>NW_024080766.1:2314397-2479397 GCF_003009895.1 Hyaena hyaena
AAAAAAAAAAAAAAAAAACACCTGAAGTTTGCTCTCCTGCACCAGCAGCCAGCTTCCGCCCACCTGGAGGGGCGGTCTCCCCTCCGAGAAGGCAGGCACACACACAGACACGTAACACATCCACTCTCACGCACGTGTGTACACCTTTTCAGTCCTACACGGTTCTCTCTCCTGCCTCGGGAGCGCCGGGGCAGTTGGGCCCTGGGGGAGTTGTAAGCGACAGCGGAAAGAGCCAGTATTGGTAAGAAAGAGGGACGCTCATCTGCATTTAGCGTATTGGTGAACACCGACGCAGGACCACCTAATGAGCACCCCCGGATGACCCTCTGTCCCTGTGTCTCAGGGCAGCACAGACAGGCACGTCTGTGGCTTCTTGCCTTCCTCAGGGCTGATGACAGACTAGCGCATCACCGGAGGGATGGAGCCTGTCCCCGGGCCTGGCCCCTTGCAGGGGACTCTGTGGCCCTTCGTCCATCAGCCCGGCCCCAACATGGGGTGGAGGCAGGGCAGACACCAGATGGAGGGGGGGGCAGTTAGAAGTATAGAGAATCTCAGTTCCTGTCTGGGCAGGGCAGCTCTCACGCTCACTCCCCTTTGGAGGTGCTGTTTTAGGAAGGCAGGCCAGCCCGGTGGGGCCCTATCCATCATTTCTTAGCATAGGGTACAGTGTGAGAGAGAGGTAGAAAACATCAGGGAAACAAGCCAGGAGAAAGCTTCACGTCTCTATGGAAATTATTTCTTTCCCAATAGCCATGCCTTTTAATAGATATCTTTGTATCTGTTGGAAATATATTTAAAAAAATTTTTTAATATTTTATTTATTTCTGAGAGAGGGAGAGAGACAGACAGAGAGAGAGAAGAGGGGGAGACCGTGAGCAGGGGAGGGTCAGAGAGAGAGACACACACAGAATCTGCAACAGGATCCAGACTGAGCTGTCAGCACAGAACCCGCTGCGGGGCTCGAACCCACGAACCACGAGATCATGATCTGAGCAGAAGTCGGATGCTTAACCGACTGAGCCACCCAGGTGCCCCTCTGTTGGGAATAATTTGCTGTAAATGCAGTCTCTGGCCGCCCAGGGTCTCCAGCATAAGGAACTAGTCTGGATTCTTTGGGACTTGGCTAAAATTTGGCAAGTCTCCAAAGGCTGCCTCTTCCTAAGTCTCCAGGGTGGATTCTAGCATCTCTTTTGAAACTTAGGGTCCTGTCATGAACTGCAGTCTGCTCACAGGGTTAGGTTTTTGAGTCTCATCAAAACTACACTGATTCGGTCCTTATCTACACGCTCAGAAATACCCCCAGCATCGTGCGGGATTGCGACTGAATTATAACACAGGGTATGTTACATACAGTCTATAAGCTAAGCGCATGCTTACGATTTAGATCAGGAGAGAAGACAGAAGCAAATGAAACAGTAGAGTAAGAAGTCAAGGCAACATGTGTCCAAATACACAAACAGGGGATGTACTCCCTGCTTAGTGGAGTCATGGGTGGAAGGATCCAGAAGTGTCTGGAAGGATGAGGAAACGGAGTCAGGACTCGGGGTGGCTGGGGAGTGCTTTAAGAGAGCATGTGGCTTGTTTGGGTGATAGAAGGCACAGCCTGGGAAGCCTGGGTCTGGGACACGCGTGGCGCATTTCGGGGGTTGAGGAGCCAGGTCTTCGCGGAGAAGCTTCTGCTTGCGTGGCTGGAGCTGTGGGCGGCAGAGTTCAGGGACGTCCTCCGTTCTTGCTGGGAGACACCCAGGTCCATTCTGGGGGGCACTTCCTGGATGAGCTCAGTGCTTCAGGAAGATCTGATTGGTAGCAACGAGCAGTAGAAGGCCATTCTCAGCGCCAGCAAGAAGATCGCTGTTGCCGGCACCGGCCGGAGCCCGGGTGCGGGCGCCCATCCCTGTCCAGCCCAGGGCGGTGAAGGAGACGGCGGGCAGCAGCAGAGAGAAGGCATCGACCCATCTCCTGGCAGAGCCGCTATCTCCGTGGTATCTGAGCACAGTGAACAAATGTCCACTGGACGGGCTTTGCCCACACGTGCAGATAAATCTTCACGCTTATCTCCCCCACCAGCCGGTGCCATGTATTCACTGCACTGGACCAGAGGAGCTTCTTAATCACGGCCGTCAGGACGCTCCCAGGGAGGCTCGCCCGTCTGCGCGTGCGCCCGGGATCGCCACGGAGGCCGCAGCTGCCTCGAGGGGCCCGGAGCCTCCAGACATCCCGGGGGTGGGGGTGAGGGTCAGTCCCGATTGACACCAGCTCTGCCCTCTCCCCAGGGCACAGGCCGGGCCGGCGCCGAACGCTGCTCCTTCAGCCACGGGCCCTGGGCGCTGTCCACGCTGTGCGCCCAGTGCCTGCCCCCGGCCACACCCTCCGTTCCCATGGTTCTCCCCTTCTCCGGGCCAGGGTGTCCTCTTAGAGGAACGGAGCCCCAAAGCTGTCACCCAGGACCAGAAAGCCTGGGAAGCCACACGGAGAAGGCTTGATCCTGCACCTTAGATCCGACTGCACACTTAGGGGCCTGGCGGCCGAGCCTGGCAGGCAACGCCCGGGACCACGCTGTGTGTGGCGGGCTGACTAGTGACGAGTGGCCGCTGTCCTCTGAAACACGCTTTCTTCCGATGCCCACGCAGGCAGGGCACTGCGCCCCTGTGGTCCGGGGGCATCTGAGGGTCTCCGTGTCTTCACCGCGCCAGGACAGGTATCAGAGGGAGGCCCTGACACCCACGTCTCTGGGGTGAGGCCTTCTCCCCGCCCCTGTTCAGCGACCCGCAGGTCCACGGTCCACAGATACAGTCACTGGCACGCACGTGGTTACTAAGTGGCCCTTGGGAGGCATCTGGTCACCACGGTTAGAGCAGTGAGCAACCCATACTTTCCGACGTGCGCCCAGAGGCCCACTGCTGGGGTGCGCCCACGCTCTGCACCCCTGCAGCTGCCCCTCGGCGCCCTCACTGAGCTGACGCGTGCCAGGGACGGCCTCTGCCTGCCGCCGCAGGGCCCAAGTCTCACGGCAATGGAAGTTTGTCTCCTCTGTTCCCGTCTTGGCAAATGACTACATTGCCTTGGGAAATGTTGCTCGCCCCTTACCTCGGCGACCTGTGAGCCCCCGCAGACACCTGCTGGGTGTCCCCATCAGCCCCGCCCCCACTCAAACGTACCCTGTACTCACCAGACAGGTGTCTGCTTCCCACACTGAGATTAGCCTTGGAGTTTTCCCGGCATCTTCGTCTCCAGGAGTGACGAGAGTCAGGGCCTGTGACCATGACACGCATCTGGGGCCGAGGTAAGAGCACAAGAGGCTGGTGGCCAAGTTTCTACAGACTTGTAAGAGGGAAGGGAAGGCCTGGGGAGCAGGGGACTGATGTCAGGAGAGCCAGGCCTGGGGACCACCTGAGGCGGCTTGCAGGTACCCGTGAGCGCCTGCCGGGGAGCAGGGGGTGTCTTGGACGGGCCCGTGCAGCCTGCTCGCTGTGTCCGCTGTGACACCCTCTGTGGGCGTGAGGCTGACGCGACTCCACCCCCTGAGGAGGGGCCCCGGGCGGGCACCGGTGTGCGGGGGCCGCCAGAATAAAGACGGCCACGTGCAAGGGGCTGGAGGAGCAGGTGCTACTTCTTCCCCCTTCCGGGGGCTGGGTGTTCCACCATCAAGGCGTGGACGGGCTGGTTTCTCCCAGGGCCTCTCTCCGCGGCATGCGGACAGCTCCTCCTGTGCCTCTCCCCCTGGTCTTTCCTCGGGGCATGTGTGTGTCCCTCTTCTTATCAGGACGCCAGTCAGAGCGGGCCAGGCAATCCCTACAGCTTCCTTCTACCTTAACCACCACTGTAAAGACGTCTCTCCAAGGATAGGCACCTTCTGAGCACCTGGGGGTTAGGAAGTCAATGGATGAATTTTGACGGGACGCATTTCAGCCCAGAGCATATGGCCAAGACGAAGGGATCTGCATCTGTAATTAAGGTCCCAAATCAATTGATATTTATAGCTAATTAAAAGAGAAACTATCTGGGGCGCCTGGGTGGCTCAGTCGGTGAAGCGACCAACTTCAGCTCAGGTCATGATCTCACAGTTCGTGGGTTAGAGCCCAGCATCGGACTCTGTGATGACAGTTCAGAGCCTGGAGCTGCTTCAGATTCTGTGTCTCCCTCTCTCTGTGCCCCTCCCCTGCTCATACTGTCTCTTTCTGTCTCTCAAAAAATAAAATAAAATGTTAAAAAATTAAAAGAGAGAGCGAGCGAGAAAGTATCCTGTGGGCTCGACCTAACCGGGCGAGCGCTGTCCGAGAGGGCCTGGGTCCTTCAGGGGAGCAGTGCCTCTGTCCCTCTAGCCTGGAGGACGCAGACAGGCCGTCCGGAACTGCGCGGGGGCAGGTGGCCTCTGGTGCGGAGGGCCTTCCTCCCACCGCCACAGCCCCCGAGCAGCCCGGAGGCAGGGCTTTTGCTCCCCAAGCCTCCTGGCCGGAGGGCAGCAGCCGGACCCCAGCCTGCTGAGACCCGGGGTGAGGACCCAGCTCCGCGCCGCCTGGACCCCGGGCCGCGGATGCCGTGCTCACAAGGCCAGCCGCTCAGTGTGTGGTCCCGCAGCAGGGAACCAGCCCTGAGGTGGGTGTGCGGGCTTCTCCCCACCTTCTCCACAAGTCCAAGTATGACTTGAGTGGAGCGCACGCCCTCAGTGACTGCTGGTCTGTAGAAGTCTCCAGAAGGAAGGTCTTCTCCATTCACACACAGATGAACAGGAGGAAAGGGGGCCCACGGACTTCTGGACTTCCAGCCCGTCTCTGGGGTCTGCCTGCCCCCGCCTTCCGGGCAGTGGGCTTGGCCGGCTCTGCCCCGGGGCCGGGACGAGGCCGTTGCCCACCAGCCCTGACGTTCACTCTCCCGTCTCAGGCTGCAGGGAGGCCCCGATTGGCTCATCCCGGCTCCGTGTTTCCAGCCGCCGTTCCCCTCGCTGACTTCGGCGAGGAATGCAGGGGGTCGGTGGGATTTGGTGCAGAGAAGAAGTGGCTTCCCACCACTAGGATGTGGGCTTTTCTTAGGCTTCCCGCCCCCCACGTTGCTGCCACTTGCCTTTCCTCACTGCCTCCTCCCTTTGTCGGCATCTGCTGTTCCCGGTCCTATGAAGCCCTCTAGCTCCGGAGCCGTGTTCGGCCGTCACACGCGGCCCCCAAAGAACGGATCCCTCCACCCGTTTGTCCCTGGGAGCAACGGTCCGAAACGGCCCGTCCAGGAGAGAGGCTGCACGGCCACGTCAGCCTCGACGGCGGGGAGCTGGGGACCAGGCATCCCTGATGGACACAGAGCAGAGGCTGTGGACCCGCCGGCCTCGAGGGGCGTCCCAAGCTCACCGTCTGAGATGAGAACGCGCAGCCGCACAGCCAGGGCGTCTCACAGTCATGGAAGCTGTAAGGACCACACGTGCTAGTTTCCGTCCTTGATGTCCTGGCCTCTTGGGCGCTGATGGCCAGAGCCGCCTAGCGCCAGAGACCACAGCCTGTCCTTACAAGCGCCTTCCACTCGCTGACCAGAGGGTCCAGAGCTCACACCCTCTTCTTTGAGCCTGAATGTTCCAGACCATGATCGCGTGGCCCTGATCACCTCTGCGTGGGGACCCGCTGGCTAGGCCGGCCCTGTGCCACAGACCCACTGAAATCACTCAAGCTAGCCCATCCTGAGGCTGCTTACCCTCCCTCCTCTCTTCCTTCCCACAGAAACCACAATCAAGGGTCTTGTCACATTTTGTTCTTGTTCTTGCTGCCTCCTGAATGTCCCTGGGGCCTCCTGACTGTCTCTGGGGCCTCCTGACTGTCCTTGGGGCCTCCTGACTGTGTCTGGGGCCTCCTGACGGTCCCTGGGGCCTCCTGACTGTGTCTGGGGCCTCCTGACGGTCCCTGGGGCCTCCTGACTGTGTCTGGGGACTCCTGACTGTCCCTGGGGTCTCCTGACTGTCCCTGGGGCCTCTTGACGGTCCCTGGGGCCTCCTGACTGTGTCTGGGGCCTCGTGACGGTCCCTGGGCCTCCGCCTGTGGAGCCCGCCCCTACAGTCTACCTCCTGCGTCCAGGGAGCTGTGAGCATAAATACTTCTTCCTCAAGATAGTCCTACTGTGTCCGTCTGTCTTCACGGCTTCAACAGGCCCTGGACGTGCTCTGAAAACAGAATTAATGCTTAGTTAGAAGTGAGGAGCCTCCGCCAGGGAGTCCAGAGACATGGGTCTGGGAACTGACCCCCCTTCTGTCTTGAGGAGGGACTTCAAATGGGTCCCTTGCAGCTCTAGGGCTCAAGCTCCTCCCAGGCCGACGCGGAGAAAGTCCTCTCTGTGTCCCCCGCACACTCGGGAGGAAGACGGAAACGGCGTAACTCTTGGGGGGGGGGGTGCCTGCGTCCCTGCGCAGCTCGCATTGAACAAGAGGGCGAAGTCAGCAGCAACCTGGGAGCCCCGGGAGCCGGTCAGCCCTTGGCTCGGGTGCAGGCCGGCCCCGGCAGGCTCTGCATCTGAGGAGTTCCGCTCGGCGAGGACTGACCGCTCAAGTCCCGGGAAGGAACTGACATAGTTCCTCCTTAGGTGATGGAGATTTTCAGGGGCAAGTTGATGTGTCATCAGAAATAATGATTTAACATCTACCGTTGTGGGGGGAGGGTGTCCAGCCACCGTGTCGAAGTGGGGCTGGCAGTGAGGGGCGCTGGGAGCCAAGTCCTGCTTCCCTAGGTCTGTCATTTACCCACTGCTGTGGCCCCCGCCCAAGACGCTGAGCACCTCTGGGCCTCAGTTTCCTTACACGATGAGCCGATAGGTAGGGAGGGAATAGCTGCACTTGCTTCTAGATGTGCTGCAAATTCAGAGGTTCCTGTTCAGTTCTGCTTTGCATCCTCCTGAAGGGCAGGCAAGGCAGGTTATAGTTTCCAGCACATGCAGAACAGAGTGACCCCAAGTGTCATTAAGTCAGCACACAGCTTCTGCTTCACTCAGAGGCCGGGTGCCGCTGAAAGGTCTTTTGAAAGAACGTCATCAGGACATTCTGCCCAGGGGAGCTTGGGTTTCTTTTTTGGGTTTTCACTGTAGGCACATACGCTGGCGACAGGCTCCGTCCTCACCACCTGCCCACAAAACGCCTGCCTTGCCATGTCCTGCCAACTCGCGCGGTCCAGTCCGTGTAGACGGGGTAAGATGCCAGCTCCTGAAGCCAGAAGTGCCAGAGCCTGGAGCAGCAACTAAAATGAGGGACACTCATTAAGAGGAGAAAATGCGAAACTGTCGGCCCCACAAACGCGGCGGAGCGAGCCAAAGCGTGGGTGTCTGCACTGCTCTTTGAAATCCGAGCCTGGGTTTTGCAAATTGCCCCCAGATTATGCCTGGCATCACCGTACTCGTCCACGGACACCTCGAGCACCTGAGCTCAGCAGGCAGGAATGCTCGGATCGGGGGGGCCGGCGCGCCTCACCCCAGCCCCGCAGCGCCAGCCGAGGGGGCAGCTCATCACCACTGGTAGCAATCTGATACAGTTCCTTGTTTCTGGTCTTCGTGTACATATCAATAACCATCCACACCCTTTGGCAAGCCGTCCTCGTGTGCGCTGCCATCAACAACAATAAATCATTTGTGAGCACATGTAGCAATTATCACCCAAAATAAAGGATCTTGATCTTAATAAAGGGGAGAGGCTGGCGCGCACCTTCGCAGAACTGGCTGGGAAGCCGGGCGGGGCGGTGACTCACCTGGGGTGCACTTGCTTAATGGCTAAAGGAGCAGGCGCGCTAGCGGCCCACGCAGCGGAGACAGTGCATGCGCCGACAGCGGCCTGGGAACAACAGTGCCCTTTGTGTCGCTCCCGTGGTGCAGGCTTAGTAATGTTCTCGCTTCTGGAGGGCAGGCACCAACAGGCTGCGAGCAGGGACTGGTCTTGGGCACTGGGTGCTGGAATGGAACCGCCATCCTGGGGGAGGCGGCACCTGAGAGCCGGAGCCAGGGGCCCCACGCCCGCACGTGGAAGCCCGTGCCCTCCGCGGCTGGTGCCACGAGATGAGCGTGTCCCTTTCCCAGGGTCTCAAGGGGCGGAGGCTTGGGTCCGAGAGCTTGAGGTCACCTGGACACAGAAGATGCACGGTATTTGGGGGGCTTCCTGAGTCAGGTGCTGCCCTCAGCAACGTGGATGTCAGGAAGGGTGTCCGGAGCCCTGCCTGCCCCTCCCCTGCCCCTGTGTCTCCTTCAACCTCCCCCTCCTCCCAACGCCCCTCCTTCCCTAGACTCTATGCACACTCTAGTCCGAGGGTAATGCTTGGAGCTGCGTCCCCCCGGCTCCTACGGGCTCCCAGCAACGGGGCTCCCGTCCGCAGACGCTCCTGTCTCCCGTCTGCACACCCTCCTCTCCCTCCATCTGTCGCTCTGGGCTCCACGTCGTGCACCAGTGACCAGGCGGGTCTGTGGCGCCTTAACGCCACAGTCATTTCTCCTGTGGGGAGCAGTCATTTCTCCGTCTGCACAGAGCTGCCGGCCCGACGGCATTTTGTATTTTCCTTCAAAACAGTAATACTTGAACACTAAATGACCAAGCGGCTTGAGGACCCGCCCAAGCTTGCACAGACCCGGTGCTCGGCGAGCTGAGGCCTGGCGCCTGCAGCCTCCTCCTCGGGAGCGCGGGGCAGTCTCCTGCCCCCACAGCGCAGGCAGAGCAGCCGTGGCCGAGCTCGTGGCCGTGGCCGGGCCGTCCCCAGCCCGCGTGGCATCTGTCTGAGACGTCTCTCGCCAAGAGTCACGGCCCCCTGACCACCTTCCGCAGCACTTCCTCACGCTGACGTCAGCCCGAAGCCCTGCAGGTCCCCAAGAACCAGCATGGCCTGGGGGTCCCCGGCGAGCAGTGCGGGCTGCGTGCTCACAGGGCCCACGGCCATTGTCAACCCCAGTGGTCTTGGCCTCTCAGCGCTGGCATGTGGAGGCTGTGACCTGAGCCCGGCTACGTGCTTCCCCGGAAGAGCTGGCCTGCGGAGCCCACCGGCTGCTGGCCCAGGGCCGCCTGCGTAGTGATGCGAGGGCCCCGTGAAGGTGGGGAGGGGTGGGGCGCGGCTCCTCGGTTTGAAGTCATGGTGCCGGAGCCCTGGCTGTGCCCCAGGTTTGGTGAACAGGAACTACCAGGGCGCCGGGGAGTCGGTGCAGCTCAGTGAGTGTGGCCACCAGCACGAGGAGACGGGCTCGGAGCCCACCGCCCACCGCCGCCCGGGAGGCCCCTCTGCTCAGCCAGAGCTGCACTCGTGGCCCAGACCCCAGCCGCTCCTGCAGGGCGGAGGTGGGAAGGGGTGGACGGCAGCTGGGACAGGAACGGGCACTGAGGTCGGGCTCTGCCCCCGCCACACGTGGGCCCCCAGTCCCCCCCAGCAGGCCGCTTCACGGGCTAGCGAGGCCGCTGAGCCCCTTCCTCGCACACTTGTCCCTCCCAGAGACCGTGATCCGGGCGGGGCAGGGGCGGTGCCCTCAGTGCTGGAGCCCCTGGCTCCGGACATGGTTTCTCCCACGCAGGGGGCACACGGAGAGCTGGCCCGTTTGTACTTTGTCTGCAGGAAAGCTGCGTTTAGTCTTGTCCCATATTAATACCATTTGGCTTGTTTTGTTAAAGGAATTGCACTTTCTTTCAGACTTAGATACTGGATGTGAACTTCCGTCACCCCTGGTAGATTCGTTTTCCCATTCGCAGCTAGAAGGTAGAGGTCCCAGCCGTCCCTGCCGCTGCTGGCAACTTCAGGTCACCGCACTGCCCCCACCTCGCCTTCCCGGGGCTCAGGGCGTCCCCCCCACCTCACCTTCCCAGGGTCCAGGGCCCATTTCCACGGAGCATAGTCCCAGGAAGCTCCCACCACAGACCACCTCCCTGCAGGGCCTCCCTTAACCCCTTCCCTTCCCGGAGGGAGAAGGCCAGCCCACCCTCCACAGCACTCCCCCGAGTGGGAGGGGGGTCCTGCGGTGGACGTGTCGCTGGTGACCCCACACGGGCCATGCAGTGCAGGCCGCAGTTGGGTGACCAAACACTGGGGGTGGGGCAGGGAGGCCTCTGGGAAACTACTCCCAAGCTGAGGCCTGAGGGGTTGGGAAGAGTCAGTCTCAGCTCGGCTGTGTTAACAAAACAGTGCAGAGGAGCTGTGTACACAGCAGACCCCATTCCTCACCGTCCACAGGCTGGACATCCCAGATCAGCGTGCCCGCGGGGCCCGGTGCTGCCGAGGCCCCTTCCCAGAGCAGAAAGTTAGAGGGCAAAGCAACTTTCCCCTGTCCCTCTTCCGGAGGCTTCCAAAGACGCCATCTCCACGTGCTGCCATGCTGGGCTCAGGTCGTAGGGTATAAACGCCGAGTCCACAGCAGAGTCCACCATTCAAGACACTGGGAGAGGGCCTGGTGGAGGCCTTGGGTGAGGAGTAAGCCCATCCCTGCAGCTGGGGCCCGGCCGGGTTCAAGTGTAACGTAATGTTCACTGCGATGACTGGTGATCAGGTGAGGGCTTCCCGTCTCACCCAGGGCTGCACAGAAAGCCTACGGGGCATCTCCTTAATAGATTGTTTGCCACAGCAGTTTTAGGGCCGGAGAAAGATGGAGTGCAAAGTACACAGAGCTCCCTGATACTCCCTTACCCCTCATGAGCATGCACATGTGCACACACACATGTACACACAGGCACACACATAGACCCACAGACACACACACAGACACGACTCATGCACACACAAACACACATATACACATGCAATCACACATGCCTATGCACACAGACACACATGCACACACATGTGTACACAGGCACACACCCACAGAGACACACATGACATGACACATGCAGACACACACACAATCACACATGCTCATGCACACAGATGCACACATGTGCACACAGACACACACGTACACACACATGACACGACACACACACAATCACACATGCCTATGCACACAGACACATATGCACACACATGTACACACAGGTACATGTGTGCACAGACATACAGATACACACCGACATGACACATGCACACACAAACACACACATACACATGCAATTACACATACCTATGCACACAGACACACATGCACTCACATGTACACAGAGGCACACATGCACACACACAACCATGCACACACATGCCTATGCAAACACAGACACACGGGCACACACAGTCACACATGCACAGACATATTACACACACAGATACACACACACACATGCACAGATGTGCACGCCTACACATGCATGCACACACTCAGGAGTTATCCCTGCTATTAACATCTTGTCTTTATTACTGTTGATGAACCAACATTAACACATTACTGTGAACTGGAGTCCGCAGCTTACATTGGGGTTCGTTCTGTGTTGAACATTCGGGACAAACATAATGACACCTATCAGTCTTCATAGTCACACAGAGTGGCTTCCCTGCCCTAGGGATCCTCTGTGCTCTACCCGTTCCTCCTTCCCTGCCCATAACCCCTGAAAGCACTGCTCATTTCACTTTTTCATCTTTCCCGGAGCATCATGGAGTTGGAATCATACAGTGTGGGGCCTTTTCACACTGGCTTCACTCAGGGATTTTCATTTCCATTTCCTCCATGGCTTTGTGCAGCATTGTGGCTCATCTCTGTCTTCCACCACGAATGACGCTCCACTGGGTGGGCCCCCATTGTTTATCCGTTCACCTACCGCAGGGCATCTCACCGTTCCAGAGGTAAAGTCCTCTCAGCACTGACATACAGGCTTTAGTGTGGTCATAAATTTTCACCTCATTTGGGTGAATACTGAGAACATGATCGCTAGCTCGTATGGTAAGAGTGTGCTTAGTTCTGTAAGAAACCACTGAACTTACATGCACCATTTTCATTCCCACCAGCAATGAATGAGTGCTTCCATGGATCCACATCCTGTCCAGCATCTGGAGCCATCGACATTTTGGATTTTGGCCATTCTCATGAGTACGTAGTGGCCTATGAGACATTATAATCAGGGATGCCACATGAGCTGATTGACATTTTGAAAGGAGGACTCTGGCTGCCCTGGGACGGCATGATGGAGGCCAGTCAGGATGTACGCATAGCTGCCCAGGTGAGAGGTGACATGCTGTGGGCAAGGTAGAAGCACAGAGAAGGAAAGATGGAGTGTGACGCCACTGGAGGAAGAACCCACAAGCTTGTTGATAGGTTGACTGGAGAGAAGACCAAAGAGGGACCCCATGTCATTGCCTGAGCCATCAGCAGGCTGCTAGGGGCTCCCATGGAAACGGAATTTGAGCGATATATTTTGTACTTGCTGCCCTTTGAGTTTCTGGTGGAAGTGTCCAGGAAAATCAGAATTTTAAAATCCAAAGCATGGGGAAGAGATCAGCGTTGGGCGTCTGAATTGAGCCTCAACCCAGAGCTCCCATCTCACCTCATGCTGAACACTCACTCTCTTTCTCTTTCTTCCTACCAGTCGAGATCTTAGTTCCTCTTAGGGACTAGTTTCTCTTGGTGGCCCCTTCAGGGACACCTGCCCCTACCTTCTCCATGAGCATAGATCCTCTTATTCCTTGTGCCCACTTGATCCAGAATTTCCTGGACCCTAATATCCACCGTATCATTCCCCTTCGTGTGATTAATGTCGGATCTATTATCTCCTTGAGGTTTGAGTTTCCGTGAGGTCCTTTGGGTGTCTTTCTCATTCACTTCACCCTGCGTCTCTGCAGACCCTTCCACAATATGCTCCCAATAAATACTTTTTGAGTCGACAACTTATTGAAATATAACATAACGTTTCTAGGTGTCTGTGGACAGAATGAACTGTATATAGACAGCAGAGCAAGAAACCCACCATTGCGTGGTGACCACCTAGGGCAAAACTACCCTCTTAAAATTATACCACTAAATATGAGGGCTTTCTGTTTTCTGTTCGTAACTGCCCCAATGGTTGTTACTACCAAAGCAGTAAGTGTCCCCATTTGCCACAGCCTGCTGTACCCCCAGCCCCACCACAAGGCTGTCTTCCCTTTGGGTCCTGGTATCAGTTACTTTTTTTTTTTTCCTCTTCACAAACCAACAGTTTTCCACATCAAATGTCAATTAAAAAAAGACTCAACTGACATCGAAACTCTGCTAAATGGCAAGCTGGAATTTGACCTGCAGTGAGACAGCATGGTTAATAATTTTGATCTGACAATTTCAGATTTGAAAGAGTGATTACATAGCTACCTGCCATGAAAAAAATGTGCTGAAGAAACACAACAGAACCCGAGCTTAATTGCCTGATCGTCCCGGAGAGCTTTCAGAAAACTCGCATTTTACGTAGGATGGGCTGGTACAACATCTCAGATCTGGTTCCACATCTAGTATTACCTAATGACAGATGCAAGAGGTTGAATTTACAAAATCCCAGCTCTCATTAGAGAGCTGGTTCTTAAACCACAAAAGCCCTGTAGATCAGCCTTGACATTTACATGTAGCAACGCCCCGAATGATGCAATTCGGTTTCCCAGGTCAGTCTAGTTTGTTTTACTAAACCGAATGTATTGTAATCCTAAATTCTATTCTACACAAACATCAATTAGTTAGCGCTGACCTAATGATAATGATCTTGCTGCATATTAGAGTCAGCTGATACTTTCCCTAATTAGAGGAGGCTCCAATTATCGTTCACCCAAAGGTCGGTGCTCCCTGCTCTCAGGCTGGGCAGTGGCATCGGTGCGGTACACGCATGGTGGAAACGAGCCACACAACCCCGTGCAGCCCGCGGCATAGCCCGGGCGAGGCTGGACACCCGCACCCCGCTGTTTCTGACCCTGGAGTGAGACTCTGTGGCTGGCTGCCCACCGGGGCCGCGAGCAAAGGCCTTTTCTCCTCTGACCCAGTGTTCCTCCAGCCACTCATTTTCGTTTCTGCGTTGCCAAAGCTGCACTTAATCACTTCATAAATATGAATGGGTGTCATTCTCCTTCCACGATTCATTCGGATGGCGGTTTCCCATGTTTTATAGCAGCTGAAGGACTTAAATAAAATATTCACATGCTTTTACTGAATTAAAACACTTTTCTTAGTGAGCATGTCAGTAAGCACGGCTTTCTGTCTTCAGGGGCTTCCTAATCTATGAGTCTCATTCTGCAATGTCCATGCCTCCAGCGCTGTCTCCTCCTTCCCTTTCCCGTCAACCGGGTCAAGCCCCTGCTGTCCAAAGCATCTTGTGCAAACCAGGCCGGAGATGCAATGTATTATTGTGGAGAAATTCCCTTAAATCTCAAAATTAACAGTAACATCCTGCAGGTCAGTCTTGCCCACGTGCTATCATCTTTTATCCACAAAAACAGGTTGAATAACCCACCATAAATGGGATGAGAAATATTAGGCTAGCATTTAACATATGCATTTTTTCCAGGAAAAATAGCAGTGGCATTTTCCTGTTGACACGAATGTTTTCAGTAAGACAACTGTCCTGAATTTTAAAAAAATAAAGAAAAATAAAGAATATTTATTACATATGTGTGTGTGGTGCCACAGGGTGCTTTCAAAATAAAGCAAATATCAAATGAGTTTTCTTTCCACACGCTTTCCCGCTAAGCAGGTAACTTTGACCCTGAAGCTTAAATTTACCCCATGGAGGATGACTGTTTTATTCTGTAAAAGTAAAGTATAATTTCCCTTCATAGGAAGCTAGACAGGGCATCACACGGCACTGTCACGTCTAGTGCCCTGGATAGGAGTGCATTGCCTCTACGCCCCCATATGGGAGATACTTCTAGAATGTCAGCAAATTTAACTGCAATTTGATACTATCGTCACATAGTAATTATATCGTGATGCTGATGGAGAAGGAGAATCTCTCGAGGAATTTACCTGAGGAAATACACAGAAATTTCAGCGCCTCCTGCCCGAAGCAGTAGGCAGGCCGAGTGTGTGGCCCACACGCCTGCCATCTTCCAGGGAACATTCTCGCCACAGGAGGGCTCCCATATGAAAAGTAAAGAAAACGATTAATAAAGAAATTAATCACACAGATAGAGTTGAATCAAGAAGCAGGGAGATAAAGCTCACCTGATATTCGCTGTTTTGATAAAACCGAGCCCTGCAGGCTGGTCCTCAGGGACCCCGTGTGACTGTGGGAAACGCCCGTCACACGGCTACACGGCCCGTGTAGCGTCCCGGAGCCCGGGCTGGTCCCGCTTAGCTCCTCCTCCTGCAGGAACTCCGGTCGGCGTCACCCAGGCTGTACGCACACCGCGTTCTCCATTGCCGAGTCTTCCCAAGCTGGAAAGACAGTAGTGGGTGTGGCTCAACGGCTTTAAAAGCATCGTCCACCCGTCTGTGAATTAATCTGTTTATTCTGCCAAGTTCACCACACACACCTGTCCTGTATGTAATACGTTGAGCTCTCAAATCAGCCTGCATCTTTGGGTCTCTGACCAAAGCCACACGTGTAATAAACTCTGGGACTTGCGCATGTCTACACCTGTCTGTGTAAGCATATGTACGTAAACATGCATATACTTTGGACCCTGAACTTCTCTTTCACATGTGTAGAGAAAACATTATCTCTTGGGTGCAGGACTTGGAGAGATGATCATGGGAAGCAAACATAATAACATGTTTTCAGGATGCACAACCAATCTGCCTCTACCTTGTTCTGAACTGCAGGTGATTTCACACGTCACATACGTAGGGAGTATGAGGAGAGAGCGCACTTGTGAGGTATGTACATTTTGTGCGCAACGTCCGGCTGCACCGAGTGGCTCGAATCTCGGACCAGGTAACATGCGCAGGCCCGCTAGCTTTACTTTGGAGGAGTGAGCTTCCCCGGCTGGTCGTTAACCGCTCAGTAAATTGTCTGAAGATTGCACGCAATTGCTCTATTAATAAAACCCACATTAAGAGAAATGAAGTTAATAATGAAGTTGGAGTGGTCCTTTCCACACGCCACCTTGCAACTGCTGTCATGGGCTCTCAAAATGAGCAGCTAAAGACCAAAATGAGCCCTGCAATAAAAATTAGTAGGCCAGAAAAGCCGTAAGCGACGGGACAGTGATTTGCTGAGCGCAAACCACATTTCCTGGGAAACTGAGATGCGCAGGTGCACTCGTGCTTCTTGTGATGCGCAGAGATCCCAGGCTGGTGGTGGATCCTCGGGGTTGTGAGTGGGGAGCCTGAGCGAGCTCAGACCGGGGCTGTCTGTCCTGGCTTCCCATGGATCCCCATGCGCAGCGGACAGGGATGTGGGCGCAGGGGTGTGGGGGAGTGCCACGGGGTCTGGATGGCCAGGCTCCTCGTGCACTGGAGGAAACAGGCACAAAGCAGCACCCTCGGGGGACCAGAGCCAGGGTCTGTGGAAGGACGTGGGCTACAGGCTGGAGGGGCTGTGAGAATGTGAGTGGTATATGTGCACACATGTGTGCTTGTAAGTGTGCATGTGTGTGGTGGGTATGTCTGTGGGCAACGTGAGGAATCTGTGAATAGCATACATGCCTCTGAATGTGGTGTGTGTATATGTATATATGTGTACAAGTGTGCAAACATTTGTGGTATGTGTGTGTACGTGTGTCTCTGTGTGTGCTGTGTATGAGCAGTGTATGGTATGTATGTATGCATATATGAGTCTGTACATGTGTGCATATATGCGCAAGCATGTGCGTGGTGTGTGCATGTGTGTGAGCTGTGTGTTGTGTGCATTGTGCATGTGTATGCATGCGTGTCTCTGTGTGGTACATGCACATGCCTGTGCATGTGTGTGCAGGCAGTGTGTGGTATGCAAATATATGCACACAGGTCTCTGTGTATGGTGTGTGCGTATGTATATGCACATGTGTGAACTGTGTGGTGTGTGTACATGAATGTGTTTGTGCATGTGTGTGAGCATTTGTGATATGTGTGCGCAGGCATGCCCCTGTGTATGGTGTACGTATGTGCATGCATGTGCGGGCAGTGCTGGTGTGTATATGCACACACGTCTCTGTGTGTGGTGTGTGTGTATGTATGTGCACGCGTGTGTGCAGTGTGCGGTGCGTGTGTAGGGCATGCCTGTGTCTGTGTCCGCGGGTGGTGTGTGGGTGTCAGCTGGGCGGTTGCCGGGTACTGGGCTCCCGCTGCCGGGGGTGGGTGCGTCCTCACACACAAACCTTGGATGTGACAGCACCAGGGACTGGACAGGGGCCATGAGGCTGGTGGTCACTGGTCCTGTTTTGCTGTTTTCGCCTGGATGGTGCATGAAAGGACCCAGGGCCCCTACAGCCGCTCTGTCCCCTCCTACCCCACCATGCATCGAGGTCCCGGTGCACATTTAGTCTTGCACCCACTTAGCATGTGGATGATGTCACCCGGCCCGTGTGAGCCTCAGTTTGCCAGCTGTGGACTGGGGGTAATGACTGTCCCTCCTCACAGGGTGCTCGGGAAGACTCAGGGACGTAAGGCTGGAGGGTGGTGGTGGCGTGTCAGGACGGGGTCAGCCCTGTCACTCCTACCGCTGGAAATGACGGGGTGGGGCCCGCAGCTGCTGGACCCGCCACGCCACGTCCTTCGTACGGAACACCCAGGCGCCCCTCCGCCCCTGCCTCCCCGGGGCCCGCAGGACGCCATGCCGCTGCTCTCCCAGGTCCCCGCACGGAGGGCGGCCCCCAGCCCGCCAACAGCCGACTCGGCTCTGCGTTCATCCTTGCCGACACCTCGCTGGGGGAAACGGGGACGCCAAGCACAAGTGTGGCCAATGTGGATCATCCGGCAGCGCCCAGCCCTGCATCCTGTGCACCAGAAAACAGAGGCGTCTTTCGTAGTCTCTGGACTCTGGAAACCGAGAGGCTCAGCGCCTGCCTCCCCCATCCCTCCACGGCCCCCAGACACTCCCAGGGGTCCCTCCAGCTACAGATGCCCTCGCCGGGCCGTGTCGCGTGAGGGCTTGTCTCCTGGGCGGCTGTGCTCTTTGCTTCCTCCCACAGGCTTCTCAGCTCTAGGATGACCTGGATGTGTTTTCCACACCTGCCCATGTTTCCCTTTATAAAAACAGTGGACAAAATTCCAAGCCGCCCCAATTCTGCCGCCGCGTGCGCACGTGATGTTAGGCGCCTGTGTGACCACATTGCTCTGGAAGACCAAAATAAAAGAAAACAGACAGCGCTTCATGCACTCCCGGGAGTCAGACTTCAACAACAGGGCCTCTTTAAGTATCCGTGTGTTTGGTCATAGGCCACGGTAACCAAGAGGCTTGTCATTTTAACAGCGGGCAGGTGAGCCGGTGCGCACGCCGCTTCCCGGACAGCCTCAAAATACCGTGGACCCTGCTGCCAGATAAACAGAAGAACGTCTTGACTTTGAGGCGCCGGGAAGGGCCCGCCCATTGGAAAAGGCGTGAGCTGGGCGATAAACCGCCATTTTCCAGGACCACCGCGAGGCAGGAGACGTGCATAGAGGCATTTCAATATTCCTGCAAACTCAGAGAATGAGCCATTTCCCTTTCATATTTAATAAAGATCTCCTCCGTCAGCTGCAGCCAGTGATAAGCGTAATATCCTTAAATGGTTAATCCCGGGATCATGGCTCAAGTGTTTTCTGCCGGTCGGAGCAGGAAAAGCTGTTAGTAGCTGCAGTGTGCATTTCATAAACCCAAGGAAAAATTTTTTTTGATTTGGCTTTTTACTCTATCTTAAATGCTTTCTTTTTCAGGGGCGAGATAAGGCCTGGTTCTTCACATAAAACTAGAGCTTAGCCATCCCCCGTTTCTCTCGGTGAAGGAGAAGGTCCCGTCTGTGCGCAGATGTCTCAGATTAAATTGTACCTTTGCAATCCTCCTGTGCTCACGCTAGATGAACTGCCAGAAGGGCCGTAGGCAAGGACTGAATTGCTTTGGTTTTAGTACACAGCGAATTTGGCTCAGACAAGCTGAATCAGTACATTAAATGCGAATCCCTCGCAGATTTGAAAGCAGCCTTTAGCACAATTATTGACTGTGAGTGATGATTATGTCTAATTGGGGGAGACTTTTGCTACCTGTAGCCCGGCTGGAGCCCAGTGTGCTGCGGCAAGGCGCTGCCTCTTAATTCAATGTTCCAGCTTGAGAGCGGCATTTGAAGCTAAATCCTGACGTGTGTACACATGGTCGATAAACTTTAATAAACTTTACAGGTTCAGTAACTAGGCTGAGTATATAATTCAATTTTTTAATTCAGGAAAGGAAAGTAGCTAACAAGTCTATTGGTCTCCAACAATGTGCTCGCTCACAGCGGGCAGACACTCTCCGGAACAGGCAGAGGGGGCGAGCCACGTTCCTCCTGGGTGCCCCCCCCCAGCTCACCCCTCTCTTCACTGCCCACAGGCCCCCGCCCCCGGGACCCACTGCCAACGGCCTGTGGGGAGAGGAAGGCCATGTGACAATTCTGCATCTTCTGTTCGGGAAGTTATGTCAATAACCAGGGGAACGGATGGATTTCTTAACAGATCCAGCGGCTTGCCCAGGCCTGGGTCCTTCTGACTCATGTTCACATCCAACTACCAGTCACTCCAGGGCCCCAGAGAGGACTGGCCCCTCCCAAAGTTCATGAATTTTCTTGCAGAAGTGAGGGCGATTTTCTCATGGATCTTACTTTTAGAATCTTGGTTTTTTGTGCTCTTTGCAAAAGACACACACACACACACACACACACCACCACCACCACCACCACCTCCACCACCTCCACCACCACCTAATCCTGTGCATATATTGGCCATGAATGCGTGAATATCTCTTTTCCCAAGAGCGTGTGTGTGTGTGTGTGTGTGTGTGTGTGTGTGTGTGTGTGTGTAGTATCAGCCCCAGGGCAGTTTTCTAGTCGGAGTGAATTCATTTTGAATGGGCATCAGGCCACTTGACAGTATTTTAAAGAGCATTCACGGCAGGATTTGCAATTAATTCCCTTTCCAGTGCTGCAAACACAAAGCCCAGCCACGCTCCCCCATGACATTGCTCCTCAGGTCGTGCACGAGCCGGGTCACCAGGCCTGTTTGCCATTAATTTTCCCTGTGAGGAATGGGCCACGGTCCACATGGATCTGAGCTGTGATTCTCTGCAGATGGGAGAGTTCGTGGGGGCAACCAGAGTGCAGCCTGGAGGCCATGTCTGCAGGCGGCCGGAGCCACGGTTCGCAGTATTCACAGGCGAGGCTGCGTCGGCTGCCCGTCTGGGCCGGGTCCCTGCATGTCCACGGCTGTGACACCATGTGTCCACTGCGGCTCCATGGCTACCATGTCCCTTGCCATCACAGGGGCCGGCCCTGGGCCGTGGGAACCCGCTGTGCATCACACCGACGTCCCTGCTCCTGTGCCGTAGGAAATCCTCCTGCCGGGTTTGCTGGAAGCTTCAGCAGCTTTTGTTCAGTGTTTACCCAGAAATCAAACTGTCGGGTCACTTCTGCCAACATGACTCTAAAGCCCTCCCTGCCTGGCCCTTCATTCCCAGGCGAGCGCTGTGCGAGGTCACTTCGGGAGCAGGGAGGGGGTCCCCACGGAGAAGCCCGTGCCCTGCGGCTGCCGGCTGGGCGGCCGCTCCCCAGAGAGACGTCCGCCCTGCGCACTTTGAAGGTCATCATGACGATCAGGCAGGTGCACTTTGTGATCTAACATCTTCGCCAGTGGCACGAAAGCTAGGTGACAAGCAGCTGTCCCGCGTCATGATCTCTCCTCTCGTGTTTGTCAAGTGCGTCCCGATCGCGAGATGGCCACTGTCTGGTGAGGCACACAGAGTCCGCAGTAAAGAGGTGTCGGGACCAAGCAGCGCCCCGACGGGGAGCCCAGGGCACGGCGTGCTAGTTCTGCGGTGGCACGCGGCGCAGGCCCTGTCCCTGCCTTCCCGGCTCCGCGGGCCACACGACCGGGGCTGGGATTCCAGGACGTCAGGAGGCAGACACGTGCTCCAGCTGGGCGCTCGGAGGGGCCGTCCCGCCAGACAGGAGGCAGAGAGGTGTCAGACACACACTCTGCAGCTGTCCGTTTCTTCCTTATGCGTCCCCGTGGGGCGCACTAGTATTTGGCAAAACCCCACTTTACGGAGGGAAAGACTGACGGCAAATGAACCAGAAGCTCCTACAGGACACTTCCAGGGACATCGATTGATGAAAGAAAGTGCTGAGATTCCCCTGAGCGGTTCCTCTGGTGCAGGAGACGGCGCCCCTTCACGGCGCCCCTTCTGCGTGGACACTGGGCGTCCGGAACTGACCGCTGCGTGCTCCCGCGGCTCCTTCTGTCACCTTGCAAGTGCTTTGGAAGGTTGTACACGTCATGGTGCAGCTGGAGGGGAGGCCCTTCCCACACGGGACTCGTGAGTGCCTCACTCCCAATACCAGGCCCGCCCCTGGGATGCACCTCGCCTCCTGCGGCCTCTGTTCCCGACCCACAGGCTTCAGCCAACCATGCCGTGGGCCTGTGGCCTGGCCAGGCTGCTCTGCAGAGATGCCTGTGCTCCGGCCCGGGGCCTGGCGCTCCCTCCGCTGAGAACCTCGATCCTGAGGGCTCTCATCCCGTCCTGCTGGGGCCGAGGAGGCTGGGCTGCAGCACCCCGGAGGTGTGGCCTTGGGTACGGCTTCCTCTCTCATTGCCCCAGGTTCCCATCTGGGACTGGACACGACCAGGATAGGGCCTCCCCGCTGGGTTCTGGGAGGAGGGGCTGAGTGTGGGCAGCTCTTCTCCAGGCTTGCTGGCCTGCGTGGCCATTCCCTTATTACTGCCTTACTTTCTGGTGGCTTCTGTCACACATCCTGGACAGGCAGGGCTGGCCCCTTCCGGGGGCTCTGAGGCCTTTCCAGGCTCTAGAGGCCCCTGCACCTCTCAGCCTGTGGCCCCTCCTCACCTTCACGGCCAGCGGCAACATGCCGTCTTCTGTCCTCTGCCACCGTTCTCTGTCCTGAGCTCTTTGTCTCTCACTCTGACCCTCCCACCTGCCTGCGATAGGACCCCAGGCTGACACTGGACGCACCCAGCGAATCCAGGGTAACCTCCCTCTCAAGGCCCTTACTGTCACTGCGTCTGCAAAGTCCCCTTTGGCACGTGAGGAAACCAATCCGTGGGCTCCAGGGAATCACTGTAGGGGTGAGAACGTGAGCAGGGAGAGCCAGGAACAGCGTGTTTTCCGACGTGGAGGGGGCCCACCTGGGAACGAATCATCAGAGAAGAAGACGGAGCTGGGGACAATGACGGTCAGGGCCTCTTGCGTCATGGCTCCTGGTTAGAGCGCCTGACGCAGCTGTTCCTGAAGCCTGTGGCCCTGGGCTCCCTGCTAACGAGCACCAGGAAGCATCCTCTGTTGTGCAGACTAGCTTATGTCTGGCGCGCTCCTCAGAGGCCAGCGTGGTGCCCAGTGTGGCGGAGAGCACGTCTCAGTGAGTTTCATCCCACGCTTCTCTCCCTTTACAGAAGGACAAACTCCCCTCCACGGGGGCCGTCTCACCAGACACACCCCCTCCTACCCCAGGCCTCATGGTGGCTCTTGTGAAGCTGGAAATGGTGGCTTTGTTCCAATGCATGTTTATGGTGGAGCCACTCGATCAGACTTAGTGTCGAGTCTCGAAATGTGAGCCCAGGACCCGATCACTGCTGCTGTCCACCCCCCAGGCAAACAATTCAAAGAGCAGAGATGTCTGCCCGCCGGGCCCCAGGTGTGTGGCTCCCAGGTGTGCGGGGCCCCTGGCAGGCGGGACCCGACACGTGCTCTCTGAGCTCCTCCACGGAGAGGCCTTCCTTGCACGTGGGGTCCCGCCTCATCCAGCGACAGCCACTGCTCCTCCTGGGGCTGGTGATCACGTCACCCGCACGCAGCCTGTCCCCTTCTCCCATCTGACCTCTCGGGGCTCTGAAACTTACCATGGGTGCCTCGGTAGACCCACCACCAGCGCCCTGACGAGGCAGCTTGCCACCTTCAGATGCAGAACAGCGGTCTGTACTTTGGGTGTCACACGGCCCAGGATGCCGCTCCTTATCTACCTACACCCGGGGTGCCTGGTCTTGAGCGCTTGGCTGAACAGTGTTCCTTCCCTGGCTGGGATTTGGGTCAGAGGGACCCGATCTGTGACGTCCCCTAATGCTTTACTTAATCGTGTGCACTGGGGAGAGGTTGGGTTTGCAGAGCAAGATAGCCAGTGGGAAACATATTTTTACTTTGCAAACCTGATCCCCCTCTGAGCTCCCCAATGGGCAGACACCCCCTAAGCAGGGCCCGAGAGTGCTAGAACCCTAAACTCCTTAGTTGCTCATGGTGTAGGATTTGATTTGTTTGTTGTTGCCATTGTAGCAACGTTGTAAGGATACGTGATGGTTCACACGCTCTGTACAACAAACGCTTCTCCCCCATCGTGTGCCCCTGTCCCCATGGCATCTTCCAGTTCATCCCTGTCTCCGTCTGCAGGCCCAAGCCCACTGCTCCCTTAGATGAACACTTGATGCCACCGCCAAAGTGCCCAACTCAGCCAACAGAGGTGACAACGATTTAAAAACATAACAGCAATAAGCAAAGCACTGAGTGATTTGTGGGAGCCTGGGGCCCCGGGCCCCTGAGAGCTCTACCACCACTCTCTTGGGCTGAAATTCATCACCTTGGATGAACGCGTTGCTGCCTCCTTAAAATCACAGAGAGCTCTTGGAAGAGAAGATGCTCAGGAGCTGGGGGTCGACAAGTCCCCAACAGGAACAGTTAGCAGGACCCTCGACATGAGGGAGACAGGGGCTCCCAGGGCAGAGACGAATGTCCTTGATGGGGGTCCGGGGTGGCACAGTCCAGGGCACATGGGCAGAGGGTCCGTGAGAAGCCCACAGGTGGGGCGTCCCTGCTCCCGGGATGCTCCTGGGAGGTCGCTCCCAAATGCTGAGCCTCAGCCTGGGACGGGCTCAGAGTGCGTCTCTGTCCCTTTGTCGGGCTTCTGACCTGTTCATCTTACGATCTTCCCTCATACTCCAACAACTCTCCCCCGTGGTCAGGTGTGTTCTGTTTAGGCCTGCTTTCTGAAGAATTCTGTTGGAATTTTCTGTTCTTGGAACAATAGAAGACCGGATTATATTAGGTGATGCTAAAATCCTATATAAAGATGTTTTGGTTTAAATGTATTTTGAAAGAAAAGTGACATGAAATTGGCCAGCAAAATTTGGCCAGAGAAATATCTGGATTTCTACCAACACAGGGAAGGTTAAATTTGGCTTCTGAGGTGCCAGACTTCACACATGAGCAGGGCGGGGAGAGCGAGCCCCCCACGGGGATACCCTGCTTCTGGGCCATCTTGTGTCTGTCTTGAGGTGATTTGCTGGCATCCAGCAGTTCCGCCATTAGAGCCGGCCCAGCGGCCAGATCGCGGGCTGCGGATGATGGTTAAGGTCCACCGGCCATCAAGCACATGGCTTCCAAGGACAGGTTCACAGGGTCCCCCTGTGCAAGGCCAGAGCTGTGTGGGCCAGTCTGACCCCAGACGGGGGCTTTGTTTAGGACTTGGCTGTCTGCTCTGAAGGTAGCTGGCGTTGGCCAGACAGGGAGAGGGTGTCGCCCACACTGGCTTCTTAGCGGAAGGCAAGGCACCGTTGTGTATCATTGTCACACTTCAAATATTTAATTCAAAAGTTATGTTTATCGTCCATGAGCTTCCTAGTTATTTTTCACAAACATCATTGAGCATTTTGAAGGGTTAATATCTATACATTTGAATCGTGTGCCTTATTTGACATTGATGAAGCTCTACCTAGCACAGCACCCGGACGCTGTAAGTCAATCTATTACCTAGGAGGTTTGGGGAGTGGGTAATTTCTGCTGCAGAATGATGCGTGCTTCAGACATTGCAACTTCTTTTTCTGAACAAGTTAAGTTTCCGTTCAAGTAGAGCCGATTGCTTCAGTTGGACAGAAGGATCATGAACAGATCAGCCCTGGTCTGAAAGGTTGCTAGAAGGCTGATGACCACCATCCACATCTTGCAATCAAGGCAGAGCCCCTCCGTGTCCTCGCAGGCTTGGTGCTGACAGTGAGCGCCAGGAGGGCAGGGCTGTTCCTGTGTGTTTTGCTCCCCATCTTCGGCCAGGCACTGGCTTAGTGAACTTGGGTCCTGAGGACACCTCACTTGCAAACCCAGCGGTGACACTCTGAACTGAACTGAAGAGGATTTAATAAAAACCTACAGACTCACACACATCAAACACGAACTGTTTCTACCTTGTAAGAGATAGAAACTTCCAGTTACAAAATATATGTCACTGGGATGAAAAGTGAACCGTAGGGAATATAGACAGTAAGAGGGTAACGACGTTGTTTGGTGACAGATGGGAACTGCAGTTATTGAGATGCCCACCGGCTGATGTCTGGAGGTGTTGAATCACTATATATCGAGCACTTGGAACTAACCTAATGTGTGTTACTTACACTCCAATTAAAAAATTAAGTATTGCTTTTACTTGGTCTTGGAAACCAAATCTACAAGCTCCCAGCCTTGATCTTCTCGGGGGCAAGTATTTCACCCTCTTAACTGCCTCAGGCGCAGCCGGTGTCTGTTTGGTTATAATTTTCATTGAGAAACAAAGTCCCTAAGTGTTCATCACCTGTTCATTTTGTTGAGCCTTGAAAGACATCAAAGGGTTGAATACTAGATTAGTACAATAGTGGGCGCACGCACATGTGCGTGCACACACACACACACACACAGGGTATTAGTATTAATATTAGAATTAGTATTAATCACTGTAGCAATTCTGTAGTACTCCATAATACTATGGAATATATAATTCTATGGAGTGAATATATATTTACATGCAAGCTACATGCACACATATGCTCACATCTTTGTTGTAGACTATAATGTGTAGACTACATTAGACATATATAAAGAATACACATTGTGTACACATGTACATTCTATACTCCAACTACAACCACACACACTCACACCACAGTTCATTGCAAAACCGGCATCCACGACTCAGATAATGTGTGTATTTATATTTTCCTAACCTTTTGAAGGGTGAACCCCTAAGCCTCCGCCAGTGTAAATAATGCATTCAAGTAAAAATGGACTGTCAAACTCAGGCAACAATTAATTATATGGCACATAAATCCTTCCTTCCAAATGACTAATACACAGGTCTCGTGCATAAATGTTTCTCTGAATTCTGTTTGAACTACTAGCCTCATAACATCAGATGCTGCACTGAGGATACTTTTCATTAGAAAAATAATTATGGGCTAAATATGGTTAATAAAACATTAACTATAAATTTGAATATTTTAAAAGCATGTCCTTCTAGAAGCAGCTTCTAATGAATTTTGATGAAACTACCATGATTACTTAAGAAAAAATAAATAGACGTGATTATTACACACAATTGTGAGATTGATGAATTACAAAAAACAATTTTAACTCAGAAATAATTATTCTGGGCTATCTGCTTCCCAAAATTGATGATTATAAGAAGAAAATAATCATTCTTCACAGATGACGGCACATTTGGTCTAATTTTGATCCGTCCTGGTTTTGTGAATTTGTAGCTATTAGTCAATTATAAATCTTTTGGGTTTTAAATTTAAAATAATACCAAACATAAAGTCCTGTGGAAAGATTTCACACCCATGTACGTCCAGTATAGAGGCTTCTCCTGCTGCTGCCCTAGCTTCCTGTCCCCTGACCCTGGAGGCTGGGGACAGGGAGCCTCGGGTAGGCACTGAGGTACCTGGGGACTTTTCCCTGCGGGACTGAGCTCTGGCTCGAGCAAGTAATGCGCTTGACCAGCCAGGGACCCACACACGCCTTGCCGCTGTTGCCTCAATGCCAATGGCCCGGGGGACCCTCTGCTCAAAGGCTGGCCTCTTAACCTTATCTCCCACCCGCCCTGTGCGTGAGGTAGAAGCATCGGCCCTCATGCCCACCTCTATTTCTACAATACATCACACGGTTTTCAACACCTGTTTTATGTTTTCTCTAATTTTATCCTTTCGGGAAGCTTGCAAAGCTGAGCTACAATTTTATTTTTATTTTTGTGGCCTGAAAATGTTGAGATGAAAAGGCAGTAAGTGGTTAGCATCACCCGGCAGCTGGGGACCGAGGGGTCCCTGAGCTCTCTGTGCCCATATGTGTCCGTGGCTGTGACACTGCCCCAGAGTCAGCAGCTGGGCGAGGAGCTCAGAAATGCACTGGGGCTCACGATGCCATCCTTGTGGGCAGCAGGCCCTGAAGAGCCCCTCTGGAAAGAAGACACGTCCAACTGTGAGTCCCATAAGGTCCCCTTTGAGGGAGCCCCGTCCACGCGTCACCCCAAGCCTTCCATCACCCAGCGTCCGGCCAGGCACCGCACACTCAAGGGTGCAGCCGATGTGCCCGCCGGAGGCCTGGTCATGGCAGCCAAGTTTTATATGTAAGAAACTGTACTTGAGGAAGTGAACTTGCCCATCGAAAGCCACCCAGCTAGTAAGTTATGAAAGTGACATTCAGACCCCACCAAGAGCCTATGTTTTTTCCACTGTGTGAGCTGCTCCGAAGGACAGAAGCGCTCCTGTCCCTCCAGAGCCCCGGGAAGGAGCTGTGACTCTGGAGACACTTGCCACACAAGACGGCACTGGACACTCACAGTCACAGGTACCAGGTCTTGTCATTTCTCATTTCAGAGAGGAGATAAGGAAGCCCCCAGAGGTTCAGGGTGTAGGTGGATCGACCCCAGCCCTGACCGAAATCAGTGCCCTCTTCCCTACCCTGCCTCACCTTTCCTCCTTCAGCCCCATGAATACTGGCCTTCCTCAGCCATCACGTGGACCCCACCGTGAGCCCGTTGACTGCAGACCCCATGTCGGGCCCTTGCTTTATTCCTGGTCATGGCAATGCCACATACCAAAGACGAGCCAGGCGGGTGCTCAGGCGTGAAGTGGGTGCACCCCCCAGGCCACCAGAGCCATCTGGGCATGACGGCTCCAGGCTGGCCACCCTGCCTGGCCCCCCCCTCCCTGTGCCGCCACCCCGAACACCAGCCCCCAAGCTTCAGGACCTGAGCACAAGTGAATGAGACACACGTGGACCACAGTTCCTTGAAATCACATGTGATTGGACACATGAGTAGAAGTCTCTGGAAAAATACAGAGGAAATTTTCTTGCTCAGAACTTGAAAACTAAGCTTGAGATGTTACAACATTCTGAACAAGGCACTCCTTACCCACCCATGCCCTGGAAGGGTGGGGGTGAAAGGCGGCTCAGTGGTGGGGGGCCCAGGCCGGGGGTGTGGCAACGTGTGTTTACGCAGCCCCACTTTGGGCAGCCAAGCCCTTCTTGGGTGGGACAGGCTCCAGGAAGAAAGCACCAGGCTTGCAAAGGTGTTTACAGCAATAGAGACGAAAACAGTCTTCAGGCCAATCGTGGATTTCCTCAGAAGGTCTCATCCCTGGGTGGTGAACAGAGGAGACTCTTGCCAATGTCTAATAACACTTGAAGCTGATGTCCTTAAAAATTGCACATCTTCCATCTTTAGGCAGATGCTGTCTTATCCAGTTCCCTGTCAGTGAGATTTTAAATTAAGGTAATTTTGTCCACTTGTTTCCACCATGAGGTCAAGGAAGGACAGATGTGGCCTGCAAGGACCCCCTCTGCTCCCTCACATCCATGGGGAAGGGGTGGGCCTTGGGGGTGGGGGTCACGTCTGACCCCCTCGCCCCTGCCCAGCTCTGATGCCAGCCAGCTCACCCCTCTGCTCACTCAGCAGTCAGGGCTTGGGCAGGAGGGTCTCTATTCTTCTTACACCAGAACCGGAGTCACTTGGAGCCCAGCTCTGGAAGGGGGACTGTCCCCAAGTCTGAGAATGTGAGCAGGTGGGGGAGGGGCACTGGAGGGACTGGAAAGTGCCGGAAGAGCACTGTCATGGACGGGACTGGCAAGCGGATGAGGGAGGAAGACTCTGTCCCAGCACCCCTACCTTGCACCAGTGATGAGGTGGAGGGGTGGGGCCAGAGGGCCACTGAAGAATCTCCGGAGTCTTCTCTCCCCCACCTGCCCACATCACGATTGACTTCAGACTCCCTGTGCCCTGCCTTTGCATCTGACCCTCCCGACCCCTCTCAGCCCGGGGCAGACAGCTCGGGACAGGCCCCGTGAAGATGTCTGTCCTCCTGACTACTCGATTTTGCACTTTCCTCACACTGGACATGGGGAAATCTTCTCCCTGAGGCTCTTCCAGCCTCTCCTCACCCCTTCTCATGATCACGATGACCCTCACTGTCCACCTCTCAGCCTGGCACCCGCGAACCCAGCATCCCTGCCCAGCCACACCCGTTGCCACACACTGGCCACCCCTCAGTCTCCCGGCGCCCCCCTTCCGGGAGCTCTGGGCCCCTTGTCATCAGATGGGTGCCCCCTCATTCCCTCAAGATTTCCTGAGCCCCAGGTTCCCACGCGCTCCAGGTGGCTGGGACTGGGGCTACTGGGCGTGAGCCAGCAAACGCCCAGACCACGTGCCGTCCATCCAGTCTCTTCCACAGCCCCTGACCTTGGCCTGCAGACAGCAGGTGCACAACAAATGTCGGCCGCATGGAATTCACGATGCAAGTGGAAGCTTTTCGTCCCCTGACATGGGAGGAGAGGGCCTGTTCATTCTCCTGGCTGCATTTGCCTCCTGTGTGGGTCCTAGGGAAACCCCCAGAAGGCCCTACAGTGCCTGGGGGAGGGTTGAGGGGCCCGTCGCGGGGGCTAAGGGAGCCGGAGGCCACCGGCGGGGGAGGGAAGTCACAGCAGACAGAGTTGGGACAAATCAGAGTCCAGGGAGAAAGCACGTGTAACAGGCAGACTTCTGGACGGGACCTCGTGGGCAGCGGGGGGTGCAGTGGGCGTGTTCTCACATTCTTGCTCCAGGTCACTTGGATCAGGAGTTAGCAAACAACAGGATTTGGCGAACAGAAAGTACCAGGGGATTCCCCACACACCAGGTACACCGGGCAGAGAAGGGGAGGACTCAGGGCCGCCGTGCGGAAATTACCAGGATTCAACAACATTCATTATCAGGACTTACATCTTCAAGTAGCCAAAGACACGCCTGGAAAACGCCTGCTTGCCTCACTTTCGCTGTTCTCCTGGGACTCGCGGGGTGTGGGGGGGGGAGTGGGGGGGCTTCCCCAGCAGGTGGCCTTGCTCCTGAAGCCTGTGACCCTCCCCAGAGGGGCCGGTCGGTGCCTCTGCAGGATAACCAGGAAATGAAGTCCTGCTTTGCTCATCTTGAAGCCACTTTGAACTTCCTCAGCTTTGCATTTTGAGGATGCGTGCGTGCGTGTGTGTGTGTGTGTGCGTGTGTAAAAGAGTAAACACACAGAACATTGGCAATACTGCTGGGACATCCAAAAGGCAGTTGCCCAAATGCTTGGTGAGTTCACTGTCAGTGAATCAGAAACACGTGACTTAAATTATCATAAAAATCCGTGCTTAGAATTCAATGAAAACTGCCTTCGGTCAACAAGGCTCATCGGAGAGGAGGCTGGAAAGAGACGGGACAGAGAGACGGCGAGCACGGGGTCCTGAGCATCTCGTCTTTCCTCAGGCCTGACCCGACCTGCACGCCTTCCCTCCCCCTGGCCCACAGCCCTTTCTGGGAGTGTCCAGCCTGTGAACATCTCGGCACCTTTGTTCACCAGGGACTCGATGGCCCCACATGGGGGTCGGCGATCTGTGCCTGTGTGCATGGTGGGGGGGGGGACACACACCTGGGCTCCCCTCTGGGCCAGTGCGACCCCTCCCTTCTCTTGGAAGTGGGGCAACAGCGGGCCATGCGACTGGCACCCCATTTCCTCTCTACTCTGTTTATTTCTCCCGAGATTAAAGAGGAAGAACGCCGCGTCTGGCCCTCCCTGTGCCAGCCTCGCCCACAATGAGAGAAGACACCCCCAGCTCTCCTCCCTCCCCCCCACCCCGATCTTCTGCCGGGGCCTCCCAATGGCCAAACCACCCAGAACCCCGGGGCCGGGAGCCTGGACACAGCACCCCAGGGGGGCGAGCCCTCAGGGCACAGGGCAGGTCAGAGAAAGGGACGGCAGGCCATGAGGCCACTGGGCGGACACAGAAAGACAGCGTGCCGGTGGTGACATTCAGGTCCGCCAAGGCATCCCAGCCCATGCCCACCCGGCAGCAGGCCTGAGCTCTGGCCCAGAGGCTAGTCTGTCCCCCCACACCTCTGCCCGCTAGCGAGGCCTTCCGGGGTGGGGTCCGGGGTCCCCTGGGCGGCAGGTGTCTGCGGCCCCCACCAGCCCCCCCCATACCCACTCCCCATTTCTCCCTCCCCCCCCCATGCTCTTTCAGGTATCCGGGGGCCGAGCCCAGGTCCCCGTGTCTCCCCCAGGCTCACACCCCATGCCTGGCCGGGTGTCCGGGCCTCCGTCCCCGCTGCCCCCCGCCCACAGGGGAACAGGCAGCCTCTCCGGGTGTGGCGCCAGGGCCCCGCTGAGGCCGTACAGGCCGCCCCACCTGCACAGGACCGGGCGGGCGCCTCCAAGCGCTTCTCGTTCCGAGAGATCAAGGCCCTCAGCTACCAAAAAACGGAACCGAGGTGCTCATGAAGGGCTTTGCCATCTGAGTCTCCAAATACGTGAAACCCACTGCGGCTGTTGGTTCTGTTTGTAGTGACTGGACAAGTCTTCCGACCTGCTCGGAGCGCCTCCCCCTCCCCTCCGGCCCCCCTCCCTCCTTCTCCCCTCCCTCCCTCCTCTCCCCTCTGCCCTTCCTTCCTCTTCCCCTCCTCCCCTCCCCTTCCCTCCTTCCTTTCCGCCCCCTCCTCCCTCTATTTTTTCATAGGCACTTTTTCTTTTCTTTCTTTTTCTTGGAACAGAAATGAAAGAGAGTGAGGTATTTGAAAGAGACTCTTGTCCGGTGAGAATGCACAGGCGTTCGGGGCCCGGTACCCACCCTCCCCGGCCCATCCATCCTTGGGCAGCACAGACCTGGATGGTGTAGGGAGCGGGGCAGGGCCCTGGCCTGTGACCTGCAGCTCCACCTCCTCTTCCGGACACAGAGAAAGACGCCCCTTCTGGCAGGGGAAGTAGCCTTGGCCGGCTGCCAGGTCACTTTTCATCCTATGGCAGCGAACCACACAGGGGCTGCTCCTTCCGGTCTCAGGTGCCCTAGGTGCTCCCAACCCCAGGAGGCCTCCCCGATGTTCTCCAGCCCCTTTGCAGGGCTGACGCTGGAGCCCCTTCCCCTTTCTCCGGAAGCCGGAGGGGCTTTAGGAGAGCAGGGCTGACCCCCAACAGAGGCCCAGGGAGCTGTGGCCTCCCCAGTGGGGCCTGATCCACGGCAGTGATTTTATTTAAAGCTGCTCAAGCAATTCTAGTCTCTGCATCCAAGTTGGGAAACTTGGATCTAAATTATGCATGTTCAACACGACCTATATCATCCCAAGGGGACACAATTGGTTCTTGGGGAATAAAAGTCTTAATCCTTTCATGCATTAAGCACAGATACACATACAATACAAAGACAGAGAGCATATATGTGTCATTAAAATTTCATGGGTGGGGAGTAATTAGGTAAAAGGAAGTCTACAAAGGCTCCTTAGGTGGATAGTGATGAGAAAACGTGGCCGCATATGAATTTTATGTCACAAAAAGCTGCTACATATATTTACATTTTAAATAAAAGCACGTAGAGCAGTTGATCTAAAAGCATTTTGCGTCCCGGGGACGAGCAGGGGCTGCTTTATGAAATGTCACTCTCGGGGGGCCGGGGGCCTCCGCAGCCACCGTATTTAACAAGGACATAACGGGCGGGCCCTGAGGGTCAGGAGCTGTTGGGAGGACAGGACCAAGGAGGTGGGACTGAGAGGAGAGGGGAGGCGAGGGGGGACGGGAGGCGGAGGGGGAGGGGAGGCAGAGGGAGAGGGGACCTTGCACCTGTCTGGCCACGGGAAAGCCTGCTGGAGGCCACACACGCTGGTCTGGGGATGGGGCCGCTGGCCACAGCCTGCAAGGTCAAGGGGAGAAAGAAGGGACTGTGGCCGCCCAAAGCCACCTGCAGCACGGACCTGACTGCTGCCCCTCGTGCGTGTGCACCCGCCATGCTGCTCTACCTGAGGGCCAGTGCCCGGCCTCCCCGACCGCCTGTCCTGTCCTCACTGAGCCTGACAATCATCACATGCACAGCAGCTCAGCCCCGCGGGGCCCGGCACCCCCATCTCCTGCCGGCCGGGCTGAACTGGCGGAGCTGCTGCTATCATCACCCAGTCGCGGTCTCTGCCATGAGCGCCTTCACCACCACCTCCTGCGGTGGTGGTTGGGGCCACTCCCTCGTGATACATCTGAACAGTGGGGTTGCTGCCTTCGCAGCCCCGAGACCTTTGGGTCTTGGCCCTGAGTGGACATCACACTCTGCACCCCAGGCCTGGCTTGCCGCCTCTGATGTCTCCAAGGACATTCTGTGGCTGGAGTTACCCACGGAGCATGCGTCCTCTCCGCCATGTTGTTAAGGCTGCATTTTTATCATGTACGTCTTTCCTTATTTCATTTAGTGTTCATTTTGGATTATGTTCCTAGGTAAGAATCTAATATTTTTCAAACCATTATCCTTCTATATTACTTGTTTCTCCTTCACTGATTTGAAAAGATTTTGGTCTTGTCCTTAATCATACACGTATTCCCTGTATGTGATTTAGATCCCCTGCGTCTTACTCACGAGTATGTGCGTGCATGCCTCTCTAGCCTTAAGTCGGCAATGTTTGGGTGTGTGGGAGACGAAGCCAGGGAGGGGATGGTCTCCCTTCTCCGTTCTCATTTCTCTCTTCCAGTCTCTCTTCCTGCCTCATCTCTGGCTTTCCATCCTTGTCTCTCTGTGTCTCCATGTTTATATACGGAACTACATTACTATGTATAATGTATTTGTGTTTTATTTTATGTACATCCCTGCCTTGACTTTCAAACTTGTTCCACTGCTTTCTAATCTCTACCAGTATCATAGCTTTGGTATGTTTGGCAACCCTTTGGGTTTGGTAAAGGACACATTAGCTCATCGCCTCTTAAAACATTTTCTCGGTTATTCATGTTTCTCTTCCCAGGGAACCTCTAGAAGGATTGTGCCAGGCGTGAGACAGCTTGCGTTGGAATTAGAATTGCATTAAAACCCCTTGGAGGGAGATGGGTCTCTTCCAATGGTAACTCGTGTTCCCCATCACCTCCTCTTACATCTTCCTCCTGGCGTCACACCCGCCGGGGCCCTGAGCAGCTGGCCCTGGCCTGAGACTCAACGTGGGGTGACCCACAAGTGCGGTGATGCCAGGTTGACCTCCCAGTGGTGCCACCTGCCGGGCTCCTGTCCCCCTCCCCACAGCCAGCCACGGGGGGCTGGGTGGTGGACCGACAGCCCCAGCAGGGCAAGGAAGGTGCTGGAGCCCCATACGTGGAGCAGAACCAGCCCCTCCCCTCACCCATGTCTGCCTTCCCAGGCCACCTCGCGTTTGGACCTCTGTCACAGTAGCTTGGTCCACGCACAACAGAATGGTTGTCCAGGAATATACGCTTTCCCATTTGACCCGACGTTCCAAATGTCCTTCAGTAAATCTGTTCTGGGTTTTCATTTGTTGAATTTATTCTGAGATAGTTTATCATTGCCATTGCTGTTATAAAGACATTCCTGTATCTCACAATAACTGGTCGTTTCTATCATATAGAGGAACACTCGTTTTGAGAATTTACTCAATAATTGGCTTTCTTCCAAATTTCTCATTATTTATCATTTTAAAGCCGTTTCTTCTTACATGTTGCCGTTTACTAGTACGTCGCATGCAAACAGTATCCTTTTTGCATCTGTCTGATGTCCTGATCTCAAGGCTCCATTGCAATACTGACTGGTTTTCTTCTCTGCCCTTCCCTCCAGAGCTCATCTACTTGCTGAAATCCTTTGTCTCCTTTACGGACACATCAGCACCGCTGATACCTCTGTAGATCATACTTTCTGTGGTTCCAATTTCCAACGGGGTTCACCTGGATTTCTCTGCTTAGATAGCTTTCTCTGCCGTCCACTGTAAATTCACTCTTGTTCCCAAACTGGCCTCCCTGGGGACCCACCGGGCTGGGCTGGAGACCCGACCCTCCATCTGTCATCAGTAACCTTCTTTCCTTCGGTCTAGCTGATCCCAGGTTCCCTGCAGCCTCTCCCCTGCCCAACCCCCCACTCCCCACCCCTTCAGTGACCTCGCTTCAACCAGGCCACTTTCACTCTTGGTCTGTCGCACTTTTGTTGAGTTTTGCGTTTCAGTCTCAACGTTGTGATGCATTTTCCCCATACAATGTAAGCTCTTCCAAGAGTCCAGAAAGCAGATAGGGTGTGTTTTCTGTGTACTACACACTGCAATCTCCCCAAAGTGGGGTTGGTTAAGTTCAGCAAATACTCCCTAAGTACCTGTCATGGACCAAGCATGGCGATAGAGCTGTCTTCCATCACGGGAGGAAGTGGATACATTTCTAGGTCTAACCTAATCTAGGAGCACCCACAACTGCTTCTCCATGCAGAGCAACAACTGCTCACCTGTTATAGGGTGTTATTTTTCTCTCCTAGGTTGCACTCCGGCACGTTCTAACAACTAACCTGGACTGTGGAAGTAGATCTTATTCCTAGCTGCGCGTTGTCCTGGTGTCGGGGAGCTCCTTGACCCCTCTACTCTCCCCTCTCCCCCTGTGAACAGCCTCGAGCCCCCACAGCTTACCTTCCTTCTGGAGATGTTTTGAGGATAAATTAGGTCCTCGCAAAGGATTCTGAGGAAGACACTGAATAAATACAATGAGAAGCTTTCCCTGCCCTAAATGCTTCAAAATGTTGCTGAGTGGATACTAAACAGATGACCATGTTATTTTCCTCAGGGAGCTCCTTTCCACTTCCACACAGAGTCTCCACAAGGCTCAGCCTTTTAAAACGAGGGAGGAAAATATAAAACAATGGAAGGTGCCTTGGTTTATAAATGGCCATATTATTCTTAGAAGGCAACCTGGAGTGGATTCCTGTGAAGCTGCTGACTTGACATGACTTAACTAGGCGAGATCAATGGGTCCCAAGGCCCTGAAGTGCTGGGCCCGGCGTTCCTGGCCGTGTCTGTCCACCCATGTGTGTGGGGGCGGGGAGGTTGGGGCCAGTTCAGGTTTGACCGATGGTCTTCTAATGACACTCGAGAGTGAAAAAGTTCCTGGGAGCACAAAGTGAAAACGATGACAAGGGCACGAGACCCTGGTTTGCTGAACAAGAAAACCAACCTTCGCGTAGCCTGGCCGCTATGTTTCCACCCAGCGTGGAGTAGCTGCCCAGATGCCCCCCCAAGCGGGAAGCTCCCACATCATTCACAGCCCCACTTGGGGAGCTGCTCATTTTTAAACAGATGGATGAAAGCAGCTTGTTTCCCATCTAGCACACTCCAGAGACGTGACCACGCCACCGCTCTCTACAATCAGCCTTCCAGTCCAGAGGCCCCCAGAGCAAAGCCGGCACTGGCTTCCGGTTGGAATTGACTGTCAGCCTTGCTAGGGCCGTGGCCCAGATGACCATGAACCCAGCAAGAGCTGTGTGACCAGCTGTCGTCCACGTGGGAATGGCAGGGTGGCCTGCCAGGAGGGGGTCCTACACACCTCCCTTCCCGTCCGGTGGGCCCCTCACCTGCTGGGCAGTGTGGGCTCAGCACCAGCCCCTGCACCACTGCCCATGAGGGACACTTTCCTCACACACCGGTGGCCTCGGTCCCTCTCTCTCACTGGTGCCGTCAGGGACGCTGGTGTGCACTGGGAATGCATCTAGGCTTTTCTGGAGGGTTAGAGAAAGTGTCAGGCAGCTGAGATGCACTCACAGGGAAGGGCACCCTGCCTCCCGGAGCAGGAGGCGTGGAAGTGAACACAATTGTGGGAACACCGTAAATTCACTGGCAGAGGGGTGAGTCCGCCCCTTTCCTAGCTCCATGCTGCTGTCCACCAGGCCGGAAAGGGCATCTACCCTCCGTCCTGCAGGTTAGGGCAGATCCTATCTGATAGGACAGAGCTGAGCAGCACAGACACTGTCCCCGGCTCACAGGTTCCACGAGCTGTGTCAGCGACTGTCCTGTGGTGGATGTGGAGTGGTGGTGGGGACCGTCTCCATCCTACAGACGCATCCCCGGCCCTGGTCATACAGGACACGGCCCTTCCCACCCTGCAGAAGCCAGGTCCCCCACGCTTGCAGTGAGGCACTGAGGGACAGAAGTCCGCCATTACACAGACAGTCCCGCCGCAAAGCAACGTTCTGCCAGACTCGGGGAGCCGGGCGGCTCTCCCTGCTGGTGAAATCGGGGTGCCGCTCTGTTGGTGGACCTCCCGGAGGCCACGGGGCCAGTCCCCTACGGCTTTGTGCTGGGGCTTCCCATCAGACGTGCAGGGGGTGAGAACACTCCAAAGTGCCTCCCACCTGACTCCTTGCCAGAGACTCCGAGACCCACATGACTCTGGTCGTGGGTCAGTAACCAAGTCAAACAATGGCCATGTGGTCCGAGAGCAGTGGTCACATCGCGGCCTCATGTTAAAGGGTTGGCTCTTAAACAAGGGGCGACTGGTGTTCATTCAGGGTCCCCATTCAGACACAGGGTCATTTCACATAAACACGGAGGCCAAGGCAAGACATCCAGAGCCATATGGATGAAAAACCTTCATATTTTCTTATGATGAAAAATTATTAGAACATCTTTCTCAGAGTTACAAGGTAGGAGACTACCAAAAAGTCAAGAATTTCAAATATATAGTTGGACAGGATGCCATTAAACCACAATAAGTTTTGTCATTCCGCTAAGTGCATCAATTGGCAATTATTACTTTTGATGTACTTCCTCTCTCAGAAGCTCCCTTTATGGTTACAGTGATGAAAATACCTGGACACCCCTTTCCGGGTGGCATGTCCCCCTCTGGCTGACAGAGCACTGGTGGGGAGGAGGGGTTAAGCAGGACTGGGCCCTCACAGAACTGGGAAATGGGCATCCTCAGAAACCCCCAGGGTCTTCTTTCTGCCTCATTGTCTAAATAGCATTACCCCTCCATCTCCTGGGCCTCTCATTCCCGCCCTAGGGGGATCTGATGGGACCTTTGCATTCTGGGGTCCCCTTGTCTCATCTCAGGGCCCCAGGGCATGCACACAGGCCTCAGCTTCATTGCTGGATGAATCCAATCTTTACCAGTTTTAACCCCAGGAGAGGTGGAGGGAGGACTGTGCAGTGAGGTTCCCTGAAAACACACCACAAAGAGAGGTCAAGGTCAATGACTTGTATCTCAGGTTTATGAAGAAAGAAAGTTGACCTCCTGGGAAAGTGACCTGCTCCAAACTACCTAGGCGGACTCCCCAGTGAACAGCAGCTCATTGAAACTCCATGTCTTTGTCTCCATTATGTTCCTTCGGATCTAAAATACAACCTATAGCGTCATGGGTGCTGAGAGTCCTCATGGTAACTTTTATTTTCACACCCTTTGCCGTTGCCTTCCTGCAAGTTCCTCTTCCCAGAGCGAGGCCGATGTGTGAAAAGCGGGGCAGCCACACGTCACCCGCACTACGTGAATAGGTCTGTTAATGTGTCAGACGACAGTCTCTGCTCAGACGTGGCCATTGAGACTGTGTCTTGGCCAACCTGGCCACTGCTATAAATAAATGATGGCTTTATGGGGCAGGAAACAGACGTTTAATTATCTTTGTTTCCTCTGGAGGCAAAGCTCACGAGGGAGCAGGTGAAGACTGCAGTTTCTGTGGGAAGGAGGCCGACAGGCCAGCGCTGATGGCCGGGACTCGGGGAGCGGGGCCGCCGGCCAGGGGACAGCCCCATCTCAGAGCAACTGCACAGAGTTTGCATCATCCAGTGGGCACGCATCTCCACAGAGTGCTTTTCTTGTTAGGGTCCATTTCCCCTCTTCTAGAGAGTTCCATGCCTCCGTGTGTCAGTCCCCACCAGGATGGCAGGTAGGTGCCAGAGTGCCTGGCTCAGGGGTGCACAGAAATGCAGCGTGTGGGGCAGGACGCAGGGTGAGGGGGTATGTGTGGCAGGGAGCCAAGCAGGGCACAGAGCAGGGACCCAGTGACCTGTGAGCACAGCTGCTAACTTCATGGGATCAAACCCGCCCACTGTTTCTGGAAGGTGAGATGCGCGGGCTGGTGGACCCTTGATCACAGAATACTGTCATTTCTCAGGAACCTTCTCTACCGAGTCAGCCTCACAACGGAGCCAGAGACGCTTCTGTGCAGGCTGTGGTTCTACCAGTGCGGCTGTGGCCGTGCTTCGTCTGCAAGACATTGATGCTCACAGATGTCCCATAGTTATGATGGCAAAGACTAGTCTAAGGGGGAGCCACCAATGGCAGCTCATGACGTGTCAGCTGTCCTCATGTCCTGTGGCTGCCATAACCAGTGACCTCAAACGGGGGGTCTTAAAGCAACAGGCATATTCACTGGCCATTCTGAGGCCGGAGTTCCGAAAACAAGTGCGGGCAGGGGCCGCGCTCCCTCCAAGGCTCCAGCGGAGGGTCCTTCCTGCCTCTTCCAGCACCTGGTGCCCGAGGCTGTACTTGGGCTTGGGGCTGTGGGGCTCTATGCCTGTCTCTGCCCTCACGTGATTTCCCCAACTGTGTGTCCCTTGCCATGAGCTGAGGGCAACAAAGGCCATCATCTGTCCCTTGGGAATGGTGCCCACCTGTGCCCACATCTCAGGAATGCTGCTAACACGGGACCTTCACCATGACCTTCAAAGTCCAAGTTTGAAAACTCCAGGTTGAGGGACCTCAACTCAACTCCGATGATTTCCACTCATAATCCTCAACTTAATTGTATTGGCAAAGACTCTTTTTCCAAATAAGGGCACTTCGAGGTCCCCGTCGGGCATATTGGTTGGGAGTGGACCACCTACTGCACCCACCTACACGTAACATGTGCACATATAAGGCGGTGCTGCCCTGCGGTGGAGGGTAGAGCTATCTTTTCAACATCCCCTCCAGAGGGGCGGCGTCCTCCTTTAGGGGGAGTGGAGGGGAGGAGAGATCCAGCTCATCAGGAACTCTGACATGATGCACTGAGTTTCCATCCTATTTTCAGTTATTTATAAACTACGGGACAAAAGCTCTTGTGCTCAGCATAGGAATGTGTACCTCTAAGTGGAACATAAGTCCAGACTGGCTGAAGGCCACAAGAGGCCTGGGTGTGCCGGAAAGGACAGCTGTCCACGCAGAGGACGAGCAGACTCACTAGGTGGTTTCTGGTGACTCTGGGGCAACTGTCGGTGCAGGATGCTCTGGGCCCTGCACTTAGAGGTCGTGTGAGACTTGCATCAAGCCTGGGTAAGCACCTCCAGTGGTTCCCATTCTCATCTCTTCTTCAAGATGTCCCGGACTCCCAGGCGGTGAGGGGTTGGGGTCTCCAGGTAGCATCTGCACTCTCTGCTAAGGTGCAGCGAGTATGTTGTGCGTCCCAGTGGCTGTGGTCTGGCTGCAGGCCGTGTCTGGTGCTTACTCTGAGTTACCTGAATGAGCGGATTTAGAAGCCCTGGGACATCATGGCGGCATGGGCCACACTGCTTTTCAAAGGCAAGTCAGAGTCTTTTGGGAGAGAATAAGGCCGGGAGGGGGATGCAAGGAGGGCTCCGGAGCTCCTGGGGCAGGAGGCTGGGGGGCCCCAGTGGTCAGGCATCGGTATCGGCAGCAAGATGGTGCTGGGCAACTAATCCATTCCCAGTCTACACAGGGTCTTCACAGGTGTCCACAAAGCCCCAGAGAGTACTTGAGGGAAGGACGAAGGGGAGAGGCCAGCGAGAGAAGACCAGCAAAGGCTATGAAGTAGGATGGGTTTTGGCAACAAGATGTTCAATTGACCTCATTGTCGTCCAATGTATCGTGATGGGAGTTGAGCATTTTCAGAACGGTTAGGAGGGTGTGAAGTCCATCAGGGTCCATGTTGTTGCCCCCTGTACCCATCTCTGTCCATTGTGCAAAGATGCAAGATCAGGACACCAGAACACGGAGCATCAAGGAAGGAGAAGCAAACTAAGACTCCAGTTTGATAAATCATCCGATTGATGCATTTTGTCAGGTTTGAAGGGGAAGTTTCAGGAATCTTGCAAGTCCCCATTTTGTTGGTGCCAGACAATCTTCTTCCCAAAAGAATTTTAGCTACGTACAATTTTAGGACTTCTGTTTCTCTTTGCAAAGTAGGATGCATGTCTTCAGTTGGGGGGGTGTTTAGAAATGACCAATGTTTGTGCCTATTTTTGTATTTTATGTAAATATTTCACTATTAACATGCACACTTCGCAGGGTAAAGGAAGATGTTGGAATCCAATGGATGGTCTTTGCGAAGCCAGGAGAGAGCAGAGGAGTGTTCTAGATGGAGAACACACGGACTCTCAGAAGGGCTCCTCTGTGTGCACAGGAAGATATATCGGCCACCGCATCTAACATAAGGCTGCCACTTGAGAGGATTTTTATGGTTCTATCGCTCTTCACTCCCAATACTACCGAACAAGATTTTCAAGTCTGTCCATAAGGTTGACCTCATCTCTAAAGACGTTAAGACTGCTTGGGAAAATGTCTATCAGCACAAATTCCGGCAATTAAACATCTAAAAGAGTCTGGTTAATTGATGAGCTGAGCAGTTCATTCACTATGAAATTATATCCGAGCATAACATGGATTTGGAGTCCCTGCATGTTATAACATGTGACGTGTGCTGTGACCTAACTGCCAAGCTTCTGGGTCTCTTACTTAGGAATTGCCTTGAACCTGAAGCTGGCTTCCCCCTTGCTCTTCCTGAAGTCCATGCTACAAAGAACCCATCTTTCTGGGTAATGTTTAATTCTGGGGAAAAAGAAAATAAAATTTGTAACTCAATTGTTACAGGATTAGAGCTCATGAGATCCAGAGAGAATTACCTCAAGTGTGTAGAAAACACTTCACAAAACCCACTTCCTGAAAGAAAACATTTCGTGTTCCCTTTAAGGATTCACTGCTACTCAAAAGTGTCTTCTGAGGAACTTTCCTTCAAGCTGAAGTTTGGGTTTTCACAAGGATGCATTTTTTTAAACTTTTGTTTGATGTTTATTATTTATTTTTGAGAGAGAGAGAGAGAAAGAGAGAGAGAGACATAGAATCCAAAGCAGGCTCCAGGATCTGAGCTGTCAGCAGAGCCCCATGTGGGGCTTCAACTCACAAACTGTGAGATCATGACCTGAGCTGAAGTTGGGCATTTAACCGACAGTGTCACCCATGTGCCCCCAAAAAACCACATTTTTAAAATAAGACAGCATGTCACAAATGTGTAGAAGTGGCCGTCTTTGCCAGGGTACCTTCATTAGCTTCCCCATAAGAGTGGAAACACCTGGCTCCACAAAAGGGCTGAGTTCATCTCGGGGGGAGGGGTGGGTTTTCTCCCCAAACTCAACCACTCTCTCCTCTTTGTGGTGCTGTTTGCACCTCTGGGGCCTTTTCTGATGTGCACAAATTCTCTTCCCCACGTTCTCTGCTCTCAGCAGCAATTACTCAGGTGAGCCCCCCTTACCTGAGACCCCCTTCTTGTGTGACACCAGAGTCCTCTACATGCTCTTATTCCAAGAGTGAAGCAGAGGGCTGCTGGGATGTCTGCCTGGAAATAAACCAGTGCGGTGCTGTCTGTAAGCATCCGTTTTATGTGCCAATTGCACTGGGCCATGGAGTGCCCACATATTTAGTTAAGTATGATTCTGGCTGTGATTTTAGGGTGTTTCTGGATGAGGTTAGCACTTGAATCTGAAGCCTGAGTAAAACAGGGGCGGGCCTGTGGGTGGGCCTCATCCAACCAGTTGAAGTCTGAGTAGGTAAAAGACTGAGTAAGAGAATTCTTCTCTGCCTGATTGCCATTGAGTTTGGTCATCAGTGTTCTCCTGCCTTTGGACTCAGATGGAAACTACTCTTTGGCTTCCCTGGGTCTCCACACTGTAGACTGTAGATCTTAGGGCCTTCTGGCCTCCATAATCCTGTGAACCAAATCTTTACTGTACCCTTTCCCTTCCACAGCTTCTCCCTCCTTCCACCCCCTGCTCTATCTCTCTTTATCTCTCCTTTGATAGATAGATAAGTAGATGATAGATAATAGGTTATGTAGATAGATAGATAATAGATAGATTGAAAGATAGATAGATACTAGATAGGTAGATAGATAGATAATATGTAGGTAGGTAGGTAGATAGATGGATGGATAGATAGATAGATAGATAGATAGATAGATAATAGGTAGATAATAGGTAGATGAGAGAGAGAGAAAGAGAGAAAGAGAGAAAGAGAGAAAGAGAGAAAGAAAGAAAGAAAGAAAGAAAGAAAGAAAGAAAGAAAGAAAGAAAGAAAGAAAGAGAAAGAAAGAAAGAAAGAAAGAAAGAAAGAAAGAAAGAAAGAAAGAAAGAAAGAAAGAAAGAAAGTAGATGGTAGGTAGATAGGTAGACAGATAGGTAGGTAGATAGATAGATAGATAGATAGATAGATAGATAGACAGACAGATACTAGATAGGTAGATAGATAGATAGACAGACATACAGACAGACATGCACTGATTTGGTTCCTCCAAAGAGCACTGAGAAGTGCACCCCCACTTGAGCTCCCCTTGAGCTCACCTGCAGAGACACCGAGGCAGCCCCTCTGGGCACCACAGGCCCCACGTGGCGTCAGCCACAGTCCCCAAACTGCAGAGGAGGGCCCCGTAGTCTTTAACCCTGAGGAAGGGACCATGCTCTCCCATCTTTGGGGTCAGAGTGCTGGCTTTTTGCACGTAAATCCAACACTAAGGAGCAGCTTAGAAAGAGCCTCAAGGTACTGTTTGGTCCCGTTCATCTCTGGAGATAACTCGAATGGCAGCAGAATGTTACAAAAACGTATGAAACACGTCCCCGTCATCGATGATACCTTTTTGAACACAACAGTTTAATTAAGAAGAATTGATTTACCCAGAGAAGTTTCCTCTCCCATTATTGGCTTTTAATCTTATCCGCGTCATGTTTTTAGAAAAGAAATTTACAAGTAATTCTTCACGTGTCCTTCCACCTCCTTTAAATCAGAAAAGGCTGGAATCCCCAAAACCTTCCCGTTGCTCATCTCTTTCCACCTGGGTAGGCGTCAGCGTGCGACGCCAGCAAATCTGATAAAATAAGAGTTTACCAGCTTTTTGTTTTCGAGGAGGGAAGAGAATACCGCCTCTCCACTCCCTGGTGCCCCGTCTCCCTGGCGCTCCTGCATTTTTCGGCCTGAAGGAGCCACCGCCTGTCGCCGGAGCCTGACGGGAAGGCGCTCCTGAGCCACTCAGGCGGTGGCAGCATCTAGTCTGCAGACAGGCACATTACTCTGGATGCTAGCGCGGCTCCCTAATTGGATTTGCCTGCATAAATGGCAAGACAGGGTGGACAAGTCATAGGGAAAAATATGGGGATTTTTTTCCCCTCTAAAAAGAACCAAAACATGTAAACAGCCCATCATGTAGGAGGAAGTGCGTGTGCCTTGTATGAAAAGGAAGAGAACACTTTGGAGACATGAGAGGAGAGCACAGGGTAGCAGCCGACGGTCTTCTCCTGCAGCGGACAGCCCCGAGTGGTCGAGGCCATTATTTCTTGCATTTTCAGAGCAAATGAACTTGACAGATGGCCGTGTCACCCAAACCCCCACCTACCAACTTGATTATGCAGAAAACAATACAATAGAAAAGAAATCATTACTGCAGGAACCTGGTTAGTCCACAGAGGGCCAGGGATGCTGAAGAACAAAATTACGGTGGTGGAATTGAACAGCAAGAATGCATTTAACATAAAGTGGGTTACAGCGAGGCAATCAGTCATGGCTAAAGCTATTGTCTGAGCTTGCTTGCATGGTACATGAAGTCATCTGTCATCTCCCACGGAATTTATGCTTAGTTTATAGGAGAAAACTACAAAGGTTTTGCCAGGACATGTCTCCGTGGCCTTAAGTAGCACAAAGGTGGGTCCCCAGAAAGAAAACGGGGGCAGTTTTGGATGCTTTGCCGCCATCTGTGTTGGGAGGTTGCGATCATGTCACCGAGACACCCCATCAGATGCTCGCATGACCTGAACGTGGCCGTCTGCGGGAAGTTCAGGACACGCTTCCACCCACTTATGCAAAGAATACACCCTTCACAGCAGCGTCAGGGCCGCAAGTCCTGGTTGAGAGATGGAAGGCCAACGTCCAGAGAGGGCCTCGCAAAAGTCGGCGAAGACTGTTGTCTTAAGTTCAGAAAGACAGATATCTCCTTCAAGTGGCTGTCTATATTTGTGGGAACAGATCAACCCTGAATAAATAGGCAGTGTCATCTGTGTGACAGACAGCCAGGGATAAATGGCCATGTTGCCCATCTAGCCACACGAGTGTATCAATCCCTGATGCCAAAGCAGGTGTTTCCAAACCACTAATGACTTCTTAGGAATAAGGCAGCTTCTCTGCTCCCTTCCTGAACATCGGTGGGATTTTGCAGCCTTTACGTATTTCTGCCTGGTGCTTCTCCTCTCAGAGAGCCTTCTCCCCATCCGTCTCCACTTCTGGAGGCCACGGGCACGCTGCCGGCACAGCTCGAATCCACCAGCCTGCTCTGCACAAGGGGCACAGCTCTGTTCTCAGGGGACCCCGCTCCTCCTGGGGCTACAGAGTTTGGTCGGGTCCTCTCTCTGCCAGCAGACGCCCAGCCCCCCAGACAGGGGGCGCGTTGTGTCCGTCCACCCGAGGAGCTCCCCCGTCTGCACATTACAGCCTCTCTGTACACGGGTAGGATGTCTGGACACACGCAACTCTCTACGTGTCGTGTCCACACATCAACACGGGCTATTCAGCAGGACACCTTAATACCCGCAGAAAACGTACAGACGTGTGCGTGCCTCATAATTTAACAACTTCATTCATTATAATTTTAATGTGCCAGTATAACATTAATATTATAATAATTAAATATAATAAATAAGATACACTTATAATAATATGTTACCATGTAATGTATGAAAACTTTATATGGGTAATAATTTGTGGAGTTTAGTTAAATGTAAACTTGTCAAAAATTGACCTAGGAATAAAACTGCAAGCATTTTTGTAGAGCCTTCGCTCTGCCTCAGTATCTACTGCTATTATCTTCACACGTACTTTTAACCGGTAGCTTATCTCCTTCTTTTACATTTACCTGATGAGAGAGGCATACTGGGGAGGGCTGTCACCATAACCTGTTTGCACAATATGTCAAACCAAAGAACAAACACGGACACCAGTCCTGGAATATCCTGACTGAAAGAAGTCCGGGTCCGGAGTCCATTGTTCAAGCCTCTCTAGGAAATGCAATCTTCCCAGATTGGAAGCCCAGGAGCAGAGGATAGATCTCATTTACCTAACGCAGCTCCTACCGTCTGCCATGAAATCGCATTTGCTGGTAATTACCGGACTCACCGCCCTTGGCGAAGGCTGCCTCCCGTCTGCCCCGAGTGCAGGTGCTGCCCGTCCAGCGTGGGAAGCATCTGTGTCTCTGAAATGCCACCAAACCTCGAGGCTTCAGGGACCCAGCCTTGGAGGGCTGTCCCAGTGGCGTGCTGCCCGCCGCAGGCGGGATCCGATCCTCACCTCTGGCTCCCTGGCGAGGTGGCGCATTTGGATGTCACTTCAGCCCTGCACCAGGCACGTGCTCACTGGGGACCGTGCCACCTTGCTGGTTTCTGAGAGGGCGGGGTCCTCCTCGCTGGAGCACCTCCAGCCAGCGGGTGGAGGAGCCGAGGGGCGTGGTGGGGTGCAGCTGGGACTGAGCTGGACAGGTCTGGGTTCTGTGACTGTTGTGTCCCTTTACAACCAGGGGTAACAGCCCGGCTGACATCTTGAGTGTAGCCCAGTGGGACCGGTCGCTGGCGTCTGTGCTCCAGAGCTGTATGGTAGGAAGCAAGGCTGCTGTTCCCAGCCGCCGCGCCTGTGGTCACTCGGTACAGCAGTGGCAGGAAACACGCCCCCTCCCCCCAAGTCCTGGACCTGTAGCTCGTCCGGATGACCCGGGCGATGCTTTGCTGCTCCAGGGAGCAGATTTGCCTTCTCACTGAGACTCTGGAAGAAATTCCTGAGGAGAAGTAACTAAGAGATTGGAACTTTAGGTGAGTCCCCAGACCTTTGGGGACAGGAGCCCTCTCTGGAATTCACCTGCACAGCCCTGAACTTGCTGAGCGCACTCGTAGGGGGACGTGCTGGCAGTGACCCGTGGGGGGAGTGGAGTCTCCCCGGCACCCCGCGATGGGGCTGCTGATCCAGATGGCATATTGGGGAAGGGGTGGCGCAGCGCAGAAGCCACAGAAGTTCATGAACAACCTCTGTGACAGGGAAACCAGGGAATTCTGGGGGCCGGGGGTTGGGGTGCCCCACGCAACAGGAAGAGTGTGAACCACACAGGTGTGCAGGAGCCTGGTCCAGGGACACAGTGGGATTTGAGGCAGTGGGGAATCCAGAGGGTCACGGCCCCTGCATTCAAACACCAGAGAGTCATTCATCCAACCAGGCTGCAGATGTGACCCGTAGCCTAAGTCTCACCTGGGCGAGGGCACTTATATGTCCCCTGGGTGAGGACCCCTGTCTCCCCTGGGTGAGGGCCCCCATCTCCCCTGGGCGAGGGCGCCCCGTCTCACCCTTACACGCCTGGTTGAAGCCTCCTCTCCTTGCACTACCACAGAGTTCCCACCGCTCTGTTTGTGCGAGGCCACGGGAGAGGGCTGCCGGGGAGCCTGGCTGAGCCCGCAGCCCGGGGCTCGCTGGCAGTGAGCTAGGGAGCAGAGCTGGGGGCCACAGCGGCATTAGGCTCCTGAACCTGTGCCTCCAGCTGGGTTCCAAGGGGGGCTCCCCGTCCAAAGTCACAAGCACCTGGACGTGAGTGAGCAGGTGAGCCCTCGGAGCAGGGGGCTGTGCCACGGCCGGGGGCTGAGGAGCCTGCCCTGGAAACACAGCCGGGGGCTTTGGCTGTGAGCCATGGGCGTCTCGAAGCCTCCGCCCTCCCCGCTGCTCTGTGCTGGGACAGGCTGGCGTGAAACCTCAGGGAGGCGCATGCTTCTGGGATCAGGACGGACAGATACCAGCTTCAGGGTGGAGGCCGTGCCCCAGACGGAGGACGCAGACAGGCGCTGGGGGTGGAGCCTGAGAGGGACAGGGGCCTCCTCGGGTCACAGGTCTGTAGTGGGACTGGGGCCCAAAGCTCACAGCCGTGTCCTGGTCCCAGCCAGCCTCCGGGTTTAGGGCTCGGTGTGCCTGGAGCCCTCACAGAGGGGGCAGGACTCCGGCTTTCTCTAGACCACCGGCCTCAAGTCCAATCCTGCTGTCATGCTGGCCTCACAGTCACCCTGTCTGCTGTCCCAAATGCCCGCACACGGAAACCCCTTTCTCCTGCGTGCTCATTTCTGCCCTCTGCAGCCCCTGTCTCCTCACTATTTGCACAGATAAACTTCCATTAAATAAGAGTCTGTGTGTCTGAACCTTCGGAGTTCTGTGCTCAATACCAGAGACCTGACTCAGGATGGGCTTTCTCAGAGCCACTTTCAGTCTCCAACCAAAAATAATAATTATGTTATTATTATTAATTATGATCACATGACATCTGTGAATCAAAATCAATACCTGTGTCCTGGTGGAATGAAGTGTCTGTTCAGATGTGGTTTGGGGGCAGGTCAGCGATCAACCTCAACAGTGACAATCTATACATACTGTAACCTGTGCGTATAGCCTTCATAGTCTGTAGATATAACCTGTAGGGTCCGTGCGTATATCCCGTACGTACAGAACCCGCGTGTACATCCCGTAGGGTCTGTGCGTATATCGCATACGTACAGAACCCGCGTGCGCCTCCTGTAGGGTCCATGCGTATATCCCGTACGTACAGAACCCGTGTACATACCCTGTATATTCTGAAGGACCCACTTGTGCTGTGGTAGCTGCTCTTGTCCTGGACTCAAGAAGCCTCTGAGCTTCTTAGGAGGAAGACAGGGAGACCGGTGCGCACCACCGCGTGGGGGTGCTGGACGTAGATGGAGGACCACGTCTCTAGCTTCGTTAGGCTCCCACTGAGGGTGGTGGGCTGTTGGATGCAGGCCCCCAGCCCCTTCCGGCTGCACCACCTGCCTTCTTCTCCCAGCTCACAGAGGACTCAGGGGCTCACACTTGACACTCACCTGCCCCTAGCTCTGGGTGAGCTCTCCGTGCCCCCCACCCAATGCCCCACCTGGTGCTTTCAGGTACCGTGTGGCACCTCCGCTGTGAGTGGGTGCCTGCCCTAATGCTTGCCTGCACCCCTCCCTGCCCGTGGGGCCGCACGCAGGCTCACTAGGCCCTTCCACATTGGTTGAGAGAGCCTTGGTGCTCAGCAAACGTTCTTTCACATGGGCACCGCTGGCTGCTGGGTCCAGCATGGGGGCTCCACCAGCAGATGCCCTGAGCAGGCCTGCTTCCCTCGGGGCCTCAAGGGTACATTCAGCATCTGGGAGATGGGGTGCCCCTGTTCACCCCGGCCATCCCAGGGCCTGGCTCGGTTACCACTGAAGGCCAAGCTGGGGGTCGGTGACCCTGAAGCCCACAGACAGAATGTCCTCCTGGGAAAGAAGAGAGTCCTTCGCTGCAACAAATGAAACTCACTTTAAAAAATGGGAATTTCTTGGAAAGCTAATGACCCTGGAGGTCCAGAAAAGGGTAGAGAGGGCTCAGGAGAAGGCCCCACAACTGTCACCTGAGCGAGGAACCTCCATCTGCCACGTTCTCCCACTCTGTACGCGTGCGATCCTGAGAGCCAGCACAGAATACGGGCCAGGCCGAGCCCGGGGTTTACATCCACAGAAATGTCTGTCTTCTATCTCTTTCCTCCAAGACTACCCATGTCCACAGAGAGGAGCTCCCCAGAATGAGCATCACGCTGGTGGGAATGGGGGAGGCAGCTGTGTGACCGACCCCAGGTCAGTATGCAGGAACCCCACGTGGCTGAGGTCTGGAAGGGTTTGAGACCTAGCACGAGCGTCCCTAGGTCTCTCGGGATGGATGCGCGGGGATCTGGAAGTCGATGTGTGTGTGGGCACAGGTGTCCTGCTTACGAACTCCCCCATACTTTTGTGCCGAACAAAACCACAGTACGCACTGTGATTGGTATCTGTATGGGACACCTCATTCCGTTAGGGGCAACTTAATTGTGCCAGTCAAGTTAAAGCCAAGAGGAAGAAGTGATTGCCCAAGACATAATGTGGAGAAATGACATGAAATTGTAATGGGTGATTTAGCCTGTTGGGGGGGGGGGTAAGGGGGGAGAAAAAGAACTGGCTCATTTGCCCACAGAATAATCCCTAAACTAAAATAATCCTTTGAAACAGAGTTTAACACCATTCAGGAGACTATGCGCTTAACAGCACTCTTGTACTGGCAGGAAGTAGACCAGATGACAGAAACTGAATGCACACATTGCTATGATTTGGAGACAGTTATTTTTGAGTTCGGGGCTCTGGCTTTACTTTGGAGACAGCCCACTGACTAGATGAGTGAGAACGTCTCAAAGTAACTTCACATTTCAGGGCTATGAAGCTTGAAAGGCCACTTGAGCTAAAAGAGCAAAGAGATCTAAGAGCCAAGGTCAAATAGCTCTGGCGCACAGGAAGGTCCTACACTCAGTTCTGACTTCAAACCAGCTGCAGCACAGAGGGAGTCCTGCCTCCAGCTCCTCCGTGCCGAGCAGCAGAGGGAGACAGCCCGGGACCCCACTCACAGCCGGAAGGAGCGGTGTCCACACTCGGTCTCTAGCCGTCAGGGCTTGACGGTGGGGCATGAGAAGATGCAAAGGCAGATGCCTCAGCAGAGCTCCCTACAAGCCAAGGCTGAGATGCAGGATCCTCATCTCCCATCTGTTCTGCGAGTGCTCCCAGAAGAGGAGGGAGGGGCAGTGCTCCCTTCGTCCAAGACCAGTCTGGTCCCTGCGGTTTGGCTGACCTCACAGCCTTTCGCCTGTAGAATCTGCCCCGTCCGTGTAGCTGAGCCCCTACGGATGCTAACCTGCAAATGTTGCCGAGGTTGGCAGTTAGTGGGCCAGCCTCCTTTTGTGGCTGTGCGTGTGCCCTGAAATAGAAGAAGTGGCCACAAGGTTCTTCTGGTGGGACTGTCCTCACCCAGGCCACCGACTCTCCTTTGTGCAGCATGCACACTGTGTATGGCTCCCTGCCTCCCGTGCCCTCCCTTGGGCACACACTGCATGCCTCATGGTGTGGTCCCAGAGCCGCCTCCATGGTTTCTGGGCCTTTCCTTTCCTGGGGACAACATCCATGACTTCACACTGAGACCCAGAAGCCTCACCAGAGCCTCCCCGTGCCGCCTCACTTCCCCTGCACTGCTCCTTACTGCCAGCTCACCTACTGTTGACTGCAAGTCTTCTGGACAGTTCTTTTCCCGTAGACTTTTTTTTTTTTAATTTTTTAAATGTTTCATTGTTTATTTTTGAGAGAGAGAGAGAGGGACAGCACATGAGTGGGGAAGTGGCAGAGAGACACACACACACAGACTCTGAAGCAGGCTCCAGGCTCCGAGCCTTCAGTACAGAGCTCGATGCCAGGACTCGAACCCACGAACCATGAGATCATGACCTGGGCCCAAGTCAGACGCTTAACTGACTGAGCCGCCCAGGCGCCTCCCACCCCCCATAGATCTTAAACACTGTTCCTGAGATTTGACCTCTTCGTGAAGATGCTGTATGTGTTCAACAATGACTACCATGACCGAGGACTGACCCCTCAACCCTTGTCAATGTGAAAATGTGGAAATCCTCAGACCGTTGGCTCCTTCTCCTCCTGGCTCAGCTAAGGGGCTCTCCCTGCTTCAGACACAACCCAACAGGGCTCGTTTTCAGCTACAGAAGTATCTCAGTGATGCCTGATGCACCCACCACTGGGACAGGGCGTCCTGAGGTCAGCACCTCTGCAGTGACATGTTATGATCACATAGGAAGCCCCCAAGTACTGATGCTTAGAGCCATTTTGGACGTTTCATAAACTCCCTAATATTTTACTTAGGCAAAATCTAGTGTGCAAACACACTTGTGTTGTGAAGAGAGCCCAGAACTCACACCACATGTTGAAGGAAGAAAGGTGTGATCAAAGGGCAGGAATAATGTTCTGCACCCAGAGGTGAAGGCCAAGGTCAGGTAAGCGCTTAGTAAGAGCTTTGTGGAAACAATGAGCTGAGAGGTTTCTTGTGTGTCGTTAATCAGCTTCCAGACTATGGCTGGGAAGCCACCACAGAGGCAGCCGCGTTGCAGGGGGGTGAGGGGGGATCCTGGGGCTCCCAAAGGAGAACTGCCCTCAGCCCGGCGGTGACAGTGACTGATGTCCCCTCCTCCAGCCACATGGGAGCCTGGCGGGTCATGGGGTCCCGGCCCCTACTCAGCACCTGGCCACGAAGCTGCTGGCAGAGGGGAGGCAGAGCACAGAGGGGCCGGTGGCCACCGCAGGGGGTGGTCCAGGGCTGCCAGGGACCGGGGGCGGGGCCCCCCAGTCGGCACACACTCCGTCACCCGCCTGCTCAGAACCGTGGCCTCTGACCTGGAGACACTCCGGGCAGGGCCTCCTGGCGGCCGCGGCTTCGGGGGGCCAGCCGCTTCCTGGCTGCGGGGACCCTGCCCCTCCCTCTGCCGTGGGCACCCCAGCACCAGGCCCACCCCGGGGCGGACCCAGACCCGCTCCCACCTCGGCCTGAGGGGCGCTGGCCTTGGCCTTCCCACACCCGCGCCTGTTATCAGGGGCAGATGTGGTGACAGAGCCCCGGGGGCGCTCCATCGCCTGCGGATCCACCCGGTTTACACCTGTCCCCGCCTGTCGGGGTGCAGGCGGCCGGCCTCAGGGCACGTCTGCAGGTCGCTGAGGCCTCCATTCCCCGCAGCCGCCCCAACCCCCCCCCCCCACACCAGCCTGGGGGCTCTGGGACAGAAACCGCTTACCGTCTGACCCCACGGAGGCAGCAGGGGAGACCCCCCAACCCCGGCCGCTCCATCCGGGTCTCTGCCCCCCAGCCGGCTCCTCCCACACCCCCGCCTCCCCCCTGCGCGGGTGTGGACTGAGTCCCTACCCTCTGCTCTCGGGCAGGCGGACCCCGTAACCCCCCTGGGTCTGCCTTTGAGGCAGGGTCTTCGGGAGGTAACTCAGGTCAAATGGGGTCACGAGGGCGGGAACTTAACCCAGGGGAACTCCGTCCTAGGAGCAGAGGAGCCCGGTGTCCCTCCCCGGCCCCCTGCGCTCACACCGGCTCGGGACACAGTGAGGGGGCGCAGGGAAGTGGGGAGCCCAGCCCGCCAGCGCCGCACCTTGGTCGGCTGGACCCCCGTCACTGGGCCCCCCTAATTCAGGATGTCCGGTCCCAAGAGCCTTAACCAGAGCCTCGCAGACTCTCGGGAGACATGCGGTCCTGGGGACCCGCCAGGCCGCCTGCTCCCCTGCCGTGCGCGCCCCCGGGCTCGCAGACGGGGGCGCCTCCCCGCGGCCTGCAGCCCGTCCGTCCCTGCTGCGGCCTCCGGCACGGGGCCTGGGGAGGGTGACCCGTGTGACGGCTCCCCCGCGGCCCCCACAGTCCACCCGCAGGGCTCGCTCGCCGCGGCTGAGAACACGGAGGGCCCACTGCAGGCGCCCCATCAGGGCTCCCTCCTCGGCCTCTAGAAACCTCGAGGCAGCGGGAGACGGCGGATGGCAGCGTCCCTGCGCCCTCCGCCTGAGGACTCCTGTCTTCTGTCCTCTGGAGGTCCCCCGGGGCCGCTGGGAGCCGGGGTGTCCTGGCTTCAGTGACTGTGGGGGGAGCCGCACCCACGTCCGGCCCAGCTCCCCCCCACAGGCCCCAACCCTGCACTCACCTCCTCACCTCTCCCCTCAGCTGCGTTCAGGCCAGAATCCCTGAGCCCCCGACCATGACCTCATTCCAATGCGGAACAAACCCAAGCACTCTGAGGAGTGTTACTTAAGCCAGTTTTCCGTTTTAAACGTTGACACGTCTCCTCGTCTGTACGAAGCAGACCCTGTGCTGTACTTTCTGAGGTGAGTCCGATGTCTTTCTTCCACAGGGTCACGCTATTTCTTTCATGCGTTAAATTCCGACATAGGAACTCCCAAATCACCTGGGAAAGTTGAATAAACGTAACTTACTTAGGGCCTCACAGCTTCCCAAACAAAAGGCGGGGACAGGACATGTTCCTTAGCCTACAGTGTAGTATTTTCAAGTGCAGAGGAAGTTCACCAGTGTGGAAATAGCAGGTGACGTCTGTTCTGATCACTGTCCTGCGAGTGACACTTCCCGCACTCTGATGTGCAGAGGAAGCCGCTGAAAGAGGGAAACACGGAAGGGGACGCGCACCGTGTTTCCAAGGATGAGCCGAGGTCCACGCAGGTGCCACAGACCCGAGAGGAGGGACAGCCTCCCCACAGCTTTTATATCAACTCGTTTGAAACCTGTAGTGCTCAGGGCGGGAGCATACAGAGCATGGGAGATATGGGTGTTTGGCGAGTGAGGTCATTAATTCTACACCGTGAGGAGAGCTGGGGACGAGCCTGTGAATGCACACGAGGCCCAGCAATTCCGGAAGCGGCACAAGAATGAAAACAGGTGTGTCCTGGTCACCTCCCACCCCGCCCGAGGGACGACAGGCCCCAGGGGAGGCAGGTGGCCTCCCCAAAGGCACAGACGCGGGGAAGGGATGAGCCTCAGAGTCCTCAATCCCGTCCTCACTTGTAGGAGCCCTCTGTGACAGGTGCCGGAGGGCAGGAGACACTGGGTGACCAGAACCTATTCCTTTCCAGAAAGTTCCATTCTCCTTTCAGCTATTAGAGAATTTGTCATCATATTCAGCTGAGCCCTGCCTTCTCCTGGTTATCTACTGGCAGGGTCAATATCTACCACTTTGTCATACTAAGAATAATCCTCTCCTACAGATGGGGACAGCTGTCAGTTCCTCCACGGCCTGTGCACCCCCGGACTGTCTCCCCTTGTGCCCTGTCTCCGCTTCACTCAGCAGTCAACTACCTTTGAACATGATCCTACCTTGTGCAAAGACCCTGCGTAATGCCCCATCAATGGTGAAGAACGTATGGCTTTCAGACTTGACCCCTGTTCTCTTAAAGCTTATGAGCTAATGGACAACACTGATAATAACCCACCCTGAGCATTCGTAATTACAGAGAGAGAAAAGCGATCAGAGAGGCCCTCTCAGAGGAAGTGACAGTTTATCAGAGAACCGAATGAGAGGAAGACAGGCAATCCCGGGTCAGAGGCAGGTGCCTTGGGCTGCAGGGCTCAAGGTGTCCAGATGACAGGAAGCTCAGCAAGGTGGGGGTTGCAGGGTCCTGGGTAACTGCATGCTGCTGGCGGGCCCTGCCCCGGGTGCCCCGCAGGGAAGATGGAGCCCCGCCCTTCCAGAGCCTCTGGTCCAGGTGTTGTGGGGGAGGGAGGAAAAGGTGCAAGTGTCAGGCGGGAGGGGGCTCTGAAGAGGAGGCAGGAGCCGTGGGGCTTCCAGAGTGTGGAGGAAGGGGGCTGTCTTAGCATCTTCCTGGATGTGGGGAGGAGCGTCCGCAGCAGCCCAGGTGAGCCCGGGGTGTCTGCAGGTTGGGGGTGAGGAGCCCGTGCAGAGGGAGGACGCTGATCGTGCCGCCAGGTGTGCCCACAGGTGGGGCCGAAAAGGAAGAGCCGTCCCCAGGCTGGCAGCCAGCGGCGTCCTGGGCTCTCGGCGAGCTAGAGAGAGACTGCTCCTTCGGGGGAGCACGGAGGACAAAGTCAGGCCAGGGCTTGTGAGGCTGCTGCGGAAGGGGCTAAAAGCGCCTTCCAAACCCAAGATCTACCACTCCCCGCACCCCTGTGCGCCCGGACGTGGGCTGACCCTGTGGCCAACGTGGAAGGACACGACGTGGCTTCGCGGGCTGGGAGGAAGGGTGCTGGCCTTCAGTGCCTGCTGCCTCGACCCCAGACATATCTTTTCACAGCTCACGCCCTCTGTGCCTTCACCTCTGTCACCTTGGCCGGGGGGGGGGGGAGGAGGGCTTTGGCCCTGATTGCCTGCCGTGCAAGCGCAGCCTCTGTGCTGATCCGACGAGGGGGCATCGCTGGTCCCGGGCAGATCCATCACCGCTCAGTGCCGGGCGCGTCCTGGCAGGCCTGCAGGTCAATAACGCCATCTTCATATATTCCAGAAGGCGCGTCTTTAGTGAGCAGCGAGGGACGGCTCTATCAGCATAACTTTTTAAAATAGTGACATAAGTATCTATCATTTCACTATATATGAATTTTTTAATATTTCCAATACAGATGATGCTGAATGTGGAATTTCACGAGATGTGATTCCACTTAGCCCGGGGGCCTTTTGATTCCTCCAACGTTTTTTTTTTATTTATTTTTTTATTTTTTTATCAGGTTTCATCAGCTTTATTGGAAAATGGGCAAGGGCCTTATTGGAAGACGGGTGGGAATTTGTCAAACACTTAGCCATGCTATCAGTCTCGGCACAATTGTTGCTGCGGACGTGATTATTGCATGGGGGTTCGGATTTTGAGAGCTCCTAGAATGTTCTGTGCTTGAACAGAAATACGGATAACAGGGCATGGAAATGCTTCTTTACATCCACGGTGTGGAGAGACGGCAAAGCAGGAACGAAGGAGGTGGAGGTCCGGATGTCATCCTTACACGTCGACTGGGATTCGTGAAAACGACCAATATTTTCATGGAATTAGGGAGACCTTCGAGAAGGCAGAAAATATTCCTAAATGAGCAGGTGTAAGAGTGACTTCCTTTCTCCAAAGGGAACCATTAAGAGAGATCCAAGGGTGACAACTGCATTGGGGGGAATGCGTCCATCTCTGGAGGGCGGGGTAGAAATGAGGAAGCAGAATAGGACAGGCCGGGTGCGGTTTCGGGGAGCGCCCTGATGGGGTGGGTAAGGGTGGGGGTGCGGAACAGCCTCAGACGCTGTGGGTCAGACGCTGCGGGGAGGCTCTGCGTCTGGTAATGGGGAGACTTCGCAGAACACTGCTGCCAAGCGGGGCTCCCAGACCAGCAGCCCAGGTGCCTGGAACCTGCTGGAATCCCTGGGGCCCACCTGACACACTGACAGAGAGACTCTGGGCTGGGGCTCAGCAGGGCGCCTTCGCCAGCCGCCCCAGGGACTCCCGCACATGCCTGATGCAGACCCGGGGCCTGGGACACGGTCTGTGCAGGCCCTGGAAGGGCCCGCAGGTGTGGGGGTGGGGGGGGCAGGACGGGAGCACCCCTGCCCTCCCCTGACACGGCTCGGAGGCCCTCTTCCCTCCCAGCACGTGTGAGCAGGGCCTCAGGCTCCTCAGGAGGCCACACCGTCGAGGCTGCAGGGACAGAGCCTACTGTGTGCCGGGCAGCCTCAGTGTGTGCCCCCCTCAGGCGCCAGGAGCAGCACCGAGGGCTGTGTCGCTCGTCATTGCCGACTTCGGTCAGCATCGCCCCACGGAAGTCAAAGGTCCCATGGAGAGCTGACCAGAGGAATTTTAAAATACCGATTTCTTTGTGGCACAAGGAAACGCTCTGTCATCTTCCCCTGGGATCCCCGTGGGGCGGGGGGGGCACAGCTCCATTCAGAGCTCGCTCCCGGTGGGCCGTGTGATGCAGGGGTGGGGCAGGCGGACCCCCACACTGGAACCCCTGGAGATCGCTCACACAGAAGACGCCGCAGGCCTTGTCAAGTGTCTGGAAATCTTCCGCCACAACAGGGTCCAAAAGATGCGATAACGGCTTTAAGGAAAATGTGCGCTAACGCCAGCGAGCAGGCATCTTGTTCCAGCAGAGGAGGTCTGAGGGCTCTTACCTGCGGCTTCCGGCCCGTGTGCACCCCGCCCCCCGCAGGGCCCCGGACAGGGCGGGCCACCCCGCGGGGCGCGGCCGACCCGGCGGGCACGGGGGCGGGTGTGTCAGGGAGCCCGTCCCTGGGCGCTGGCTGGAGGCGCAGGGGTGAGGCCCGGACCGGCCCTGTCCCTCCGCGGTGCGCGTGCGCGCGCTGAGCCCGGGCCCCCGGGACTGATCCCTCCCGGGCCGCACCCCTTCCTCTCCCGTGGCTCTCGCGCACAGCCTGCACCCCTGCCCGGTCCCGGGTCCTCCTCCGGGGACGCACCCCGGCGCCGCTGCCGCTCCGGGGCTGCGGCTGCTTGATGGGTCCCCTGCCAGGCCAGCGTTCTTCTCCGGCTGCGGCCCCTTCCCCCGTGGGGAGCACGGAGCCGGCTCCCCGGGGGCGTGGGAAGGGGGCCCCCTGCGGCCCGGAACCCCGAACCCAGAGCTGAGCCCCACGGGGCGCCCCCTTCAGGGGGAGTCACGGGCGGCGGGTGGGGAGCGGACGCTGCTCCCCGGCCGCTCGGGGCCCCACGGGACCCCAGCCGTGAGACACAGCCACCCTCTCCCCCGCCTTGTATTCACATCTAGTTCATGTGGCTTAAAGGAGCGAAGTCAGGGGGTCACGCTCCGGCCGCTTCACCCGCCGCCCAGAATCCCTTGCGCGCCGTTTGATAAAGCGCCCAGAATCCCTTGCGCGCCGTTTGAGAAGAGACGATGGGCCGCGGAGTGTGACGCGCGGGGGCAACTGCGCATGCGCCCACTTGCCGGCGAGGCTCGGCCGCGTTTCTGTGTATTTATTTCAGTGTTTGCAACAAACCCTGTGACTCAGAAACGGGCCTCTGGGTGCACACAAAACACTTGGCGCCCACACCGGGCGGACGGCGTCCCGCGGGCCGGGAGGCCGCCCCGCAGACCGAATCCGCCCCTGACTTTGGCCGCAGCCCCCGGGGCGGACGCCGGCAGGCGCGCCTGCTGCGTGGGAGCCAGTCCGCTGGTTACATCGGTGCAGGGGTGAGGTCACAGGGGAGGGAGGGCGGTAGCATCGCCTGATTCCCTCACGAGTTATTCCGGCCGGGGACGTCGAGAGTCTGTTTAGTGAGGGGGGAAGAAAGGATGTTAAGGCACAAACTTACATTTTGTTTTTGTACCTCATTGTGACAAAGCCAGAGTCTCGTGACTTAAAGTGATGAACAGCCACCATCTCAGTTTTTCTTTTTTTAAAAAAGTTTATTTACTTTTGAGAGAGAGAGAGCGAGCTCGTGCTTGCACCCGCAGGTTAGGGGCAGACGGGAAGACAGAATGCAAAGCAGGCTCCAAACTCCCGTGAACCCTGAGATCATGACCTGAGCGGAAATCAAGAGTCAGACACTAAACCGACTGAGCCCCCCCGCCCCGCGCCCTTGTCTGTGTCCGTTCCGGCAGTCAGGGGGCAGGAGCCGCTGCTGGGCCCGGCTGCAGGGCGCTCGGGCTGGCATCAGGGTGCTGGCGGCCGGGGTCATGTCCCCGGGCAGCTGGGCATCCGTGCCCTCTCTGGGGTCGTGCCCGGCACTCGGATCTCAAGGGCCATTGGGCAGGGCCACCCCATGTGCAGAAGTGGCCGTAGGGGTGCAGTGCCATCTGCTTTTTAATCAAATGGTTTCCAGCCATAAATTACTGCAAACAAGGTTGTTTTCGCTTCTACAGTGAGTTCTCTCCGACCGCTGGGTTCTAAGCCAAACAGTCCCCAGGGCGGGCGGCCGTGTGGGAGACCCGGGAGAGCGGGCGTGTGGTGGGGGCCCTGGGCCCCCCGCGTGTGGACCCCTGGCCCGCAGCTGCCGCTCCTTCCTCTGCAGAGGCAGGGGGTTGAAATAAAGGATCTCTCCGGTGCTGTTGTCTGTGAAACCACACGGCCGACCGGGGGGCTGCCGACCTGCATAGCCTGTTTCCCGGGTTCGGGCTCAGCGTCCAGCACCAACGGGTGCTGGCTTTGACGTCCGGTGAGGGGTCCTTCCCGCTTCACGCAGGGCCGTCTTCCTGCTGTGCCCTCACAGGCAGACGGGACGAGGGAACTAATACACAGGCACAACTCCAATTTTTGAGGGCTCGACCGCCACGACCCAGGCACCTCCCAAGGGTCCCCCCTTGCTCACACGTCACCCTGGGGTTGAGTCCAGCACACGGATTGAGTGGGGACGCCCAGGACGGATAGCAGACATCTGCGGCCAACAGAGCAGCATAAAACAAAACTAAACTAAACTAAACTAAAACTAAAACAAAACAAAAAACAGAAAACTTCTGTGTTAAAAGGAATAAATATACTTCCTGATCAATGGTGCGCTCCGCGGGGTGCACCCACCTTGTGTGTAGAGAAAGAGGCATGGGGAGGCCCTCCGCTTGGGGACGCGAGGGGGGGGGGCACTGCTTGTGGGCCACGAATGTCCCGTGGGCTAAGGCCGTGCAGAGGCGCACAGTCCAGGGGCCTCGAGTCTGGCCCCCCCAAACCCCAACCTCACAGTGAGGACAGGAAGGAAAACGGCCTGGGAGCAGGTCCCAGAGACAGCGAATAGCAAGCTTGCAGGGCCTTCCGGGCAGCAGAGGCCGAGGCCTCGGTGGCACGTGGCTGGGGCCTCCCCCTGCGCGGCCCCTGCTCACACACCCCACTGTGGGCTCCAGAATTACCCCAGCCCAGGCCTGGCAAGAAAGCCGTGTGTTCCTCTTCCCTTGTCAGCAGGGGCCCCAGCCTACAGGGAGTGGTGTGCCCTCTGCTTCTTTTACTAAACCCACACAATATCCACACTTGCCTCTTCTGATTGAATCAGAAATCACTCTAAATCTATCATTCAATTTTAAAGCAAACTGCAGTTAAGTCGGCGGCTCAGCACGCTGGCCCTTCTCTCTGCGTGTCACCGCCATCAGGGCTGCCTCGGCCGGGTGGGACCCACTCTGCTCTGCTGCCACCAGGGCCCCCCACCTCCCCCTGTCCTCCCACTCCCCCCGCCACCTCCTCCTGCCTGCCCGTCACTGGCTCGGGCTCCTTCTCAGTATTTATAAAATAAGCTTACGGCAAAGCGCACAGTGGAATATAAGCAACACATTGCATCAACCACCTTCAAAAGGCTCTCTGTTCTCTCTACTTGCTCCACGGTTTCCAAAGCAGTAAAATTCTTTTTTTTTTTTAAATAGTTTATTGTCAAATTAGTTTCCACATAACACTCAGTGCTCATCCCCAAAGTGCCCTCAAAGCAGTAAAATTCTTAAAGGTGACGTAAGAATCCCTCTGTGCGCCTCTTCCCTCCCACTCTGCATGCAGTGGGGGCCATCCCGCGCAGTTCCAAACTTTTCTACTCAGGCAGAGCCAGTGACTTTACACAGAACAGGTCACGTGCTTTAAATGACAGGGGCACACGCTTCCCTCCTGACGTGTGCTCTGCGACTCAGTGTCACATGTTTTGAGGTCCACGTCTTGACACATAGGGCTCAATTTCTTTGTTTTTTCCTTTCATTTTTTATTTTCTTTATTTTTAATTCTTTTAAAACGTGTATTCATTTATTTCGGGAAAGAGAGAGATCTGGGGAGGTGCAGAGAGAGAGAGGGAGAGAGGGACAGACTCCCAAGAGAGAGCCTGTGCAGTGCAGAGCCTGACACGGGGCTTGAGCTCAGGAACCATGAGATCATGACCTGAGCTGAAATCAAGGGTCAGACACTTAACGGACTGAGTCACCCAGGCACATCTTTCCCTTTTACTTTTAAATGCATTTATTTTAGCTCCTTTGTGTTTTCTTAAATTTTTATTTTGAAATCTCGAGGGGGATTATAGATCACCCCCCAAGGAGGTTGCAAAAATAGTAGAGTGCTCTGGACCCTCCCCCCAGGTCCCCCACTGACTGCCTGTTACATAAGGATAGAGTTTCCAAGCAGGGAATTGGGCCTGGATGCAGTGAATGTGCGGGTGTGTGCCTCCCTGTCACAGGGGAGAATGTCTGTGACCACATGATCATGAGCTGTTGCCTTTGGAGGATTCGCTATGTTGCCTGCACAGACTTCCCTTCCAGGTGTGTGCTGTGCTCACGTGTCCCCTGCCTACAGCATGTGTGTTCTCTCGCTTCACCAGACAGCAGATGGTTTCGTTCTGATGAGGCCCAGTGGACTGAGTTTCTCCTTGCCTGAACTGGGCTTTTCACCCAGCCTGAGAACTTTCTACCAAGCCTGGTCCCTGCAGCCCTGGAGGTAGATGGTGGGGGGCGTGGGGCTGTTCATCCGCAGGCGTCCAGTGTGCCTCCGCCCCTCCTCCACGGGACTGGGTCTGCACCTTTGTCCAGAACCAGCCGGCAGAACATGCATGTGGCTTCTCTCGGCCTCCTCTCCTGTGCCATCGACCTCTGTCTCTGTCCCTCCCTGGGTATCACCGGCCTTGGTCGCTCTCTGAAGAGAAAGCCCTCAAACAGGGTAGAGGGTTTTGTTTGTTTGTTTGTTTTCAGAATTATTCTAGCTACTCCATTTCCTTGAACTTTCATTAGATTTGAGAAAAATATTGTGCACACTTACACAAAACATCTTAAGCCGTATACCGCTTTGGAGAGAACTGACGTCATTACCACGTTGAGTGTTTCAATCCTTGAACATGGACGATTTCCCATGTCTGTAGGTCTTCATGATTCTTTCCCCAGGTTCCCTATTTATTGGCAGACAATTCTACCTACTTCCGGATGGCCTCCTCATGATGTCACCAATTATATCTGCAGTCACCCTGTTTCCAAACAGGACGTAGGCACACGAATTTTGTGGGAAAACAGTTCAAGCCTCAGTAGATCTCAGCAACTGAAATGTCTTGTCTGTCTTCTCTTTGCATTGAAACCTGACTCTTCTCTGCTTTAGAACGTTTCCAAGTCCCTGGGGCGCCTGGGTGGCTCAGTCGGTTAAGCTTTTGGCTTCAGCTCGGGTCATGATCTCATGGTTTTTGGGTTTGAGCCCCACGTCCGGCCGTGTGCTGACAGCTCGGAGCCTGGAGCTGCTTCGGATTCTGTGTCCTGTGTCTCCCTCTCTGTCTCTGTCCGTCTCCTGCTCGCATTCCATCTCTCTCTGTTTCCCTCTTTCTCTCTCAAAAATGAATAAACATTACAAAATATTGGAATGTTTCCAAGTCCGGCATTCTTCAGCGAGGAAACTGAAAATTGCCCACCGGTGTCCCCTGAGGCGAGTAACCTACTTTCCACCCACATCTCCACACGGTTCCCCTTTCAAGGCCCGGTCCAGAGAGAGTCACTCCGCTCTTTCCACCCAGGGACGGGGACAGCCGGCCCAGGAATCTTCCAGGGCACACTAGACACTGCTTCTCCTCCAGTCAGTGAAGCACAGTGCGACACTAGGACTTTGCCTCTGCTCTTTGGTTACAGCCATAAAATAAAAGTAGCTCCAAAACCATCAGAATTCTGGGACACGGGGCTCACCGGCACTGCAAAGTCATCGGCGGCACCGGGACGCGCCGTGATTTATGCGAAGCCTCCGTTACGCTCATAAAAATAAAACATAAGGCTTGGCAAAATACACAATAGAATTTTGTACAAAAATTAAATGAATCACTAAAACCTTGTGAAGATTTATTCTGCCTCCTTCTTCCTTCATATTTCTACACTTCTAATAATGTGCTTTCTGGGGCCGAAGGGGGCAAGCTGCAACTGCAGTGTCTCCCTACCCTCCACGACACACTGTGCTCGGATTCACCCCATCTCCTCCGTGGTTCAGACACATCGGTCGTGGGCTGCGTGGTGACCAAGTCCTGACCAGAGGAACTTGTGAACAGGACCTTGTTTGGAAAAGGGGACTTTGCAGATGGGGTTAAGGACATGAGGACATCTCAGACTAGCAGGTGGGCCCTACACGCAGTGACAGGTGTCCCTATGAGAGGAAGGAGAGGGAGACCCGAGGCACAGAGAGACGCAGAGGGAGAGAGGCCGCGCGAAGGCGCAGGCGGAGACGGGAATCGCAGGGCCGCGAGCCCGGAGCAGCTGGTGCGCAGGAGGCTGCGATTGCCGTGAGGGGTTGTCCCCGGAGCCCCGGGCTGGACGTGGCCCTGCTGACACCTGGGCTTCACACTTTCAGTTTCCGGAAATGTGAGAGAATAAACTTCCTTCGCTTCAATCCCCTCAGCGTGCGCCACCACTCAGCTACCTCTGCGCCAGGAGGCTACCGCCACAGCCATGAGCATCTTTGAGTCCTAAACCAAGATGGCACCAAAGGGAGATGGAGACGGGGAGTCCGTGAGCCACGCCGTCCTGACCGGTCCCCACACGAAGCCCGCTGTGCTGCCCCTCCCCCTCAGTCAGGCCCCGAGGCTTCCTGGGGCAGTGGGCGCCCTGGGGTCCAGCACAAGAACCACACCTCTTCCCTGAGGACAGCTCTCGCCCAGCGGGCCCTGAGCCACGCCAGGAGCGCATCCACACGGTGCGCGTTCCCTGGGCTTGCGCGCAGCCTGTGTCTGTCACTTCTGAGAAGCCGGGGCTCATTTGACCTCAGAAGGACGCATCGCGCGTGTGGAAGCCCAGGCTGTCAGAGAGCAGAGTCCGAGAGGGACTGTGGCTCATTGGGGGGGGGGGGTACACCCCTCCAGGCACATCTTCCCGTGAGGAACCTTATACCTGGACCTGGGGCACAGGCAAGGGAAACGGGGGGGTCCCCTCGGCCTGCTCCCCGCTGGCCAAGGTGTCCCATGGGAGGGGTGCACCTAGGCGCCCCCCGAGGCACCGGCAGTTACCGCCACAAGTCCGGCTGCACCTTTGTTGGCCAGAGGCCCCAGGGCTTGAGGGAAGTAGAGCCAGCGGTGCCCAGAGATCCGAGGGGGCTCAAGAGCTGACCAGCATCCTGTGCTCCAGCCGGGCGGGCGGCGACCCCCTGGGTCCCCCTGAAGCCTCTCCACGGCGCCGGGCCGGCCCTGAGCCTGATCCGGAAGAGAGGCCAGGGCCCTCTGTGGCGCTTCTAGATGGTGCAGCCCTGCGTGGCCCTGGGGCTCGGTCCCACTAGTAAGTGACCTGTGTGTGTACATGTGCGCGTCTGTCCCGTTCTGAGGACTCTGGCGGGCGCAGCCCTTAGGTCTGGTGACGTAAGAACCTGACCCGAGGGGGGCGAGCCCTGCAGCGCTGGGGACCCGCCGCGCTGCGCCGCCTGGGGCCACACTGCGCCCTCCTCCTGGCCACGCTCCTTACGCGGGAGGCCGTGGATGAGCGGAGGGACTCACACGACAGGTGCCCACGGAAAGGAAAGAAACGGCAACGGGGGCGGACGAGGCGGGCTCGGAGCCCTACCCTAAGGGCACACGCGCGTCTGCAGGGGGCCGAGCGCGCAGGGAACGCGTGAGCAGCGGCTGGGCCGCGGGGCGTCCCTTCACGGCCGGCTCCCCAGGGACCCCGCCCGGCGCGGCCCGGCGCACCGGGGATTACCGGTGGTGTTTTAGGTTCCCAGCCTGAGACCCGAGCGGTGATCGCGGGGAGACAACCTTCTCAAGGTCAAGGCAGTGGGGCTGCGGAGGGTGTCTGGGCGCGAGAGCAGCTAGGCGCCCCTGCCCCCCACCTCGCGTCTCTGCGCATGCTCCGCGCGCCCCGAGCTTTCTTCTCCTCGCTGACCTCGCCCACCGCAAGGTCAGAGATCCGGTTCCCTTCCGGATACGGTTACCCGCTGTCGCGCGTCCTGCGGGGCTGGCGAGCGTCAGCAGTTTTGGCCTCGCCTGCTGACCGCTGTCCGCGGCGCAGGGGGTCCGATGCGGCGCCTGTGACCCGGTCCGGCCCGGCCCGCTCACCCTCGGCCTTCTCGGGCCTGGGGGCCCCGGGCAGCCCCACACCTGCCCAAGGGGGGCGTGTTGCAGCGCAGTGAGATGCGGAAGCCGCTCAGGGAGCCGGGGGGCGGGACCCTGGGATCACCTCTAAGATAATCAGTGGAGAGTTGGTGCGTCGGGGCCACCAAACAGGAAGGCCTTTCCTCCGAGGGAAGCAGCGAGGCAGAGACGGGGCCCAGGTGGGAAGGGACACGCTCTCTCCGCAAACACCCACCTTACCCGTCGGTCTGGAAGTTACAAGACACGAGCGATCCCGAAGTCACCAGGTGTTTTCCCAGATGACCCCCTTGACCTCTAGCACGTATAAAGCGACAAGTGCAACTTCTTTGCAATTCAGGGACATCGTCAGGATATTAGATCAGCTGAACATAATTGATTGCTGAATTAATAGACTCGAAAAGGGCTCTCAAAACACAGACCTGAACCATACTGAAACCCACTGCACACTGAATGCAATGCAATTGCCCGTCGGGAAGGCCCTCCATGCTCTGACCCCCCACCAACTTGAACCCCAACAGAGAACCCGTTCTAGCTTCACCGAAGACGCTGCAGAAACCAGTCCTCTTGAGCCCCTCGCTGCACTGCTTCTGGAGCGGGAGCGTGGTGTGGGGGGCGTCCCAGGGGCACATCGATGAAGCTACTTGTCCCCTGGCGGAGGGTGAATCCTGCAGCCCTGGGCTCTGCGGCGGTTCATTCCCCATCCCTGCCTCTCCTCTGGACCCCACTTTTCCCAAAAGTACCTGCGTCTCTTAAGGTATTTCCGTTTGTCTGACTCCTTCCTTTTCTGGATTTTCTACCCTCTTTCACCAAAGACAAGATCACTGGTAAAACATGCTTGGCTGCAAAGGCTTTCCGGATAAAAACATGGACAAATTACACAAGGAAAGCAAGGAGAGAGAGGAAGCTGGACGGGTGGCGGGCTCCCCGCCTGGCACCCGAGGCCGGGCTGTGGGGGCCCTGGGCTGCTGGTGCCCTAGGCAGCTGCATGACAGGGCAGCGGGCGCTCCGTCAGGCTGCCTCCTCCCGGCTGTGACCAGACATGCTGGGTGGGGGGCAGGGGGTAGGAGAACGCACTGCTGCTTGGACCCCAGTTTCCTAATTGGCGATGAGCCTGTGGGACTACTTTTTTTTGGTCCATTTATGGTGCTTCTTTTCTCATCAAGAAGGTTTTACTTTCAATATGCCCAGAGACACATACGTATGTACATGCACACACACTGAAGCTAAAAGCAATCATATACGGATATACTGCTCATCTCGCAGATATGAATACTGCAATCACACTTAAGTAGACTTCTGCTTGTGATCGGGGCCACGTGGGGTTAGGACACCCCTTCCCTTGTCTAGGGTCATACACACCTTCTGGCCTCACCTTGAGGTCCGGGTCACAGCTCTATGGGAGGCGCCCTCCACACATAATTCTCAGCATTGTTTGTGACAAAATTGCCACCCAACTCGCTGCCCAGTTAAGAAAGGGAGACAGCGTGGTATAGATTATAATGGAGCGCTTGGCAGCTGCTTAGATGGCCCGGAGCCACAGGTGCACCCAGGAAGACAGCCACCCAGCCCTGGAAGCAAACACCTGCCAGAGGCGGCCCCGGGGGCCATGTGCCCCACGTCCCTGCCGCTTGGCGATTGGGAGTATTGCCACAGTTACCTGAGCAAAGTGCTTCTTCGTGAAAATCAATCTCAAGGACACTCCGGATGCCTTTGCACTGCTATTGTGATTAATTAATTTAGGTATAATTTTCTAGTTGACCCAGAGTCACATTTCTTTGACAAAAACAGCACAAGACACTCTTAAAGACACTGTCTTCTGCTTTCCTGCGTGAACACCTAAAACACAACAGTCTGAGCCCCACTTGGAGCGCCTTCTCATTAAACCATCTTTGACAGAAAGAACCACCCGGCTGCGGCAGCTTCTGTTCTAGAAAGGGGCTGTGAAAGCCGAAAATGTCACACCCAGTGTGAGAGATAAACAGAGGCAGAACTCGGAGCTGTGCAAAGGGACTCTCGGAGCAGCGTCTGCAAATGACTTTGGTCCCCTGGCGTGATGAATCATGGAGTCGCAAATCCTTTTTAGCTAATTGCTATCAGCTTGCGAGATTTTCCCTTCCATGTTCAATATCAATTTTCATGGCCATAGGAGATAGCGCTTCTCCCCTGAGCCCACTGGCGACCGGCCGATAAAACGGCAGCGGGAGCACTTAGCAGTTGAGAGGGGTGTCGCCTAATTGCAGCTGCTCCTGGGGCTGGAGGAGAGGCCCGCGCTCTGCCAACACCCCCCGCTAATGCGTTCACAGCCGTGACCTTCCCGAAAGTCGCCCTCCCCGTGTTAACAGAATTTCCCCTGTCAGCGCCCACCTTTGCCAGGTCTGGAGCCAGCCAGCCTTCCTGGGCGCGGGGGCTGGAGTGTCTCCTCTGTACAACCCAGAAGCAAACCCACTGTGGGCCGTGCAGAGCCCCGTGTCACCAGGACTCAGGTGATACTTGCCACGTGGATCTGGCCCACTTTTATGTGACTGGCTTCCCCAGCACACCTTTCATGTAAGCGGCCAGTGAGCGACTCTGAATGGATTGACTTTTCACGGCTTCTTTTTATAGATGTGTGAATGGACATTCAGCTACGCGGCTGGGGGTACTGGACACTCAGAAGTCAGCAGGTCGGCTGAATCATTGAAAACCAGCTGAAGACGCTACACAATTGCCTGTCAGAAGGGAATCTGGAAGGGGGTCTGCAGACAGCCCCCCGGGGTCCCTTCTGCCGCCCCTGGGCAGCCGGGTGTGGTTCTATGCTGTCCTCAGCTGAAAACAGTAGCCGGAGCCCCAGCAAGCCTGTGCTTGGCTGGAAACGTCTTTGGGGCTGATGTGGTATTACCTCTTCTCAACTGCAGGTTACATTTGAGGGACGTGGCTCATCTGCTACCCCGAGGAGGGGTCTGGACACGTGGGGCTGGGGCGAAGGGCTCCAAGCCACCACTCACCGCCTCGGACCTGTTAATGAGACTTGCTGTGTCTGGGCACCATTTTATGTAGAACGGAAATAGAATTATGTGACTCTCGGGGTTGGACGCAGCAGGCTATCAGAATTAGTGGTTACTCTCAATCAGCATACGGCTAAATCCACACACGAATGGTTCTGCTTGGCTGGACCCCTTCTTGAGTCAGAGCACCGCTCTCTGGACGGAGGGCACGAGGCTGCCTCTCCACTCCCCCTCTTCTGTGACTCTCTGTGCGCATAGGACCCTGACATCAGGGGCCGCTCTCCACGTCTGTGCCGAGCTTCTGTGCCTGAATCGGAGCGTCTGGCCTCCCTGAACGTGTTTCCTTATGTATAGATGATAATCTGTCCGTTCGCAGGGCTCATGAGAATCCAACGGGAGGGTGGGCTCATGCACGTTGTGCCCAGTCCCTCTGAGATGCAGCTTGTGTGACTGGTGCAGACTGTGACATCACAGACCCTCCTCTCTCCATTAGAGGGTGCAGTGCCCCAAAGTATGTCTAACAATTCCTAGTGCTCAGGGCGGGAGCGTACAGAGCATGGGAGATATGGGTGTTTAGCGAGTGAGGTCATTAATTCTACACCGTGAGGAGAGCTGGGGACGAGCCTGTGAATGCACACGAGGCCCAGCAATTCCGGAAGCGGCACAAGAATGAAAACAGGTGTGTTCTGGTCACCTCCCACCCCGTCTGAGGGACGACAGGCCCCAGGGGAGGCAGGTGGCCTCCCCAAAGGCACAGACGTGGGGAAGGGACAGTCACGGGGGGCCTCAGAGTCCTCAATCCCGTCCTCACTTGTAGGAACCCTCTGTGACAGGTGCCGGAGGGCAGGAGACACTGGGTGGCCGGAACCTATTCCTTTCCAGAAAGGAGGTGGTCCCCCAGGTCTGTGCATCGGTCATAGACCCACTGGGGCCACACAGGCAAGCAAGCCCACCCTTGACACCTGTACTGGGCACAGTAAGCAGGCGATTGTCCAACCCTGGACTCCGCCGTGGCTCCAAGTAAACAGCCAGCAACACATATTCCTTAAACTAAATTATCAGGGTGGAGACTCTTTCCTTAGGCTGTGGAGGTGAAGTTACTGATGATACAGGGCATTTTTGAACACATCCCGAGGCCTCTTTTATTTTTGACAGAAACACACCTGCACACTGGCGAGCAGACTGCACACTTCAGGAGTTCTCCCAGCACCGAGCAGCGTGCTCTTGGCCAGCTCGGCCCTGAGTTTCTCTTCCCGCCAGCTGTGGCCGACACAAGGTGGGGGCCATGGGGCCAGGCACGTTGAGGACCCCTAAAACCCCAGGGACGGCTCCTCACAACCGCACACCACCGACCCTCGTGCGTGCTGCTCAGAGCACCTGGGGTTTTCTCACCAACCTTTCCAAGAAATGTAAGGGCTCCCACCCCCAGGTAAAAACACTCCTCTTTACAGTCAGACGAAGGGAAGTGGGGAAAAGTCAGAAGAGCTATCCAACAAACCCTCATTTTTATTCTAAAGCTGCATCTCCCTCCCTCTCCTTCCTTCCTGGCCACCAATGGCCGGGCTTCCCCCGGCGCAACTGTCTTCCCCACAATCCCAGATCCTCCTGAGCTTCTTCCCTCCTCGCTCTTAGAATCACTCTTTCCGCAGGGTGTGTATTGGCTCCCCCACAATGTGAGCAGAAGAGAGGTGCGTCCGGATGGACGGGGAGCCAGCCACAGGGTCATTTCTGGGAGAAACGTGGACCCACCTCAGGCGACACAGCGGCACCTGCGAAACCGTGGGCGGCAGGCAAGACGCCGAGGGACACGGAGCCTGCCCTCGTATCATCATTTCTGCGAGAGCCTTGTGAGTGGGAATCAAAGGCAGGCATTCAGCAGCCCGCGCAGCGCAGCATCGGAAGCCCAGGCCCGTTCCAACAGCAGTCGCCAATTTCATTGCCATCTTGCGAGTGTGGGTGTGTTTCTTCTTTATTAATGTTTTTAATGACATCGCCCTCTCCCCAGGTCCTGGGGAGATCCGCAGGCCCTGGACCTTTGCCTTTGAACATCCCGGATTCGAGCATCAAGAGAAGGTGACAGGGGCCGGGAGGCCCCCCTGACTCGGCGGCTCCGGCATCAGCCTCTGCAATTATCCGGCCACCTTTCCAGCAGACGGTAATTGAAAAGTGTGAACCACATGGGCGCGAGTCAATAATGGCGTCCGTGCACGAATGACACCGGGAGCTTTCCGGGGCCGCCGTCCTGGGTGCTTTGCTTTTCACCTTTTATCCTTCTCAGCATCATGACTTAATCCACTCTAATGAGGTGAGCTCCGCGGACAGAGCCCAGCGGCCGCGCGGCTCTCTTCTGGCACCGCGTGGGGGGCGCGAGGAGCCCGCCAGGAAGGGACTTGGCCAGCCTTCCCGCAGGGGGGCCGGGGCCCCTTTGCACACTTGCCCTTCGCCATCCAGCCTCCTCCACCCTTTCCCGGGACCCGCTGCGGCCGTCGCCTGCCCGAGCATTTAACTTAGCGAAACGCATGTCTCTCCTAGTTTGAAGGACACGGCTGGTGGCCACATGTCACTGTTTACAAACAGCAGGTGATGGCCAACAAGCCGCAAGAGTGCGAATCCCTTTCGCCCCCTTCTCCTTACCCATCTGTCCACGCGTCCCAAGCTGTAAGTGGCCGAGTGCAGATGCGGCCGATGGTGGCGGCGACAAAAAAAAAAAAAAAAAAAAAAAAATTGCACGGCCGGGCTGGCCAGAAAATAACCCACTTCTGCCTAATGTGGCAGCATGTTTTGAAGGAGGAAACAAGGGTTGGTTTAATTGGCGAATCCCATATGCTCTCCGGGCTCCGTCACAGGTCTGCAGCGCCGAAGCATCTCCCGGAGCTCAGATGTCACCGCGTTCTTCACCTGCCCGCCACAGCCCGGCTCCGCGGCAGCCTGTGCTAATAATTAGCATCTCCTCTTCCGCTGGCTTCACACTGCTCCGCCGTGTGTCTCAGTCCCAGGGAGCGCCAGGCCCGTGTCCCCTCCCTGGCGGAGGGGCGAGCCCCTGGTCGGCACCGGGAGACCGAGTCGCCGGGCTTCTCCCAGTGCGGGCACCGCAGCCGGCCTTGGGTGTGCTTATCTCATATTTTTATAATTAATACAATATTTCCCTTTAATGGCTTTTTTTTTTCCTGTTGCCGAAAGCAGGGAGAAGAAGAAAAGAGAAGCACAATGCATCGAAATCTCATGGGATTAACCGCATGGTCTTAATAAATGTATACGCATCCCAGGCAGGGAGAAAAAAAATGTGGCTGTTACACCGCTTGAACCTCCCCCTTTTCTCCAGGCTTAATCTGATTTTTGCCAATTCCTTTTGATCTATCAGGGGCAGGCAAGTCAGGCCCACGAGTACAGATGGACTAAATATGGAGATTAGCCCCTTCTCCTCCGGCCTCAGCTCCTAATACCTGATTAAGTCTAGAATCGCACGATTGTCTCCAAGCCGCTATCAGAGTGGCCGGGCTCAGAAGGGGGCAGGATGAATGCCGATTTTGTAATGGATACTTATTTTATCCCAGCGCTCTAAGGAGATTAGGCCTGGGGGTGTCACATTAGCCGTGATCTCTGGGCCCCTGGCCGTCTCTGGCGGTTTTCAAACACCTCTCCTCGGCCTTAGAACAAACAGGGAGCCCGGACCCAGCGGCCCCATGTCGGGCATGAATAATTGCCCGCTGCAAACTGTTTGAAGAGCACAAAGTGCTGTGTAAATTACTCAGTTTGGGCTTTAGTCGGGGTGATTTGTGGTGACTTATTGAATCTTTTCACAGTTCAGAATTAAACTTTCACTGCTGCGAACTGCAGACAGCGGAGGACAGCGGGCTCCGAGCTGACAGCGCTGCCCTTAGATCAGGCTTTGCAGAAGCCACGCAAGGATCCGGCGAGCCGGCCCCGGGCTTCAGACGGGCGCCCCGGCGAGCTGCTCTGCCACCTTATGCCTATTCAGCATGAAACTTAAAATGGCTATTGAAAGAGAGAGAGAGAGAGAGAGAAGGAAGCCTCCTGTTTGGAATCACCCACACGTTTCTGGCACAATCTCTTGGGCCGTTTTCCTCTCAGCACATCCAATTTATTTTGTGTTTGTTTTCCAACAGGGCGCATTTCTTTAATTAGTGATGGCAAACAAGCTACAAACAGAAAGAAGAAGAAAATGTTTGAGATTCCTGGTTGGGGAAAGGATACGATTCAACCACATTGCATTAGAGGGAACGGGCTGGGCCTGTGGGTTCCCATGTGGGCCACTCTGGGGGAGAGCGGCTTGCCCACCCTGGCATGCACGGCCCAGGTGCCCACACTCCCCAACCTCGTTCGAGCAGAGCACGGACCGCTTTTGTGCTTCAAATGCATGTGAGCTGCAGGTTGTTGAAGGTTCTGTTAAAGGCGAGCTACCTGCCCTGCTTCTAGGCCAGAGATCGCTGGGGAAAATTAATTAGCTACTAAGTATTTTTCCTTTGTAGCTACCCGATCTAAGCTGTTTTTGTTAAATAGTTATAAAACCAAAAGCAAATTCGGTAATATCAGAACTAATTATGAATGCTTTTTAATCTTGCCAAATATTTTGGATACAATGTAAGAAGATAGACAGTTGTTTTGAAGGGCTTTTATGGTAAAGAATCCCAGACAGGGCTTGTGTGTGGTAACTATTCTCCTGAAAGTTTAATCATTGCAGCAATCTGTTTTCTAACTATCCAGAAATGGACTATCAGACCTCTAAACACGTGAATGTTTGTATACACATATCAGTAAGGAAAAAAAAATCAAAGTTAGAATGTAGAAGTAAAAATGTGATTAATTATCTATTTAGTGGAAAGGGTTACCACAATTATTTTACATCCTTGTTTATTTTCTGATTTACATTCATCATGCTATGTTTTTAAAATAAATATTGACTAGACATTCATAGTAATTAAGATTTTTTGAGTTAATTTCCCAAACTGTGAAAGAAATGCGATCCACCTGTCTACAGAACATCCCACATCTGCCTAATGGAACGGCTTATTATGTTATTACTAACGTACATTTATCACCTAGGAAGGACCAGGAAAAAATGAGAGGCAAAACCCAGATATATCGTGCTTTGTTTTACAGTAGGATTAGTGAATGGAAAAAAAATCAATACAGGTCTCCATTGTAAAGGCAGGTAAATTTCAATGTTCCTTGTTAAAGCCTGCCTAGTTAACTCTTCACCACAGAATTTACCTCAATTACAGAAACTGATACAATGCTAGACGGATAAACTGGCCTCGGTCTTAAATCTATACGTCTACCATACACAGTTTTGTGTTCACTGGGGGCTCACAAATTCCTGATGGAGGCGCAAATAACAAAATAAAATATTTTAAACAAAGAGGCCTTTTGTTGGTGGCTTATATGCTGGTAAGAACAATCTAGATCAGTGTTTTGGCTCTCAATTTTATTCAGATATAACCAAAACTTAGATAACCAGGTTGTTTCTTATGGAAATATTACTTCCTTGTAGGAAAAAATGCATATTCCTACATATTTAATTACTACCATACTCAAGGCATTGCGCTAGGCACTCTGGTGATACGTAGGTAAGAAACTTCCAGGGGCACCTGGGTGGCTCAGTCGGTTAAGCATCCTACTTCGACTCAGTTCATGATCTCATTGTTTGTGGGTTCGGGTCCCGTGTCAGGTTCTGTGCTGACAGCTCAGAGCCTGGGGCCTGTTTCGGATTCTGTGTGTGTGTCTCTCTCTCTGCCCCTCCCCCACTCATGCTCTGTCTCTCTCTGTCTCAAAAATAAATTTTAAAAAAATTTAAAAAAAAAAGAAACTTCCAGAAATCTCTGACCTTTGGAGATTTCTGGGAGTCTATGCATGTGTGTGTACAGGCAGAAGGTGACAACAGAGAGTCAAGATAGTAACAAACATTCTACCATCTTGCGTTCATAGTCTCTTCCAAATGCTTCAACTGTATTAACTCAATAGCAGCGGGAGGGGGACCTATCACGATCCCTGCTTTATGCTGAGGAAACTGAGGCAAGAAGTGTGTGTGTGAGATCATACTGGCCAGTGCCTGGCCCTAGGGACCTTCGTCTCTCCCACACCCCTGCCTCCTGCCCTGAGAGTGTCAGACACAGCGAGATGGATCCTGGAAATGGCTGGTGGGCACGTAGCTGGGGACAGAGTGACAAACAGAGCTGAGGTCCAGCTGCAGAGGGATTGGAGCAGTGGCAGATGACCCACCTCCACGCGGCCACCACACACTGGCTCCTGACCCTCACACGGGGCTAAGGCGGAAGTGTCAACAAAATAAGGTAAGACTGAGTCCACAGGAGCAGTAATGAGAGACTTGCACCAAAAATGACTGAAGCTTCAGGATTATTTTTTCATGACCAATCTCAGTGTTGCTGGACGATGAACCTAGGCTACTTCCATCTTGTTTGTGAAAGCAACTCAGCTTTCCTATAACTTGTATTCAGTCCTTAGTATCCAATTGAAATATAACCTGCCATTTGTAAGGGCCTCCCACAAACGTCTCTCAATTCTAAACAGCCCCTGCACGAAGGGAGTCAGGCCAGGCTAGCTCTGGGACCCCCTCTCAGTCTGTAGATGTTCAACTACCACAGTAAGGGAGGGTCACTTGGAGCCGAGTTTCCTGGATTTCTTGGTATCCCCTGGGGGGTTGGTGAATGAGGCCCCAGCTCCCAGCTCTCCCCAGGAAAGGGCACAGAGCAAGAATAGTTTGGCTCAGTTGCCTGGGTTACTGCCAGGCATCTGTAACCCAGAGCCCATGAGACAAGGCAGCAGGGCGGGTCATCTTGTCAGGCTTAAGTGTGCTTGTCATCCATAGGACACTTGTGTGACTTCCTCTTTTCTCGGGTGACAGTGGGACAGTGCGTGACGTTTCTTCCTTCACAGGCAAACTCTGTGCTAAGGTGACCCAGGCCCCACGTTTCCTTCTGGTGTTTCATTCTACTTTAGTGTCACAGCAGAAGCTCACTCTTGGCTGGGCACCGGGGACTGGAGAGAGCAGGGACGTAATGGGCCAGGGTTACACAGAAACCTGCAAATTCATTCTCTCCTGAGGCCAGCCCCCATCGTGTGCAACCACACAGCAAGAAGAAGATCCAGTGCGTACATTACACAAACACAAATTAAAGTTTTGCAGGTGAACCTGAGATGATTGATGATTTGATGAACATGTGGAGGTTAACTAACAGGTGAGTAGTCAAATTCCCAGGTTTGACCCCCAGCTTCACTATTGTGTTACTTTGAGGCTTTGGACAAGCCATTTAAGTTTTATGTGCCTTGTTTGCTCATCTGTAAAAAGGGAGCAATAATAGCACCCATCTCATAAAGTGGGTTTTAATGCCAGAAAGAGAATGAGCTCTTGTAAACAGTAACAGTATTATGTGTTGAGCACCTACTGCGTGTCAGGCTCCAGTACAGATGATACAGGAAATGTAAAAGAAAGAGACAGACCCTGTCATTACAGATGGGGTATAGATGCAAAAAGGAATCAGGAGAGCAATATAAGAGAGCAGTTCCCCTAAAGAAGACAAAATGCCCGTTGTGCAGATGCATTACCAATTATAGACCAGTGAAGGGAGAAGATAAGGATGGTTTGATCCTGGTATGACCTTGGGGGAAGCTTGGGCTGATGAAGACCTTCAACAATGGGGTGGTCTCAGAAAGAAAATAGGCGTTCCTTTTAAAGTTCCAAGCTGTGTGTTCCAAATTTGCAGCTAGAAGACCGCACTCTCAGGGGACAGGTGTCGGAGGCTGAAGGCCAGGTGTGTGAGTGCTTAAAAGGGCAGGTAAATCTAGAATTTGTACTGTAGTGATCAGTCTTCATTTTGTGCATAAAGATAGAGAGACAGGAAGTGCCAGAGCACGTGACAAATACGACAAATGCCACAGGAGCTCGGGTTAGTTCAGTCTTTGGCACAAACTCCCTGGGTAGGCACGAGCAGGACTCCAGGGGCTAGGGAGGCATAGGAGACCTGGGGGGTAAGTGAGAAGGTCATGGCAAGGGACCGAGGGAGAGGTGGTAAGGCTTCACACCGGATGGTGGCAGTGACAACGGAAAACAGAATTATAAGCGTAACAGCGACAATAATGAAAATGGCATGGCAGTACTGACTGTGTACATGTGCTAGTACAGTAAGTGCCCACATTGTCTCGTGTACTTGCATATATACGCGACTGATTGTGGGGTTTACAGTCTTGCCATACACCAGAGCTTTCCTCGCAGAGCTAAGTTCGGAGCCACTTACTGAGCATTTGTGTGGTATCGCTCTATGTACACATACACCCTTGCTGATGCCTGTAGCGGCCCATCATGGAAGTATCACATGGCTGTCAGCTGAGAAGCTCCTAGAAGGTGAATCACATATAGCTACGTGTCCTTTATTGCTGTAAATCTACGGCTGGGCATTCACAGGTGGTCTTCGTCCCTTCTATACGTGGATCCAGACAGAGATTTCTGATGATTACTTCAATATGATTTTAATTATCTGGTTTTTGCAAATAGTCTTTAAATACATGAAATACATGGTTATGCACATTTTGCAAATATTAGAATTACTGTCGCTTGCCATAACCCAACCTGTCGAGGTGTGATATGACCTGTGCTTATTAGTGTTTCTTGTCCAGACAATGTAACAAAACTCCTGATTCTTATATCCCACAATTGAAGGTTTTGAGTTAGTAAGACAGGACCAACCACTTAGAATCTGCATTTTAACACATTCCCAGGTAATTTTTATGTGATTTGAGAACCCAGATGAGGGGCCCCTTGGTGGCTCAGTTGGTTAAGTGTCCAACTTCAGCTCAGATCATGACCTCATGGTTTGAGGGTTCAAGCCCTGTGTCAGGCTCTGTGCTGACAGCTCAGAGCCTAGAGTCTGCTTCAGATTCTGTGTCTCCTTCTCTCTCTCTCTCTCTGCCCCTACCCCACTTGTGCTCTATCTCTCTCTGTCTCTCAGAAATAAATTAAAAAAAAATTTTTTTTTTAGAAAAGAGAACCCATATGAGCCTCTTGTATCCTGACCTTGTGAGTCCTCTCTTGACAAAGCTCATTGAGAACCAGTATTGTTAGCAAAGAGTAAAGTAGTGAAACAGTTTGATATCAAAAAGCAAGTCCATGTTTTTTAAAAGAATTTTAATGTTTTATTTATTTTTGAGAGAGTGCGACAGCGTGAGCATAAGAGGGTCAGAGAGAGAGGGAGACACAGAATCCGAAGACAGGCTCCAGGCTCCGAGCTGTCAGCACAGAGCCCAACACGGGACTCGAACCCCTGAACTGTGAGATCATGACCTGAACCGAAGTTGGACAGCCAACCGACTGAGGCGGACAGGCTCCCCGTAAGTCCGTATTTATAATGCTTTGCCATTCGAGGGACGAGCAGTAACGTATTCATTTCTCTGACTTGCTGTGAACCCTTAAATCCCTTCACTGAAGGCTGCTTCCAATCTCCCTCCCTTTGTACATCTGCAGAGCAAATGTGTTTGCTACACCTTTCTATCCCCACACGTCTAGCCATGTGACCACCACACAACTCTTCATTTGCCAATTGTTGTCTCAATAGACAAACAGATTTGCCACAGTTGTTTTCCACTGCGTTGCCCAATATGGGATGATTTTCTTAAGGTAGCAGAATCCAGTGCCCTGATTTAGCCGCTGCATATTTTTCCTGCTGCCTCCTGGAGCGCTCCCAGGCACCTGCAGGCAGGAGCGAGCACTGATGCCTGATCGTGCTAATTCACAGCCTCATCCTTCATGGCCGGGTGCAGCCTGCCCCCTCCCCGCCAGACTCAGACTGCACAAGAGGACTTCTTCAGGGTTGGGACATTGCTCCAAGGAGAAGCAGGCAAAGGTCAGCTCGTAGAAAAGAAGCGATAGTCTTTCGAAAACTTCAAGGGTTGGCTCGATAATTACCCAGCTGCTGTGAGCCGTGGCCCAGACTCCCGGGTTGTGGACATGCCACAGTCTCCTCTGTAATGACTTGGAGTCTCGGTTGGGGATGTGAGCTGTTCCCTAATGCCTATGGCCACTGTCTCCCAGCCCTGCAGCACGTCAGTCAACCCTACAGGTTTGTTAATAGAGACTAACCAGGAAAGGCAGACACAGGGCTCTTTGACAGGCAAGGTCTGCCAAGGGAAGGCCACCCCTACTCCCTTGCTGGGCTCCTGATCCTTGATCGATGCTCCTGCTCCGAAGGTGCACCCACTAAAGAGGTGATAGAATAACTAAATCCTGTCTCTTCCTACTGGGTTTATGGTGGAGGCCCGAAGAGGTGGCAGGATGTTCTGGGAGGCCACCGGGCATCTGCCCTTCAGGGACAGCAGGGCCCCCAGAATGGGTGTGCCCTTGGTCCCATAATGCCCTGGTTTTTGCTGGGACATGCTTGCCCACGTTCTTCTATCGGGTACCCGTCTCGCCCTCCCCTCCACGTGCACCCACAGGTAGGGCTTCAAAGAAACACAATGTTTGGAGCACCTGGGTAGCTCAGTCGGTTGAGGGTCTGACCTTGACTCGGGTCATGATCTTGCAGTTGGTTTGTTCGAGGCCCACATCAGGCTCTGTGCTGACAGCTCAGCCTGGAGCCTGTTTCAGATCCTCTGTCCCCTTTTCTCTCTGTCCCTCCCAACTTGTGTGCTCTTTCTCTCTCTCTCTCCCCTTTTAAAAATAAATACACGTTAAAATAAATAAATAATAAAGAAACACAATGTTTATTTTTAAAGCTAAAATTTAATTTAGGACATAATAATAATATATATTAAATTATAAAATTATTCATCATCTTATAAAATAGAGGAGTACCTCTCAGAGGTAAATATATTTAATGTTTGAAACATCCCTTCTTATTCTTTTTTTTTTAATATAATTTATTACCTACTTGGCTAATATACAGTGGATACAGTGTGCTCTTGGGTTCGGGGGTAGATTCCCATGATTTATCGCTTCCATACACCACCCAGTGCTCATCCCAACAAGTGCCCTCCTCAGTGCCCATCCCCCATTCCCCCTCTCCTCTACCCCCCCATCAACCCTCAGCTTCTCCTCTGTATTTAAGAGTCTCCCATGGTTTGCCTCCCTCCTTCTCTGTAACTGTTTTTCCCCTTCCCTTCCTCCCATCCCTTCTTATTCTTCTAAATGCACATGTGCCTCTTGATCACATTAAAATTGCAATATTATGAGCACCTCCTTCTTTCCAATATACTCTCCTATATTTAAGTTTCTCTGTCCTGGGAGATTTGGACAGATGCACACTTCCGTCTTACAACACGGCCAAAACCATGATCTCAGCTTGGAATACTGACAGCACCCTCAAGTTTCCCTAGGAGATACCCCTTCAGTGGAATCGCTGACTTCAATTGTGTGCACATGCTAAAACTCTCACACACTTTGTCAAAACACTCTACAGAAAATCCCTGCCAAATTTTAAAATTCCACTAAAATTTTGAGAGATGAGGTTCTGGCTCTTTTGGAAGGAACTCAGTGTCTCCGGCCAGACACCAAGGGCCCAGAGGAAGTTTGCTGACTCAGCTTTCCCTCGGCCTGGATACGGTCGCGTTGGGCAATGACGTGGTGACTTTATTGGGTGTTCCTATTTCCTCTGTTTCTATGCTGGTGTTTTCTGGTCATTGATTTTTAGTAGACATTAGCTGTTGAAAATAATTTTCTGACAAAGGGATTACATCTTTTCTCTCCATTTCGGGTGTTTGGATGACATGACCTTTGAGCTCTTCTATCTCGAAAGATGTTTAACTTTCTCATTCCTCAGATCAGATAAGAAAACAAAATCCTTTCTGAACAGTAATTGTTCCATCTATTTGAAGGATATTTTTTCAAAGGTTATAATTTGAGCTTCTGTCATGTTTTCCCCCAAATACTTACTTCTGGAAATTATTTTCTGGATGATGATTCCTTTCTCCGGAAGACCCCACATGTCACTCTTATTTTTCAACATTTTTTTATGCCTTGTGTTATGTTCCAGGTGAACTTTGGAACGTTTGGTTTCAAGGTAAGAAAAAAAAATCCACCTAATTTTGAACATGGGCTTAGGACTGACTTGAACTTGGTGCAGAACTGGTGAGAGCCACTAACACTTCTGGAAGGTCAGCACCAGAGTAAGCATGTTTCGTGTACCCTCATCAAGCGTGTTTTACTCTGGGTGATGTTCCGTTTTCTGGAACAGAAAGTTGAGACAGAAAGAAGGCTAACGTGATATGCAGCCCCGGGCAGCATAGGGACCTGTCCCATTCAGTCCCCAACTCAGAAAGAGCAAACACCTGCCTTGCTGGAGATGAAGTTTTCTGTTAGTACCGTTTTCTACTCTCGTCCCACAGAACTCAGACACACCGAGGTGAGGGCACAGCTGAGTGGGAGTGGCGCACATTCATGCACCGCTATAAAGTGTCCCATGAAGTCCTTGGTCCTATTGTGATAGACGTGTACCCAGAGCCTTAGATTTTTTTGTTGCTGCTATAAAATGTGGGTATTTGGGGCGCCTGGGTGGCTTAGTCGGTTAAGCGTCCGACTTTCGCTTAGGTCATGATCTCGCGGTTTGTGGGTTCGGGCCCCGCGTCGGGCTCTGTGCTGACTGCCAGCTCAGAGCCTGGAGCCTGTTTCAGTCTGTGACTCCCTCTCTCTCTGACCCTCTCCTGCTCACGCTGTCTCTCTCTCTCTCTCTCTCTCTCTCTCTCTCCTAGAAATAAATAAAAACATTAAAAAATTAAAAAAAAAATGTGGGTCTTTGGGGCACCTGGTGGCTCAGTCAGTTAAACATCTGACTTTGGCTCACATCATAATCTCAGGGTTTGTGAGTTGGAGCCCCACGTTGGGCTCTGTGCTGACAGCTCCAAGCCTGGAGCCTGCTCCGGATTCTGTCTCTCTCTCTCTCTCTCTGCCCTCCTCCACTCATGCTCCGTCTCTCTCAAAAATAAAATAAAAACATTAAAAAAAATTTAATGTCATTCTTTTTTTTCCTTAAATAATTTATTGTCAAGTTGGTTTCCATATGATACCCAGTGCTTGTCCCCACAAGTGGCTTCCTCCATGCCCATCTCCCCCCTCCCCCCCACACCCATCAGTCCTCAGTTTGTTCTCAGTATTCAAGAGTCTCTCATGGTTTGCCTCCCTCCCTCTCCCCCACCATTTCGCCCTTCTTCTACCCCATGGTCCTCCGTTAAGTTCCTCTTAATCCTCCTATATGTGCAAACATATGGTATCTGTCCTTCTCTGCCTGACTTATTTCACTCCGCATAACACCCTCAAGGTCCATCCATGTTGCTATGAATGGTCAGATTTCATTGTTTCTCATTGCCATGTAGTATTGTATAGATAAACCACATCTTCTTGATTCATTCATCAGTTGATGGACACTTAGGTTCTTTCCATGATTTGGCTATTGTTGAGAGCGCTGCTATGAACATTGGGGTCCATGTGCCCCTATGTATCAGCACTTTTGTATCCCTTGGGTAAATTCCTAGAAGTGCTATTGCTGAGTTATAGGGTAGTTCTATTTTTAATTTTTTGAGGAACCTTCATACTGTCTTCCAGAGGGGTTGCACCAGCTTATATTCCCACCAACAGTGTATGAGGGTTGCCCATTTCTCCAATAAGAGTCCTGGGCCAGATGGCTTCCTTGGGGAATTCTACCAGACATTTAAAACAGAATTAATACCCATTCTTCTCAAACTATTCCAAAAAATAGAAATCAAAGGAAAACTTCCAGACTCATTTTATGAAGCCAGCGTCGCTTTGATTCCCAAGCCAGACAGAGACCCAGAAAAAAAAGAGAACTACAGGCCAATATCCTTGATGAATATGGATGCAAAAATCCTCAACAAGATACTTGCAGATCGTATCCAACAACCTATAAAAGAATTATCCACCATGATAAAGTGGGATTCATTCCTGGGTTACAGGGCTGGTTCGATATTCGCAAATCAATCAATGTGATATATCATATTAACAAAAGAAAAGATAAAAACCATATGATCCTGTTGATAGACACAGAAAAAGGCATTTGACAAGATACAGCATCCCTTCTTAATAATGTGAATCTTTAACTTACATTATTTGTAGGGCGTGAATGTGACAACTGCATTTGTTGTTACCTTGTTTTTAGACCAGCAATCTTGATGAATTCTCTTATAGAATAATTCATGAGTATTTGAACTCTCTTCGAATCCATACTCTGGATTTCTAGTATGGGTAATTGTATTTTCTACAAATAAGGAAACAGCATCTCATCGTTACCAGTGCCTATTTATGATATTTCTCTTTCTTTCTTTTGTGTCTTTGTTTTGGGGATAGTAAAACAGGTGAAATAAGAGACAGCACATGAGAAACTAACAGGCTACTTTGATTTCTTCCGATTTAATCGAAAACTCCTGATCTCTCATTAAGAAGGATGTTGGCACTAGACCTTTGGTGGATGGTTTTACTGGAATAAGGACATCGACTTAGTTCTTGAAGATTTTTTTATTGAATAATATTGAACTTTGTTATATTTCCCTGCCTCTAATGAGAGTGCATGTTTCTTTTTTTCTCTCTTAATATATTAATGTGGATGAATTAGTTTGATAAACTTTCAAATGTCAAATCATCCTCACATTCCAAAGATAAATGCTACTCAGTAATTATGTATTATTTTTATATATACTACCAAACGTGTTTTTTAATTAACCAAGTATTATGTTATTTTGTTTTATGTGCTCCATTAGATTTCTTTGTTTCATGTTTAGCATCGTACTTGCAATAACAGTTACCTCAAAATATTTTTAAATATATATTTGATCTATTGCTGTCTACCTTAATTTATTTTTGAACCTCAAATACTGGAAACATTTAAAGCATCTTAATTAAATTTCACACCGCTGCCTTTTTGTTCTTATTGTCATATATTTCATTTCTATGATATAAGCCTCTGAGACATTGTTACTATTTTTATTTTAAACAGATAATATCTTTTATAACTATATTTTTCTTTTTCAATATATTTTCTCACATGCATGTATCTTTTGCTCCTGAAAAAGTTTCTTTAATATTTTTAAAGTGTGAAATCTGATGGAAACACATACTCTCAGCTCATATTTGTCTGGATACATCTTATTTCCCTTGAATCTCAGAGTGATAGTTTTACTGGGTATAGAATTTCCAAGCTTTATGAGGCCACCCCTTGTCTTCTCTGTGTTGACCCCAAATTCATGGGTGCCCCCTCCCCACATCAGCTGCACACAATAATGCTTTCTCTCTGATTGTAAATAGTTGGACAATGATATGGTTGATTTCTGTTTTCTCTGCATCTTGTTTTGAGTTTGCTGATTTTTTTTAAAGCTGTGAGTCAATGCTTTTTATCTTTTGGAAAATTCTGGGTTGCTATTTCTTCAATATTGCTTCAGTTTCATTTTCTTCCTCAGATCTTGCTCATCTCTCTCTTGACTTTAATTCTTTCTTTTCCATTCTTTATCTTTGTACTTCAGTTTGGATGCTACAGACGGACTTCAAGTTTGCAAATTCTATCTTCTGCTTCAACTTTTTAAAATGTCATTTTATTGTATTTTAGCACCACTAGCATCTCTTAAAAGATTTTTTTTAAGTTTATTTATTTTTGAGAGAGAGGAATGGGGAGGAACGGAGAGCAAAAGAGAGAGAAAGGATCCTAAGCAGGCTCCATGCTGTCATCACAGAGCCTGATGTGGGGCTTGAACTCACAAATCTGTGAGATCATGAGCTGAGTCAAAATCAAGAGTCGGATAATTAACTGACTGAGCCACCCAGGTGCCCCTCATCTGCTTTAACTTTTAAATTAACTCAATATTTGAAAAATAATAAAATAATGTAATTTGTAGTTCTAGAATGTCTATTTGATTACTTGTGCTCACTCTTGTTTTTTTCATTTGTCTGTATAATTCTCTATTCTATTTCACATATTATTTATAATTATTTCGATATCTTTACCCACGAATAATTATTTTCAACTTATGTCTTGAACTTCTTCTATGGATTATTTTATCTTTTGAATCTTTGTCACTTTTTCATTTTGAGTGTGTGTGTGTGTGTGTGTGTGGCTTTAAATGCATCTGGACTTTCCATGTCATACACGGTAGAGACTCTGGTTTGTGTTATATTTCTCTAAGGAATGTTGAGTTTTGTTTTGACCTTTTTTGCTAAATTTGATTTACTATTTTTTTATTAATGAAATTATTAGAAGTTAAATTTACTATTTACTTATTCTATTATCTTCTACTTTATTATTATTGTTAACATACAAAGTTATACCAATCTCAGGTGTTTAACGTGATGGTTGACAATTCTATACGTTATGCAATGCTGACCATAAGTGTGGTTACTGTCTGTCATCATATAAAGTTATTACAATACTATTTGGTCATATTCCTTAAGTTGTACTTTTCGTCACGAGTTACTATTTTTTCAGTGTACAATTTTTACATGCCTATTCATAGCTCCATTGTGATTTCTCCTGGAGCCTGGGAATTAAAGATGGGCTGTTTGATTTTGAGTAGATCAAGATGAAGCCATTGTTCACTGACATGACAGTCAGTGCCTGAAGGAGGGAGCAAGGCAGTTAGCCGTGTCAGGCTGCCTCCTTGTATGTCTCATTTTCATCAAGAAGGAAGTTCTCTCCCAGGGCCCCTAACATATGCTCTCTTACATCTCTTACCAGAACTTGGTTCCTGGACTGTCACTGGCAAAGGGGAAAAGCCGACCATGCATCATCCTTCAGAGTCAGGTTCATGGCACCCAAACAGAGCCAGTTTCGGTGGAGAGAAAGGAATAGATGCTGAGTTATTAGTGAGCAATATTTGCCACTAAACAGTGGACAATTTTCTGGTCTCAGTGTACATGAATTATTGATGACAGTTGATCTTTTGCTTTTGTAAAAGCACTCTCTTCACTGAGGTCTTGGAAAATCACTCCCAGTTCTTCTACCTCTCTAAGTGTTCCTCTCACTTTCATTTTCTTGATGGTAATACCTATATGCTTATTGTAAAATATCATTTATATACTGATGATTCACAAATTATACCTCCAATTCAGACTCCTCTCTGCAACTACAGTCCTATAAATTCACTGCCTTCTCAATATTTCCACTTCAACATCTAAGAAACATCTCAATCTTGTCTTAAAACTAACTCAATGTTTATCTCAAACCTTCTTCTCCCACATTCTTCCCCATCTTGGTAAATTATAACTGTCTTCTTCAATTTCTTGAATTAAAATCTTAGAGTCATAGCTGAACCCTCTTTTCCCATAGGTAACTCAAGAAAACTTTCGGCCACTCCTATATTCAAACTATATCCAGATTTCAGCTACTTCTCCCTTGTCATGTCTTGATGAGATTCTGGAAGTAGTATCCCAGCAGACCACCTTGGCCTCTCACAGTGTGTTGTCAGAGAATAATCAAGGTGATATTCAAAATTATACCAATGATTGATAGAAAACAGAATTTTATTTAAAATAATATTTATAAGGGGCAGCTGGGTTGCTCAGTCGGTTAAGCCTTTGACTCTTGATTTCAGCTCAGGTCACAATCTCACGGTTCATGAGTTCAAGCCCCTTGTGCTGACAATGCAGAGCTTACTTGGGAGTCTCTCCTTCTCCCTTTCTCTGCTCCTCCACTGCTTGTGCTCTTTCTGTCTGTGTCTCTCAAAATAAATAAATAAACTTTAAAAAAAATTTAAAAAGTAAAACAGTACTTACAATAGCATCAAACACATAATATATCCAGAAACATAACTAAAAATTACTCAACCCTTCTACCAAAAAATCCTATAGTTTTATATCTTTAATAAAAATATAATAAAAGGTAATTAAGTTGAAATGCATACCATGTTCATAGATTGGAAGATTAATATTATTAAGATGTCGGTTCTCCATAAATGAATCTGTAGACTTATTGCATTTCTAATAAAAAAATCCCAGCAGAATGCAGGTGTGTGTGTGTGTGTGTGTGTGTGTTGATGTGTATAATTTGGCAAGTTAGACTAACTTCTTATCATATTTGTAAATGAATTTTAGTGGTTTATAATTATAAAAGTAGAAGGTGAAAATAATTAGGAGGTGACATAGAAACATAAATTTGTGAAATGGGGTAAGGAAAGACATATGCACACAGTAGCTGTGAAGGAAAACACTGATAAGCTGTGCCACCTTGAAATTTAATGTTGTTGATTATCAAAAGAATTAAAAGTGAGAGAGAGAGAAAGAGAGAGAGAGAGAGGAAGAGAAGAAGGGAGCCAGGAAGAGAAAGAGAGAAAAGATATTTGCAACAAAATTACCAGCCAAAGAGCTTGTATTCAGAATAGGTAAAAATTTTCTACAGATTAGAAAAGGAAACGCAATCAGATACTGAATTAATCAGGAGACTTTAAAAGATACGAGACAAAATAGGACAGCAAAATGGCCAACAGAATGTTTTAAAAGCTGCTTCAGCCTACATTTATTTCCTAATAAAGCCGTACTGAGTTAGCACCACTGCTGTCAGAATGCCCACATTTCCAAAGGCGTTACTGAAGGCTGTTGAGGACAGTCACATGCTGCTGGCGGGGGCGTCCGTGTCCACCGGAGGTGAATACGCACGCCTTGTAACTGCCTCTGTGTCAATACCGAACACAGATGAAAATGGGCTCGCGACAAAAGACATACGGAATATTCGTGGCAGCATTGTTCTTCACAGGCACAGCTGGAAACCAGCCACACATCGGCCAGTGGCAGAATAGGTAAACTGTGGCATTGTCACATGACGGAACACAGACGGCAATGAAAAGCAGTGGGATACACCCCGCACAACAACACAGACAAGCCGCAGGGACATAATTTTGCATGAAAAAGTCAGTCACAAGATAACATACTGTGTTATCAAGACAGGACCTCTTGTGTCTCTTCACATGGACACCCAGCCCCACTTCCTTTCTGGCCTGTGTCACCTGTTACTGTCCCTTCTCTCCCTCGGCTTCCATGCCGCCACCTCTAAACTTGCCAAGACCCTGCCCAGAGCACCTGCTCTCCCTCTGCCTGAATTGCATGGTTAGCTGAATGCGGCGTGGACCATGCCGTCACTTCTCCAGACCTCTGCCCGAATGCCACTGTCCCGAGAGGTCTTGCTCTCTGCCTTCCTCTGTGTTTTCCTATCACTGTGATCATTCCCTGACGTACTGTGGATTTGCCTGCCCCCCTCCATCCGCTGGAACAGGACTCCGGGGGTAGGGGTGTTTGTCTGACTGCTTCTGTATCCTCAGGACCTGGAAGAACCCATGCTAACTCATGAGAATGAGTATCTTCCAGAGCTAACCGGATGAGCTCTGATGTAATTTACGTGAACACTTCTGAACACTTCCCACTTTCCTCCCGTGTGGGTGCCATGTTCAAGTTTATGCCCTTCTGGTGTCATGATATTTTTCTTTTCCTTGTCCGTGAGTGTCTCCCACAATCTGAGGCACCCTCTCCCGTGAATCCTCAGACGATTCCTGTGAGTGTGCCCTCTGCATCCCAGCCAACAAGCATTAGGGTCTCTGTGGTTCCCTCTGCCTCTGGTCAGCCTGATCTACAGTAAAGCAGGTTATGTGTGGGGTCACATGGGAGGCAAAGTTTTATCCATGGCCCAGTGTTGAAATAGGCCACTTTGCAACAATGCTTCTTCGGCGTCAGTGTCAAGACTGTGAAGAGGCAATACCCCTGGGTGGAGACAGGAGGGACGTCACAGCTGAGCCCTTGGTGAGTCTGGGTGCCAGGTACCTGTCACCTTGGGCACGCTGTCTGTTTAGCAATGGCCAACTGTAATAACACACCTATCAGAAGGGAGGCTTGCCTCCTCGGCCCCCTGGTGAGGTGTTTATGATTCGTTCAGGGGGCATTAGCAAATTTTGCTCAAATGTGCATTGGACCATGTTTCTGCACATTTCATGAATAATTGAAAATGAGAGTCTAAACATTTCATGTGCAGGGATTTGAGTATGATTCTCAGTAAAGACAAACGCCAAGGTCTAAGGACTTAATCAAGAACATGGGTGCCTCAGTTTGCTTGTGATGCGAGCTGCACGTGGGAAATTGAAACCCCCCTTTTAAGGTGATTCATGGGAGATTTGTTTTTGAAGACGGTGGATTTTAACAAAAAGAAAAGGAGAGAAAGCTTTAAAATATTCAGGTTGATGCTTTTCCATACCCTGTACTGAACTCAGAACGCATTCTAACATCCTTATGTGTTAATGCGTTTCACCACAGCTCCTCCATAGAGGCGAATGCATCAATGTGCGAGAAATACACTTTTTCGGTCACCAGCCCCCCTTTATTTAGGTGATTTCCTCTCGCCAAGTGTGGCTCAGGAGTTGTGCTGTTGGGGAGAGTCACAGCCATGCCCCCACCCCCCCACGGGGCCAGAGGCAGCCCCTCCAGGGCCTTCCCTGATCAGCTGCTGTGTAGAGCCTTGAACAGGCTTACTAAGGGACACGTGTTTACCCCCCAGGCTGCCCCCACCCAGACTCCCTGATGAATCGTGTTCCTCAGAAATCAGATGCAGAATTTCTAGTGCCAGGACCTCAGCATACATGACCTCACCTGGAAACCAGGCTGTTGCCAGAGTACCCAGTTAAGACATGGTGGCACATGGGTCAGGTGCCCCCGGGTCATGTTCACCCGTGTCCTTACCAGGGGAGGCTTAGAGACAGGCGTCTACCCAGGGAGATGCCACGTGAAGGTGGGAGGCCACGGCCATGGCCGAGGACCCACGAGAAGCTGGGAGGAGGCCCGGAGCGTGAGACTACCACACGGCCCTCGGCCTCCAGACGTGAGGGTGGACTTCCGCTGCTCCCCCACTCCTGCCGTGGCTACGGCAGCCCCGGAAGGATGTCCCCATCCCCAGGGCTTGGCCTGGGTCATCTGTCATGGAGCCTCCTGTGGACAAGAGGCCCCTCCTCGTGACTGAAGTTACGTACACAGATTTTAGATCTGGTCAGGACAACAAAGATGATTCCTTTCAACCCTTAACATGAACAGATAAATGAGGCTCAGAGAGTTGGAATCATTCTTGAAGAAATGACAGCTAAAAGCAGTCACTAGCCTGGACCCCGACCCTGAGTCCAGCACCAGAGTTCTCTCTGTCCCCTGATTCTCTTCTTTAAGTGCATATCCCGGGCTTAGTGGAAGTGTCCCCCACTGCCTGACTTCTCAGTGGCAGGGACTGGTCTGGAGCCCGGCCCCGAGGCCACGGCTCCAAGGGTGACTGCACAGACCACGGGAGCCTACGACCCCGTCCCAGGGCTCGCCTTCACGCCCAACCCCCCGCCCCCGGGTGTCACCAGAGGCTGCTTCCCCTCCTCCGCAGGTGATGGAGACAGGGGTGGAGCTGGCGTGTCCCAGATGGGCCTCCAGGGGGACGAAGGATGCCAGCAGGGACCCCTTTCCTATTTTCTAGGCAACTGCGTGTGGTGAGGAGGCATGGTCCCTGCCAAGACCTCACCCTGGGAGACCAAGGACCAGGCTGGCTGACTGGACATGGGTAGGAGCTCTTGGGCAGGGGGCCAAGGGGCTCCTGAGACATCAGAGCCCTAACACCGAAGTGTCTGGCATGTGTTCTGAACATGGAACACCCCAGTCTCCTCCAAGTCCCAAAAGAAATGCAGATGACCTTCCTCCCAGAGGATGCCGAGTGGGAGAGGGTGATGGCAAGGGCAAATCCAGGGGAGGAGGTGCTTCCAAGGGAGAAGCTCAGGGACGTGGGTGCCCACAACACAGGGAAGAGTCAAGTTCAAGGGTGCAATGATCTCCTGGAATCATGGGTTTGCCTGCTGCTCTCAGATAGAAGGAAATGGAAGTGCAGCAATGGGAGGGAGAGAGGCTGGGGCGAGAAGTCATGGCTGCAGTGAGCCCCTCTCCTTGACGCCCTGAACGTCCCAGGAACATGGAGCGGTGGCCAGCGGGGGGGACGCGGGCTGGTGACCATGGTGGCCGTGTACTGTCAGGTGGCTCAGCAGCCACATTGCTGTGGAGGGAAGTCCTGTCCCGCCTTCCCCCTGGCACCACCACCAGTCAGGTATCCTGCCATGAGCACAGGAAGCTTTCTCTAGAGCCTTTAGAGTCAACACAAGTAATTCAAAATAATCAGACATGGACGTACCACAGGCAGCGAGCGGGGCCGGCCGGTGGCTTGGGGCTGCCAGACCCACCAGACCCCGGTGGCTAGGGGCTGCCGGGGATCGGACCCCAGCCCCCGGGTCTGGCCCTGGGGGGCTGTCCCGTCCTGTGAAGGGGACTCTATAACTGCCAGCCCCATGGCCCTACAGCATCTGGGGACCTGAGAACCTCCACCCCCCGTAGGTGGACAGGTGAAAAATCAGGGGATCGGCAAGCCGACCGTGTTTGCTCCTAGCTAGTTGAATATGTACCTTGGCTGGGAGCCTGTGGGTCATAAGCGACTTTCTTTTCCCTTCGCTACTAATAATTTTGCAGAAATAAACCATATATCCACAACCCCATCAATCCAGACCACAGATCACCCTGGCTACGTACCTGCGTCTACACCCGGCTGCGCTATCTCCAGGGACTTGGCACGTGACCCCATGCGACACATTTCTGGACTTTTCCTAAAAGGATTGTTCTGTATCCTGGTGACATTTCTCGTCTGCTATTCAGTAGAAGGGGCGGGGGAGGTGGGAAGGGAGAACATTCTAGAGCAGTTGAAAGAGAGGAGGAAGGAAGAGCAGGAGGCAACCTCTCCAGCTAGAGGTTTAATCCACTTCTTTGTTCCCGATTCAAGAGTAAGTGGAGCAAAGCTTTGTGACAGTTGTTCCCTTTAAAATGAAATTATGAGACTGCGAATTGCAGAGACTGGAGAGCAAAAGAAGCAAACAGACAAAAATGATGACCGATTCCTGGCCGGATGGTCGGTCCAAACCATTGAGTGTGCCGGACAGGCAGGGCCTGGGAAAGAACGGTGGGCACCACATGCAGCGGGGCACCCCACCCTTACATGTGCGCCGAAGTCTGGAGGTGAGAGAGGCAACCAGCAGCCGTGTGAGAGAGGGTACCCCCTGCCCGGGAGGGAGGCACAGGGGAGTTGCCTCTCTGCGGTACCAGAAAGGATGGACAAGCAGCATCTGCGGGCGGCGTCGGCGGCAATACTGGGGGATCCAGACAGACACCTGGAGTGGCGGGGTCCCCTCTGCCTGAGCCCTTCCATCGCTGGCAAGACCCCGCTTCCCCTCTCTGCCCCTCTGCTGTGGCCCCTTCCCTTCCACTACCTGGCCGGCTGTAATGTGCTTTTTCTCAGTGCTCGCTCCATAATGATCCCTGTCTCCTACAAAGGCCTGAGCGCAAATGAGATGTGACACCGCTGCAGTGAGGCAGTGTTTAAATTGAAATATTATAGGAAGGGCAGTGCACTGCAGACCTTTGATGTAACGGTCCACGCCTCAGAGGGGCTGCGAGTACGGAAGCCGTTGTCAGCAGCGCCAAGTGCGTCACCATCTCCGGGAGGCGAGGAAGTTGCCCACAGAGTCAACACGGGTAATTCCGAAGGGAACAGCCGAGTTTGGGCCATGAGCTGCGAAGCTGGATGGTCCCTGGCTTCGGAAAATAAAGCCAAAATGGACTGGCCAGCCGATTCAAAATGGCTTAAAACAACATCTGTGTATGGGGGACACAAGGTATCACCTTTTTGTTAGAAAAGCAAATATATAAGTACAAACAATGAATGAAATGAGTCTACCAATTAAGTTACCTTAAAGACGTTTGAAAATAACCCCAGTCCCTGTGAACATGAGGGAAGGCCTCTGTGAGCTGAAGACCCCAGGCGAACTCTTCCTCACCCCGAAGCAAAACGACCCATGAAGGGCTGTTTCTGTCCTCTTACTTAGTAAGAATTCCTTTCAATAAATATGTATAACTGTTCATAACTCTAGAAATAGACTTGCTCACAGGTGACATGATCTTATTCAAAGAAAACCTGAAAGATTCCATAGGGCAAAACCAAAACCGAAACTTGCCAGAGACAGTAAGGAATTCAACAATGTTGCAGAATATAACATCAACGCACAAAAGTCACCTGCATTTCCCTACACTGACAATGAACAAGGCAAAAGGGAATTGGGAAAACAACTCGATTTATAGTAGCACCAAAAGGAATAAAATACCTGGGAACAAACCCAACCAGAGAGGTGAAATACTTGTATGTTGAAAGCTATGAAACACTGCGGAAAGAAATTAAAGACTTACTGGAGGGACAGCCCATTTTCGAGAACTGGAACGTATAACGTTGACATGTGGGTACCTCCCAGAGCAGTGCACAGATTCGGTGAAGTTCTAATCAAAACTCCAATGATTGGTAGAATTATAAAAATCCATCTTAAAACTCCTGTGGAGTCTATGGAGACCCTGAATGGCCAGAATAGTCTTAAAAAATCAAAACTCACTACAAAGCTGCAGAAACAGATCAGTGTGGCCCTAGCAGAAAGATACCCCGAGAGACTGAGGGTGTAGAACAGAGAGCCTGGAAAAACTCCCCTGTGTGGTCAGATGATTCAACAAGGAGGCCAAACCAATCAATGGGGGAAGTCACATTATCTTCAACAAATGGTGTTGGGGAAACTGGATTTCCACATGCAGAAAGAAATGGAATTAGACATTTATCGTACATCATACAAAAGTTTAATGCATCATGGAGCAGGGACCTATACATAAGAGTAAAACCTATAACATTCTTAAGAGAAAAGATAAGAAAATGCTTCATGACATTGAAGTTGGCAACGATTTCTTGGATCTAATACCAGAAGTACAGGTGACAGATGAAAGCACAGGCACAGTGGACTTGACTTCAGCCACCAAACACATGCATGTGCGCATGCACACACACACACACACACACACACACTTTAATGCATGAAGGGGTACAATCAACAGAGTGGAAAGTCAACTCACAGATTGGGAGAAAATATTTGCATATCGTATATTCAGTAAGGAGTCATTTTCTTTTCTTTTTTTTTTTTTAAATATTTTTTATTTATTTCTAGGAGAGAGAGAGAGACAGCATGAGCAGGGGAGGGTCAGGGAGAGGGAGACACAGACTCTGAAATAGGCTCCAGGCTCCAGTCAGCACAGAGCCCAACGCGGGGCTTGAACCCACGAACCGCGAGATCATGACCTGAGCGAAAGTCGGACGCTTAACCGACTAAGCCACCCAGGTGCCCCGAGTCATTTTCATAATATATAAATAACGCCTACAACTCAGTAACAAAACAGCCCAGTTACAAAGGACTTAGGTGGACATTTCTCCCAAGAAGCCCTATGAATAGCCTGCAGCACGTGAAAACATGCTCAGCATCACTCACTGGGAGGACACTGACATCAAAACCACGAGAGACCAGGGCACGGGCTAGGGTGGCTGTTGTGAAGCAAGCAAACACACACCAGAGCTGGCGAGGATGTGGGGAAGGTGGAGCCCCCCACCCCCACTGCTGTCAGTCAGGAAACCTGGCCACATAAGCGCCATGTGACACAGAGAGTCCTCGCGAAGGAAAGTGGACAAGGGCACAGAGCCGTGCAGTGGGCAGGGGCCTTCAGCCATGCTTGAGTGGCGTCCTGCAGAGAACAGTTTACTGAGCTAATTTTTTAAGCTACTGGTTAGAACATGTTGTTTTCCTATTTTGATGGAATTGAATGATTTCGAATAAATTCACTTATCTGACTCCAAGGTAGTATTTCCATCAGCTACTTGCCCTGTCCTGGGAGGGTGCAGAGAGTTAGCCACGGCCAGTGTCAGTGGGCGGTTGGAGTAAGTTGAAACCCCCAGATCACAGTCTGGCTTTCTCTGGCAGTCCGTGGAGTGGAAAGGCAAGTGAGGAGACTCAGAACCGTCTTGCTCGCAGGGCTGGAAATGAAGCCCTGCCTGTCCCGTAGCTGCTCCCTTTGTCCTGGTGTGGAAGGAAGGTAACCCCGGGCCCGGGCTCTCGGCCCTCTGCTGCTCCTGGCTGCTTTCCAGTGCCTGAGGGAGGGAGGGGGGAGGAGGGAGGAGGAGGGAGGGAGGGGGGAGGAGGGAGGAGGGAAGGAGGGGGGAGGGGGAGAGGGGGAGGGGGAGAGGAGGGAGGAGGGAAGGAGGGGGGGGGGGGGGGGGGGGGGGGAGGGAGGGAGAAAGGAGAAAACTCATAGCGAATCACAGCCATACTACACACTGCACTGGGTCCTGTAGAAGTCGATGGGTTGTTAATTTTATTACTAAATGATACCTGGTCAAGGACGATGATTGTTCAGGGTGTTTTCTATCTTCCAAATTATCCCAGTAAAGGAAACATCCCTTCACGGGGCGATGAGGCCGACAGTGTTCTCTTACACAATTGTTATTCTCCTTCATGCTTTAACCCATGAAACACAAGCGTTAGATTTTTCTGTGTGTGGGGGTGAGTTGATGGTAAGAGGGTGAACACACACAAAAACAAGGTCAGAATATTTCCTCACCATGTGGATGTTCCTGCTTGGAAAGCCGTTTGACGCGGCCACAGGGAAGTACAGGCCATCGAGATGCCAGGGAAGACCTTTCCTCTGCCCCTGAGCCCCGTCCCCCCCAGATGCTCTCTGTGTGAGGGTGTAGACTGGGTGGGGGACTGAAGGCCCGGCCCCCTTGCGAGGGGCTAGGGGCTGGAGGCTGGCCACCCTACCACCCAGCGTCTGTCAGGGCCGCTGTCTTTGTTTTCATATATTGTGCTTCTGATTAAGACTTTTTTTCTTAATGTTTTATTTATTTCTGAGAGAGACAGAGAGAGACAGTGTGAGCAGGGGAGGGGAGAGAGAGACACACAGAATCCGAAAGAGGCTCCAGGCTCTGAGCCGTCAGCACAGAGCCCAACGCGGGGCTCGAACCCGTGAACCATGAGATCATGACCTGAGCCGAAGTCGGACGCTCAACCAACTGAGCCACCCAGGTGCCCCTAAGACATTTTTTTAAATGAAGGGCTACACTGCTTTAGGGGAAAGAAGGTGGGAAGAGAGATTGAGACGGTAATTGCTCTGCTCCCGAGGAAAGCCGTCTTCTGAGCACCTGCCCATGACGAAAAGAGAATTAAAGTCCTGAAATCAGCGGGACAGGGGCCGAAATTCTCTTCCTGTGCCGCCCGGTCTCTCTGCTCGATTCCGGCACAAACTTAAGTAAATAATATAAGCCGGACCCTTCTTGGACTGAATTTTCCGTTATCTGACTCACTACAAAGTACCGTTAGCCGCTGGTGGCTTCTTCCGACCCGGAATGGGTATAAAACCATTTTTTCCAGGCAGGATGACCATTTGCATTTCTGGCAAAGTGGATCATCAGCTGGCAAATCATGTCACATATGCAGAACGTCCCATTTCTGACTCTTCTGAATGACAGGGCGGTGACCGCAACCTTCTGGGTGGACCCAGGAACTGGCTGGTGTTGAGGCGAGCAGCGGCTCCGGCTTGTCCCAGGCCGAGGGCACTGCGTGGAAAGCAGCCCAATCAGTGCTACAAGCCGATGGTCCCAGGCAAGCTGGGGCCATTGGTCACCTTCTGTGTCTTGTGGCCGCATATCATCACAAATCATTTATCAATTAATTGATAGGTTTATTCCTTAAATATTCAGGGGATGACTCTTGGGCACCCAATGAGCCCCAGGGTGGTCTGATATGGATTCCATACGCAGGATCTGCCGTCGGGAATCACTACAAATCCAGGTGGAGAGTGATTAAGACCCCGAAGGACCCAGGTGTGGGTTGGATGGGAGGAGAAATTGCTTCCACACAGACACTGGGTGCAGAATGGCCAAGAACAGAGCATTTTCAGACAGGCATGGAGGGGGCTGACCGAATGGAGGAAGTGCAGGGACAGAGGCATGGAGGTGATGACCAGTCTCTCATCAGCTCTACTCCCAACCCCCTACCGCAACCCCTTCATACACACTCCTCTGGAACCACTTTCGAGGGACACCCAGAGGCGCATGCACTTCGGAGGGACTGTGGTGCTGTCAGAAGCCACCTGTAGGCAAGCGCGTGCGTCATCACTGCCTGAGCAACATTGCACAGTGTAGACGGAGGTGTGAACTGGGCTTTGGAGACGCAGCAGAGCAGTGAGACGAGGCTCCCCCTCCTGGTGCAGGAGGTATGGCTGAGCCAACTGGAAATTGACGGGGAGGCAGGTGAAGGAATGAGGTGACCTGGTCTCATTCGTGCAATGAAGGGAGACAAGCCAACTGAGAACAGGGACAGTGACAAGGTGGGCAGGGCTATTTGAGATGGAGGAACTGTGGAGGGCTTCTCTGCGGAGAGGACATCTGAAGAGAGCCTTAGAAGAGGTGAAGGAGCCAGAAGGACCAGGGCATTTTAGTCAGGGAGACCCCGCCCCCCAGGCTAAGCCACCGAGAGTGAGCAGGAAAGCTGGACGTGAGGGTGGATGGGAGCCGACGAAAATGGACATGACCCAAGAGGATGTTGAGACATCCTGGGAAGGGCAGCTCTGGGTGGTCTGAGCCAGAGGAGTGACATCATCTGATTGCTTTTCAGATGATGACTCAACATGCTGAGCAGACCACGGATGGGGTAAGGTCCCAGCAACATCCTAGGTTCAGGTGAGGCAGCACTGGGGTCTGGACACGAGCGGTTGGAGGAGGTGGTGGGCAGGGCAGGAATCTGGATCATCTGAGGACAGAGTTGGAAGAGATTGTGACAGAGTAAAACAGGGGCAAAGAAACGAGGAAAAGCCAAGGCGTCTCTAAGGTCCTTGAGATAAGAACTGGTGAGAGGCAGTGGGCTTCCCTGAAGTAGGGGGTCCCGAGGGAGAAAAAGGTGTAGGAGGGGGATGCGACTCAGGTCATTCTATCATTGCCCCATGGAGATGCCCAGGGTGAGTTGGCCTTGACTCCAGCTCGACGCCTGCATGGTGATGAAACAGGGGGCAGATCCGATCCCACAGGAGGAAATACTAGTTAGAGAAGACTGGATCCCAAGCTTCGGATCTGCCCGGGCTTCGGGATCAGAGAGAAGGTGGCTGGGAAAAACCAAGAAAGGGCAGCCCATGCTGCCCGATGACGCAGGAGGTTGTGTGCTGAGCTGCAGAGGAAGGGAGTGCCTTCCATCCCTGTTCCCCCATCACTGATCATGTGGTTCCCTGTGAGCCGTTTCCAACTTACCTGAAAACACTCAAAAGCTATGAGCAACAGACAGGATGCTGAGCACCAGCATGGAGAACTGAGCCGGGCACCACGTGGGCACCGTTACCAATTAGCCGCTCTTACTACAGGTAATTACAAACTGGGGTTTTGCTCACGTTCCTTTACATTTCCTGTGCCCACAGCGGATTGGGGTGAGTTAAAGGACCACTCATCCTTGCCTCCAGGCATGGGCTTCCCACCCAGGAGACTGCTGCCCCGTATGGGCCTGGCCTCAGGTTAGGCATGAAACAATCTGTCCGCAGCAAGTGCACCGTGCTGCCTTCCGCCGGGCTTTCTTGGTGCTCTTGGGAACGCCGGGCTTGCTGATCCCACCGTTGTATGCTTGTAAGAGTCACCGCATCTACACTTTGTTGAGGCCTCAAGAAAGCGTTCATTGGATGGGCCTCCAAGAGCTGTAGAAGTTTTCTATTGGTGCTACAGCAAATTGCTATAAACCCTGTCCCTAAAATTAACAACACGGGCTTATAACTTTGCCATTCCCTGCATTAGAAAGCCGATGCCAGTCTCGATGGATTAAAATCACATCATCAGCAGGGCTGTACTCTTTTCTGAGGAATCTGGGAGAAAATCAATTTTCTCACCTTTTCCAGCTTCTAGAGGCCAGATATTCCTTGGGTGGCTGCTCCTTCCTCTACCATCCACTTGCTTCTGATCTCACATCCCGTTCCCTGGCTCTCTTTTCTGCCTTTTCCTCCACCTTAAAGTACAGTCATGATTACATTGGATCCACCGAGGTGATCCAGGCTAACGTCCCCATTGCACGGTCAGTTTATTAACACATCCGTTCCATCTGTAGCCTTGACTCCCCTCTGCCAGGCATCACGTACGTTCACAGGTGCCGAGATTAGGATGGGGACGCTTCCCGGTGGGCCATTATTCTGCTTCCGCAGGTACACAAAATGTACTGGCTATGGAAGTGATTTTTCCTGGGGAGAAAATCCACAGTCATCAAATTTTCAGTTAGTGGCCCAAAGCAAGGGTTAGAACCACTGTTTGAACAGTCACATGACAAACACCTGTCCACACAGTGGCGGAAGGGCATGTGCTTGTGGTGCTGACCACTTGCTATAGTAATCGGCAGATGTTTATCATTACTCAAACATCCGTTCTCACAGCAAATCAGTGTTTGAGTTTTTCTCTCCCTCCAGCTCCAGGGGGCCACACTTCATCTTTCCCCTGATCAAGTATCATCTCATATTTTCTTTGGAATGTTTTTGATATGACTAAGATTTAAAAAATAGGGGCACCCAGATGGCTCAGTCGGTTAAGCAGCTGACTTCAGTTCAGGTCATGATCTCGCAGTTCATGAGCTTGAACCCCACGTCGGGCTCAGCACTGACAGCTCATAGCCTGGAGCTGCTTCGGATTCCGTGTCTCCCTCTCTCTCTGCCCCTCCTCTGCTCACACTTAGTCTCTCTCTCTCAACAATAAGTAAACATTAAAAATTTTAAAAATAAATAATACCATACACACTGGGTTTAACCTGACTTTGAAACCAGAAACCAGTTAGCTGACAAGCAATCCTCTCTGTTTTTACATAAATAGTCATTGTGTGTATGTGTGTGTCATTGGCTCCCTGTGAATCTGGGACTTATTTATAAACTGCATCATGCTTATCTTTAGACTGCCAAAGGGAGTGATTGAGAACGGAAGGTGCTGATGTTGACAATTCTCTGGGTATGTCCTCTGCTGGTCAGAAACAATAGAACCCTATTGTCCATGCAGTGGTCTTCAGTCTGTCATCAGTGTCTTATCTCTGTGGAGATAAAGCAGATCAGATACAGGCTGAATGCACTAAGAGTTTGTTGACTAACAGGTGATTGTATCATCTAAGTCAGGTGACATGCCCTAAATCTATTTCATGCAGAGCATACCTGTGATGGCAAGGGGCATCGTGTTGGCAAATGTGGATTTTTACTCAGATGACCATCCGGCATCACAATCACCATTCGCAAGAGATAAACGTTAGCGCCATCATACCTTATAAATTAATGGAGCCCGGATGAAGTTGAGAGATGAATGAAACGCACATTCTCAGTCTACAACTGTGTAAACTGAACCACGGGAAAGCTCCACAATTGTTCTAGAATCATGGGGAATTTCTATAATTACACATCCTTGTCGTTTGGCGTCTTGTGCTCCACTGTGCATGAATTTTATCAGTACCTTTCTTTCAGCATCTTGACTCCTTGGGGTTTATTGTAGGTACACAATCCTCATTCAATTTACTGGGGAGTGAGTCAGAAAAAAATGCTCTTTTTGGAGAGCTGTTTCTGATCCAGTTCTGGATCTTATAGTCCTACTCGTGATGCTAATGCATAACACTCCCTGGTTCACACAGGTAATCTACTGGAGGTGGGGGGAGAAAACTAGTCAGCTCCTCAGTGCTGCAAAATACAAATCATAGAAGGAGATAGAAGCCAGCAACCTTGCACTTGGGAAAGATAAGCGTCCAGTTCATCATCATATTAAAGGTATAGGACCTGGGCGCCTGGGTGGCTAAGTCAGTTGAGCATCCAACTCTTGATATCTGGGGGAGTCATGATCTCCATGGGGTCGTGGGATCGAGCCCCATATCGGGCTCCATGCTGAGCGTGCAGCCTGCTTATGATCCTCTCTCTCTGCCCCCGTCCTCTCCTCACACTTGCACTCTTTCTCTCTCTATTGAAAATAAACAAACAAACAAAAGATATGTGTATGAGCAAACAGTGCCGCTGGGCTTTCAAAGCTCTGGGATAAAAGCTCACAGGCGCTTTATCAGCCTCCGATGCACGGAGCCTCCGGTGATCTGGCTCCCACCACGGAGGGAGAACACAGGACTGGCGGTGGCCACGCCGCGATGAAACATTTCACGCCAGAGCCGCTGTCACCTCACCTGTTTCCCAGCCCATCCGCAGGCCGGAGAAATTCTCCAATTTAGCAGGCAAACTTAAGTCATTATTAGAAATGACAGGGAAACCTGATGAAATTGTACTTTCAATTGGAAAACAAAATTGCAATCAGACCAACATGATTTCCTCATGGTCTGACCATGCTAATGCCGGCCGAGACATGGGCAAATGTATTTAAAAGTCATAATGGAGCATTACCATGCGATCTCCTTTCACTGGCCCTTATTAATATAAAACTTCAATTTGCATGTAAATGTGGTCAACTTTCATATCATCAAAATACATGAGGCCTGGGAAAGTAATGAATTGAAGTTGGATGCAGCAATTACTGACGTTTATAAAGAATTTTAAAGAGGTCAGTCTCGCCTTGGCTGAGAAAATGAGGAAATCAACAGGGAATATTGTCAATATAGCAGCCGGGGGAGTCCGAGTCAGTCCCAGGTGTTGGGAGCCAGACGATGATTAATAGAGAGAGAGCTGCCGCCTCTCACCCAGAAGGGCTCGGCCGGACCCCAGGCTGGCGGCGCCGCATGAAAGGTTCTCGCCGGTCCACTCCGGAGCTGCCTCGCGGTGCGATCCAGGGGGAATCAAGGAGCAAGTGCTTACGAGGGAAAGCAGGGCTGAGGGTTTAATTGGGCTGCACACCCGTTCGGCTTTCTTCAGTAGTTGATACGCAGTTTAACCTTCCTTCCACCTCAGAGGCTCCAGAGCCACGGGGATTTTAATAAGGCGCTGGCGTGTCGGCTTGGCTAAACATTGACTTAGTTGCTAAATTGAGTTAAACTGCCTTAGTGTGTTGTAATGGCAATTTAGAAGTTGCCCGGTTTTTGTTTTGTTTTGTTTTGTTTTTTTGAGCAGGAAGTATTTATCCAGGCCACATGTTTCATAAATCCTCCGCCACGTGGCGTGATTTGGGGGGATTTTCTTTGCCTATTTGTGCAGACAACTTACCAGGCAACACGATTTTAAACACGCCTGGCAGAAGTCGATGGAAAGATAGAACGAATGCTCTAATTCTGGAGTATGTTGAAGCATGGGAGGCAGCAGCAGAACACAGCAGCCACGGGGATGTGACCAGGGAGGACCCCTCTGGACTCCGTGTCCAAGGACAGAGGTGGACGTGGGGTCCAGGCGGGATGCAGTCTTGATGGTGGGGGACACGCACGGGCTACGCTGCTTATTGCTTTCCAGCTGCTCTTTGTATATTCCCACTTTGCGTCTCTTCCCTGTTAAGTGACAGAAGAGGCATCTACAAACCTATTATAAATGCAGGCCACCTTGGAATTGCATAACCTTTGATGAAATCCATATGTGACCAGCTACTTTTAACAACTGCTCGGTTCATGGGTAGGCCTCTGGGCCTGCCCGGACTCCAGCTGGCGGTTTCCCCACTAGGCAGCCACGGTTCTCTCTTAAACCAGACTCCTCATCCCGCCTCCTGTTGTCTCTGTATCTGCTTTTCTTTACGTTGGGTTTTTTTTATTACTTCTTCCTTCCAGAAAGTGCGTGTCAGTGTGGAGGCCCCGATGCCCATAGCGCTGTACAAATATATATTTCCATTTACACATGTATCTGCTGTCATCAAGACCAGTTTCCAGATACTGTCACCATCAGTTTTGGGAGCTTGAATAATGTAAGTCTTTGAATAAAGAGGACCCCTCTGTGACAACCAATCAGCACCGTGTACGCGCTTTGACTCCAGTAGTTTCTACATACTGAGAAGAATACTCTTTTCTTCCAGGTAATAAGCAAACGTCCCATCTCCCAAGAGCTGTGGTAAGTGGATGAAGTCAGGGATCTTTACGGAGTAATCCTTGAGGAAGGATTAGCCAGGTACTGGGAGCATCCTTCAAGCCTGGGTTTTGGCTGCATGTGTCTGTAAGAGCCTTTACCTAGGGCTTTACAGTTGATCATATGTTTTTTCACACATTATCTCATGTATAAGCTACATCTGAATATGTTTCATTTTTCGGTTGAGACAGAATTGACATATAACATTGTGTGTGTTTAAGGTGTTGGTTTGATGCATGTATCCATTGCTGTATGATCTCCACGTTACTGTCAGCGGTCACCTCCATCACATCCCATAATTGTCATTTATTTTTTGTGATAAGTAAAATTAAGATCTATCTCTTAACAGCTTTGAAATTTATAATATAGTATTGTTGACTGTATTCGCTAGGCTGTGCTTTAGATTTCCTGAACTTATTTACCTACTAATTGCAAATTTGTCCCCGGAAACATCTCTCTAAACCCCCACCCCACTCCAGCCCCTAAAAGCCCCCATCCTACCCTCTGTTTCTATGAGGTTGGCTTTTTTAGACTCCACAAATAAATGAGGTTATACAGTATTGGTCTCTGTCTCTCTCTCTGTGACTTATTTCACTTAGCATGATGCCCCCAAGGTCCATCCATGTTGTTGCAAATGGTAGGATTTCCTTTTTTCTCACGGCTAAATAATATCCGTGTGTGTGTGTGTGTGTGTGTGTGTGTGTGTGTGTGTATGTGTACACACATGCTTTTATGGATTCATCTATTGACTGACACTGAGGGTGTATCCATGTCTTGCTATTGCGAATAATGGTACAATGAACATGGTGGAGGGGGATGGGGGGCACATATTCCTTCAAGATCCTGGTGTTAATTCTTCTGGATATGTACTCAGAAATGGGATTTCTGGATCATATAGTAATTTAATGCTTAATTTTCTGAGGAATCACCCTACTGATTTTCATAATGGCTTCCCCATTTTACATTCTTACCAACATCGTGAAGGGTTCCTTATGTCCACGTCCTCCTCAATATTTCTTACCTCTTGTCACTTTCATGATAGCCGTCCTAACAGGTAGGAGGTGGCACAGCAGTGGTTTTGCTTTCTATTTTCCGGAGGATGAGTCAGATGTTGAGGATTCTTTCATTTACCTATTGACCATTTGTATGTTGTCTTTGGTAAAATGTCTATACGGCTTCTCTGCACACTTTTAACTGAATTATTGCTTTTTCACTACTAAGCATCATGATGTTTCATATATTTTGGCTTTTACTCTATCAGATATACAGTCTGAGAATATTTTCTCTAATTGTGCAAGTTGCCTTTCTAACTCATTGTTTCCTTTGCTGTGCAGAAGCTTTTTAAATTAGATTTTCTTTTTTTTTTAAGTTTATTTTTGAGAGATAGAGAGAGCAAGGGGGGACGTGTAGAGAGAAAGGGAGACACAGAATCTGAAGCAGGCTCCAGGCTCCAAGCTTTCAGCACAGAGCCCGATGCAGGGCTTGAACTCACAAACTGCGAGATCATGACCTGAGTCAAAGTTGGACACTTAACTGACTGAGCCTTCCAGGCGCCCCAGAAGCTCTTTAATTTCCTGTGGCTTCATTGGTTTATTTTAGGTTTTGTCACCTGTGCTTTTGGTGTCCTCCCTAAGAAATTTCCAAGACCGATGTCAAAGCTCTCCTCCCCTACATTTTCTTCTAGGAGTCTCCCAGTTTCCATCTCACAGTCAATTATTGGATCAACCCCGAATGCATTTTAGCATAAAGTTGGCTAAGTCAGCACATTGTCCTTGTGGATGGCCCCAGGGCCTGTCCCTGTGGCCGAGGGGACATAGCAGGCGGAGCTGATGGGGGAGAGCTAGAGGCCCATGGGCACCAGCTGCAGACAGCCCGTACCAGGCACGAAGCACCTTCGGAGATGAAGGCTGTGCTTTACCTCAGTGTCTGAGTTGGGTCCCCAGGTGGGGCTGTGAGCTCTGTAGAGGCAGAAGATGGGACAGGGGACGCTTCGGCGACTCTTCGGTATATAAGGTGGTACAGGCAGCAGCGACTGGGTGTGAGGAGCTGAGCCACCCAATTCTGGAGGGACCCAGGAATTGGAGGTCAGTGACCCTACCTGGGAGCCAATGAGTGTGACTTTTATCCCTTGATGCTTCTGGAGAGGGAGAGGTTGGATGGTCCCCAAGGCTGGTCCCTGAGGCTGTCCCTATGGGTGGGCTCAAGCCTCAGCCTAACACTTACCTCTTGGGCTCCTTCTTGACGCCTCCTATGTATACCGCGGAGCCGCCCATGTGCCTAGCTCCAGGAGTCAGACATGGGCCAGATGCCTTCGCTCCTTGTCAGCCTGTGGAGACACAGCAAAGGTCCCCAGTGGAATGGCCAGGTTTGCTCAGAGGTGGCACTAAGAGCAGGCCATGTAACCACCTCACTGCTCTTCCAAACCTCGCTGCTCTTGCCCAGCCCGGCCCCACCTAAGGTCTGCCCCATGGTCAAGGACTCTGCCTCAAGCGGGATAAGCTTTATTTGGAGGTAATGATGTTTTTCATATGACACCAAATATTACAAGTGACTACCTTGTATCGTATTTGTTTTGAAAATGTAAACAATGAATCTCTGCCTTCCTGAAACTGAGCAATGTTTACGATGTTTACGGCTCTTCTTACTTTGTTTTCTTCCCTCTTGCACGTTTGACAGCTGCACTGTATAATCTGGGGCAACAGAATCATGTGTGCAACAAAGAACAATTCCTGGCTAATGCTAACGATCAATCAGAAAGGAGTAATGGAAACAATCTAATCGTTGGGAGAATCAGATTGATTTAATCACCAGTTTTCTGTAATTCTTGTTTTTCTCTTCACTAAACAAACACTTGTTAATATCATTGACCCAAATAAATTATTCAATCTGTTGTACTGTTATATGGAAGTAAAAAGTCCATTCCACTTAAAACCACTCTTTACATTTTTAAATCAGGCATGGCTGCAACATTGCCCGCGCTTGTAATATAGTATTTAATCTTCTAATTTCTTAACAGTACCGTAGGTATGCCAGTACATCTGTGTTATATAGATCACTGTGGCTTCCGCGTGCAAAGAAGTTAGCATATTATCTTTTCTAAGTTTATTTATTTCAAGAGAGGGAGAGTACAAGTGGGGGAGGAACAGAGAGAGAGGGAGAGAGAGAGAGAATTCCAAGCAGGCTCCATGCTGTCAGCACGGAGCTCAACACAAGGCTCAGACCCACAAACCATGACATCATGACCTGAGCCGAAACCAAGAGTTGGATGCTCAATTGCCTGAACCACACAGTTGCCTGGAAGTCACCATAGTGAAGCTACAGTTAGAATATAGCAGCAGCAGCAGCAAGAGGCACTGTGGGCATTTTCTGAGCTTTCCATTAGATACACGGCACAAAATACACCCTGAAAATCGATTAACATATGTGGGGAACTAGCGAGGGCTGTGCCCAATCATTGAAGAGAGAAGTATCAATTCAGTCTTTATTTTGTAATGAATGAATAAGTAACCAAAATTTACCCAAAGCCAAATTGAAATTTGTCATAACAATTAATTGATTCGATTTTAACTTTAGTATGGAAAATTAAACTTCATGCATGTTTTTTCAGAGCTTCATGATTAAAGTTTATCTAAATACACATTCAAGGAATTTCAGTCTCCTCATAGAGTTCCTAGAAATAACTGTTCAGTTTCATGGCGGGACCCGACAGCACACACTTCAGTAACAGGAGGTTTGTTATAATCATTATCTCGTATTTCTTGTCTTCTTACCTGCTTTGTTCACAGATGTACAGCAGCTCTTGTCTGTGAGGGAGCCAGAGTCAGCAGACTTGCCCTGGATCTGGCCATCAAGGAACAGAAAGCTGCATTTCTTATGTACAGAGGCAAGGGAGACGTGCGCCCTCAGCACAGCAGACTGATGTCTTCATAGAGTGGGGCTTGGGGGCTGGAGGACTGGCAGACTCTACAGCAAGGGGGTCCTCGAGCTATTTGGCTGGTGCCCAGAGATGAGTCTAGTGGAGTCAGGCTCTTCCCAGTCGGCTGGCTTTTGGAAGGAAGAAGTTGCCAGTGGTGCTCTGGCTCTCAGCACGTGGACTGGTGCAGACATATGTCTGCTTGTTTCAGGGGTTGGAGCAGAATCCAGGGCCATCAGCGGAAGCATGGACCTGAGATCACAGCCCGCTGTCCCCCAGCACGGAAGCCCGGCTCTCCCCTGCAATGCTGGGACTCTGCTCCTCTCCCTGCGGGTGCCCCTCAGCCACCACCGCTGGAGAGACAGCGGACAATCATCCCCATCTCTACCGTGGCTGCTGGTTTTTCATGAAGATGCTACTCCATCCAAACCAGTCAGAGTTTCCAGTTACAATCTCATCAACATGACTGTCCTGTTTTGGTCTTTGCGTGATTTGTCAAATGACCTGATAGAGCAATAACTGCAGAAACGTATTAATCAGAGATGAAAAGTCTGCAAGTATTAAAATAAGGGTGAGGGGGGCATCGTGGAGTGAATTTGTACTTAGCAGCAAGTGGTAGCAATGCCTGAATTACCCCTGGGTTGGCCAAGTGAAAACTCAGGACTACAGTATTATCCCTAATTCCTTGGGCTGAAGAGTTTAAACTAGTCTGTCGTCTGAGCTAAAATGGAAGGCGATTTTTGGTGATCATCCAGTTGTGCAGCTCCTTTTCAGGGGCCTGTCCCACCTGATCCTCTCCATACAGTCAGGGACAGTTTCATCGCCAGAGACTGCTTAGGGAGAAACAATCCAGTTGAGGGGATCCAAGATTACACATTAGTGAGATCTGTCACACCACAGAAAACGTCTGTGATTTCTTCACACTGACTGTGCAGACAATTGTCTGAGAGCTGGATCATACCGGGAGTAGGGTGAGTGTTCTTACAAAGCCTAAATCTAAGTAGCTTATTTACGTTAGCAAGGAGAACATGAAAGACTAGAACATAGTCTAGAGTTTATTTTAGAATAAAAAAGACTAATTTACCTTAAACTCTTTAAGGAAAAATATGTCCAAGTGCACCTGGGTGGCTCAGCCAGTCGAGCATCTGGCTCTTGATTGGGCCCAGGTCACAATCCCAGGGTCGTGAGGTCAAGCCTGGCATCAGGCTCTGCACTGAGTGTGGTACTTGCTTGGGATTCTCTCCCTCTCTCTTTCTGCCCCTCTCCCCTCCACTCTCTGTCTCTAAAATTAAAAAAAAAAAAAAGAAAGAAAATGAAAAATATGACCAGAAAATACAGAAGTCTGCAAGGAGGGGTGTGGCCACGAGGAGTTTCTAGGAAATGCAGCAGTCATTGCTGTCATGGTATTGGGTGGAAGCCATCTGCCTCTCTGTATGAGTTTTCTGTCGCTGCTGTAACAAATGAATACTGCTCAGTGGCTTAACGTGATCTTACAGTTCTGAACATCAGGAGCCTGGAGTGGGTCTCAATGAGCTAAACACAAAGGGTTGGCTGGCCTGGGTTCCTTTCTGGAGGCTGCCCCCGTCTTAGACTGTTCAATCTGCCAGAACAAAATACCATGGACTGAATAGCTTATCAACAGCAGGAGTTCACTGCTCACAGCTCTAGAGACTAGACGTCCAAGGTCAGGGTCCCAGCAGGCTTGGGTGGGACCCCTTCCTGGGTCACAGACATCGCACACCTCACAGAGTGGAAGGGCCGAGGCAGCTCTGTGGGGCTCTTTCAGAAGGGCGCTGATGCCATCAGGAGCACCCCGCCCCGGACCTAAGCACCCCCCAGAGCCCCACCTCCTAATGCCATCACCTTTGCTGATTACGGTTTCAACATACGAATTCAGGAGGACACAAATATTCAGACCCCAGCACCCACACTCCTTGGCTCATGGCCCCTTCCACTCACAAAGCCAGCAGCCCCATTGCTGCGAACTCTGCTTCTGTTGTGCCTTTCCTTCTCTGATTCACGCTCTCCTGCTCCCGCCTTCACTATAAGGACTCAGGGGAGAACCCAGGACAACCTCCCCATCTCAAGGTCAGAGGAGAAGCAGCCTCAGTTCCATCTGCAACGTTAATGTCTTTGTCAAGTGACATAGCATGTGAACAGGCTGGGTCTTGCATTTAGTGTTGCATCCCAGCCTCCTGGCCAACATCTAACACATGGTGGATGATCTGCAAACACTCGTGAACAAATAACACTGTGTATTATTAAAATACCTGCATTTGTCTACAGTTGAAGAATCGCTCGTTTATCTTTGTAATTATAAAAATAGAATTGATGTCTACAAAGAGTCAATTTTTCAAAAAGAAAGCTGGTTTTACCTGTTACAAATCTGAGGCCTTCTTATTTGCTCAGCGAATATAATGTTTGCTTAAATTTGCCTTATGTTTCTGGTATCTTCTCTATAAGCAATGGTATTATCCCTGAAATGATATTTTAATTTCAAACAAAAAGTGAAATGCTTTTCAAATTCATAGTCCTTTCTTTTCAATTCCTAATGCATAGATTTGCCTAAAAATTGTTTGGTGTGTTTTCAAAACATTAGTTTATTTACAACACCCCCCCGCCATGGGTGGACTTAATCTCTAGAATGTTCATTATTTTACAACCACAAGAGTGTTATGAGGCAACTTAGTCCAGACACGCGGCTGGTTAACATCTGGGATAATACTACCTGTGACCCTACATTTGGAGCAATAAAATTGAAGGGTATGGCCATGAAGAGCCTCTGTATGGCTGTGTTACACTCTAGCAAATTAATATTAGTGTGTTTTTGCTTACTGCCATTCCTCTCTGTGGCTAGAACATTACCCGAATCTCTCACTGTATAGGTCCGATCATCTCTAAGCCAAGAAATTGCCACAATATGGAAGAATTTAATAACAGCTCCTTGGAATGGGCTCATCTAAATGCAAAGAGTTGCGAATCTCTGGAGAAGGTGACCAGAAGGGTCTGCATGTCTGCGACCTCCACACACTTTGCATGAACCACTTAGGATGGCATCTAGCCAGTCTAGCCAGTCTATAACGCTTCTGGCAAATCTCAGTTATTTGACTGATGGGCTGACATGTTGAAAGATGTACTATATTTCAGCAGGTGGACGCAAGCAGGTGGACACGAAAGTTTGGATCACCAGGTATGTGACACACGTCCTTCTATGATCAGGCACTTTTCCTTCACTGCACTTGTAATACTTGTAATTATGTGCATTTTCCCCACTTGGATTTTTCAATCGTTCTTCTAGTAAAAAGTTGTCACTTACCTCCCAGGTTCCAGTTACTGCACAAGTAATGGAATCCAGGTAGTTGTTAAAAAAGTCAAAGTCTGCCCCCCGGGAAACTGAGGTTCTAGTGGAAGAGGCAGAGAACATGTGTAGGAAGTGGCCAACCACGGCTCGCCCGTGGTACACGCGGAGGGTACCAAGAGGGCGTGGTACCAGCCAAGACACCCATGGGGAAGGCCCCTCCGGGGCCCCCAGGCACTTCTGTTTGGAAGTGCCCAGTCAGGAATGTGTATCAGTGCAACAGCTCTGGGTTCCCAGTGACATTCTCAATGATTTCAAGCTCCTGATAGGCTTAGCTCTGCAGCTCTCTGGTAATAATGGGGTAACGGAGAGTCATAGTGTCCCCCTGTTTCTCTTCTGAGGGAACTCACAATTGGTAAAACCCACATTCCTGTAATGACCACTTATGTTGGCATGTTATGTGCCCAGCATGCTATATACCGCCGGGGCCGATAGACTGAGCCCCCTGGAAGAGAGAATGAAGCAGGCATTTAGAGAGGCGAAAAGTGTGGTGGAGCTGCCCCGGTAAGAGCCAGTCAGCGGGATGTGCTGGCAAATGGAAACCCGGTTTGCCTTTAGCCTTACCCCGACCACCCCCCATTCAGCCCCGCTCCCCTCCACCCGCCAAGCCTGGGGCAGCAGCAGGCACAATTGGACAGTCCTCCACTTTTGCCATCGACTCACCGGAGGGACGTTGCTGGGACACCAGAGTGTGTCCATGAGGCCCCGCTGGCCCCGGCTGCACTCCCTGTGGTAACCAGGTGGGGGGAAGGCCCAGGGGCATCAGAGGCCATATTAGCCAAGATGTGGCACCCAGGCCCCCTGGCGGCTGCCATCTACAGGCCAGTGGGGACGCGCTCTGATGCTCTAATGTCCACCAGGGGCGTGCCAGTGTGTGCTGGCCACACCCCTATGCCCACTGAACGGCCTTCTGTGCAACGGGCCCCCAAGCCCTGCAGCCCTCAGGGGCTTGGGTTGGTCATCTGGCTCAGGGGGACACGTGCCTGCACCGGGCCCTGACTGCACGCTGGACCCAAGCTACTTGGCCAGAACCCTTCCTCAGGATCTGGGATCTGGGACATAGAAATGAGTGTGGTTCTCCACAGGCTGCAGAGGACATGAGAGCCAGCCTGAAGGACGGGGTGGGGACCATGGGTCACAGGCTAGAAGGATGGATGACAGATGATAGATATGTGATAGGTAGATAGATAGGTAGGTAGATAGATGATAGACAATAGATCAATAATAGATGATAGATATGCAATAGATAAATAATAGATAGATACATAATAGACAATAGATAGGTAATAGATGATGGATATACAGAGACAGATGATAGATGATAGACAGACAGACAGACAGATAGATAGATAGATAGATAGATAAATAGACACAGAGATAGAAAAAGAAAGAAAATTTTAGAAATAATTAAAAAAAACAAAAAAATACAAATTAAAAAGCATAGATCTTGAAAATAAAATGATTATTTAATAGCCAGAAATCTTTTGTTTTGACTATTATATTCTAATTCCGGGTTCCGATATAGTCTGCCTGAAGTCTGTTTGTTCTATGTAACAGGAGTTACCTCTTAACAATGTGTTTATATTTCTTTCCTGATGCTTCTTGAAATGGAAGGCAGGTCACCTGTGTCAGTGTCCTCACTGTACAGATGAGAAGTGTGAGCCAAGTCACTACTCACATTTCTACTTTTCCCTGGAAGTAGCATCCATAGTGACTGCCATGTCGAGATTGTTTCCTAGCACATTCCCAACAGCTCTGTGCGCGTGGCCTGCAGGGGACACACCAGACCCTTGTTTGGGGGGCCTTGTTCGAGCTGGGCACCTTATCTCAGGGCCTGCGATGGGCTTTATCACCCTCCTCCCTGTTTGGGCTCCCCAGTTGTGTACAAGAAGGGCCACATGCCTCTGGCCACAACGTGTGCCCAGTAGAAGCAGCGTCACAGAAAGTCCCAGCCACAGATAGGAACCACGAGAGGGGGTGGCCTTGGTCAGTGCCGGCAGGACGAGAATTGCATGGAATCAGCTTCTGGAAAACCTCTGCAAGCAAATCTAGTGTCAAGGAGGGCGGATAGCGGTCCAGCCTCCCGGCCAAGCGGTCCCTCTTCACTCGGGGTCAGATGCTAGAGGTGGTGCCATCAGAGGATTCCCTACCAGGACCCAGAGCGGCTCTGCCCGTTTCCTTCTCACTGTTTCCCCGAGTCCCTGGCCTTTTCTTTTTCTGGATGGGGTTACTTTTAAGATTTCTCTGAAGTTCTTTTCTTCCTCAATCTTTAATCACCTGTGATTATGCTCTGAGGACCAGAGCTACCTAGTTGGCTGAGAGGAGAAAAGTCAGTCAATAAAGGGACCGAGTAACTCTGCCCATTGTGTAAAGAGCTCTGAGGGCAAAGGGGCAGATGGGCTGTATGGCGGAGGCAGGACAGACGGGGGCTGCCTCCCTGTTCCCCCCTGCACCTGTATCAGTAATAGTGACAATTACAGAAAGCCATATTGAGCTCAGTAAAATGAAGCCATGTCTGATAGCTCCACGATTGGGCTCAAACAGAACAAGCTGGCTTTCCGGGTGGGGGGGCGGTGCGGAGGGTTTCTGACAGGAGCTGGATCAGGGTGGTCAGCGGCTCGGTGCAGGGCGCTCTGTCCCTAGTGGGATATCGATCCCTGCAGTGGATCCTGTGATTCCCCCAAACCCCCTCTCCGGGGTTGAAGCACCCCACACCCCCCCAGCTAGAAGCCCGGAGAATCGACTTACCCAAGATCACACCTGGTCCGGGGCGGAGGGAGGCAGCAATACCTTGATGATGAAGGAAACCCACTGCAGCCCCGAAGGCAGCTGTGAAGGTCACCCTGCTCAGGGATCCGCGGACAGGGTAGCGGCCACTGTGCTGCAGGCTGACGTCACCAGCCCTGCCTGTCCATCCTTCCCAGGTTGTCTGCAGTTCTTCTAGCAGCCTCCCTCCCAATCTGGCTTCGTACCCCTGCACCGACTCACTCTCTAGCACAAGAGGTGTGCTCAGCAAAAACTGAGCAAGGGAATCAATGAATGAATGAATGAATGAATGAATGACCGAACGAATGAACCACCTAAGTCCAGATATTTAAGTCAGATTCTGCCCCTCACCGCGTGGATCTCACTTGCTCGGCCCTGTCCAGGTTACCCACACTTACTAAACCTGACTCCTGTGTCCAAGCGGGCTCTGTGAGGTCCGCCTCCATGACTTCCCCTCGGTTGCTGTGTCTGGACTGGGCCACATCTCTCACCCACGGCAGTGTGTCAGTCAAATGACGTGTGAGTATTTGTTTTCCTTGCCCTGTAGTTTCCTCCTTGAGCTCTGCAGGCCGATCGCATGCATGCAGGTGCCAAATTGGAAGGAACATCCGAAGCCTTCCTGCGCAGCCCCCTCGGAACAGCGGCCTCCTGAGTTCCGGGCGTTATGATGTAAATGTTAATGAACAATGCATCTCCCCATCTGATGAGGACGGTGGCTCTGGACATGGGTCAGTTAGGTCATTTAGTTAAAACTTGGCGTTAATGAGCCCGGGATAGAGACCTGGGCCCCTTATGGCCAATTAACTCTGAGCAAAGAGAAAAACTCAGTTCTGTGGTCAAAAGCTACCACTTCGGCGCAGTTAGCTATTCCATTCGTGTGTGACGTTGACCCTGAAGGGGAACGGAGTGTGAGAAGAGGGAAGGTTCAGCGCACAACGCCATCGCAGCTGGGAAGGGCGGCTGGCCGCACGTGGGCGGCTGTCTGCGCATTGAGAGACGTTCCCTGCTCGGGAATGATGGAAGTACATCTCCCGAGTGGAGGCCAACATTCTGTTTTGTTAAGTCTGGCATCTCAGAAAGAAGCAGCTTTGGAGATCATGTTTCCAAACCTTTGGCTTTATTGAGGCACTGGTTTCCCTGCTTTGCTGCCTCCCCACAATGTAAACAGGCTTCGGGGTAAAGCTGTACTTTTTTCCACAAATTATTTAACAGAATCATGGTCTCTTAGGTTTATAAGGAACGATAAAGGTCACTCCCATCAGTGAACCATCCGAGGCTGACTTGCCCGCAGACGACAGGTGCCCACCCTGGCCTGTGCTGCGCTGCCTCTGAGATAAGAAAGGCAGACCTTTCCTATCAAGGAAACCCCAAGAGTTAGAAAGCTCTGCCAATGTCAGGAGCTAACTTATCTCCTACATGCGGGCATCCTTCTTTGGGTTAATTTTACGTGCGGAAATTCAAATCTACACATGGAAACAGAATGTTCATTTCACAACTCTACCTAGGGCGTGTGTTTTCCTAAACCCTCTACACGCCCACTTCCAGGAACACACCCATCAGAGAAGCAGCAGCCTCAACTCCATGGCCCTGTCAGTGTGTTCACCACGTGTGCTGTGGCTTCCGCCGGAGGTCCACGGGTGCAGGCGGGCCCAAGGCAATGTGACAGCCTCTCAGATATTTAATTTCCTTCAGTCTGAGTTTGTAATCACTGCACACCGGGGCGTGGAACATGGTGGTGATCCCAACATACAGCAAGAGGTCTCCATTTCTGTCGTCTCCAGCGGACCCAGGAAAATGGTCCGAGGGTCTCACTCCATAGTGACCTCGAGTCAATATTGTATTAAATCAAGTTCTAGTTCCCACAGAGGTTGTAAACTCTAACCCCAACAAGTTATAACCATGTGCATATGTGTACACACTTTATAACTATAGAGACCAGTGACATAAAAACTGCTAAGTATCTAAACATCAGTAACATTCAACAACTCAGAGCAAGCCTGTTAAACAAATTGCTTCTAAGACCTGAGGGGTGTAAGAATTATAGGAATATTTGTTAAAACTCATTCTGCACCCTAGCAGCAGAGACTTTACTTCCTCAGGTCCAAGGAAGAGTCTAGAAATCAGAAGTTGTAAGCAAGCTCATTATTTGAATCTGATGCTAGTTGTCTTGGAAACCACCCTGTGATAAAGTGTTGTGAGTCAAGTTCATGGTTTTCTTTGCTAAAAATCTTGCACTATGTCAGCTTTAAAAAATTAATAAACCAGACCAAGAAGCCCTCAAATTATTGTGTTTCCCCTAAATGTTCCTAAATTTCAAATATCAAGATATATAAGCTAACTCATAATTCCTGAATTTAAAAACTAAAGGAGAAAGTAATAGTCTCTCATCCCTGCCTTGATGCACCCTGAAACCCGCCTGCTAAGTACGGCGGCCCATCCCGGGTTCCAAAGTTAGCTGCACACGTGCACACCCAGGGCTGGTTACAGAGCGCAGGCTTGAATCAGAGCAGATTCATCACAAAAGAAAGAACCCTCCGTGTTCTGTGTGGTGGACGCACCACGATGAGCCAAAGTCACCACTGCAGACCTCAGAACCACTTTGCCAGGAGACCAGGAAGTTCCCGTCCAAAGAAGTAGGTGGTCAAGGATGGTTCATTTTGCTTTTCAATTTTGACAGACAGAGTATTTCATGGTCATCTGTAAGACACTGGCTAAAACAGACTTGAAAATGACCAGAGCCCCAGGCTGGTCCCAAGGGGCCACCAAACTTCCGTGGCCACGCCCCTCCTGCTTACCTGCCCCCCCACCCCAACCTGAATCTGCTCAGCCGGTTACACTGCCTTCCTGTAGTGCTTCCCACATGGAGACAGACATGAGTTAAAATTCTGGTTTTCTCTTTCTCTAGGGGAAAAAAAAAAAAAAAAAAAAAAGATTTCTGCCTTGCTTTCCCACAACCAATGGAGGCCCCTGGAATAGTTTCCCACGAGGAAAACTCACTTCCAGGTATATGGGCCCCGCCCCAGTGTGGAGAAGTGGCGTACCTTAAAGACGCTCCCCTAAATGGACATGACCCCACATGCCCACCCTCTGTCTAGACTTAGAAATTTCTTGAAGTCAGAGGACATGCATTTTCATCTTTCAGGCCCAATTCTTGGCAAAATATGAAGCTTTCTTGAAATATTGTTGAATGAATTACCCAATAAGTGATTCCCTCATTTTCTCTGCTTAAGCCTTGAAAATTACATGAGATAAAAAGGTAATTATCACAGGTTGCCTTTCCCACTCATTCTGTGTTTCCTCCATAACATTGCCATTGCCATTCTCCAATGTGTGACTCCTCTGTCCAGGATTTTTCTCAGGAATTCCCCAGAGAAATCAAGAATTCCTTAGAGAAATGAATGTTTCTTTTCTTTTCTTTTTTTTTCTTTCTTTTAGCTAGGCACATTTTTCCCCGGCAAGAAGCATTGTACATCTCTCCCGTCTCTAATACATTAAGACGTAATGGTGTCTGAGTCCCTCTGGAATGGAACTTCAGTTCCAAAGGTTTTGAAGGGAAATAAGAGGCAACTGATCTTGGGCCAAGTATTTATCCTTTATGAAATGAGGTGAAATGAGGCAAACAATTATGGAATTAGCTAGGAAGGGAATTCAGTTTTATAATAAAATTACTCAAGTTACAGATAATATTAATTGTGAATAATTAAGCTCAGGATTTGCCATTTCCTTAGTGTTGTGAATGAGTAGAGAGGAAAGCTACCCTCCAGCCCATGGAAATGATGTCATCTAATTCTGTTTCATTTTCTTCCCTTTGAGGGCTTACCGTGAGCGGTATGGGATAGACTGGTCTGACTCCAAAAGCTGAAAGAGACTTTATGCACAGTAAATATTTTTGAATGGATAAATAAAACGTTTTAAACCTACATAAATATCACTTCAAAAACCTCTTCATTATTTCATACCAATGACTCAAACTGAAGTATTTGATATCTATCCAAAAATTTCAAAACAGAGTTTAATTTTTTGTGTTTTTTTTTTTTTTTTGGATAAAATATGAAAGTGCTTGCACTAGAGTCTGAAGAGTAGCTATTTCCATCTATGATTCTGCACTCCAGGAGCAAGAGCCTTAAATTATCACACCGGGGTCTCTCACAAATGCGGATACTTGAAATAATTTTCTTTCAGCATGCACTAAATGTTCAACAAATACAAGCTCACGTTATGCTCTTTCTGTTGGTAAATTAGAAGTCACAGGAATCTTTTCCAAACAAGAGCTTGTGGGCTGGCTTTGAGGCCAGCTCATCACAGCCATCTCCGTAATGTGCTCAGCATCTCCATCCATCTCCTTCTCTGGGGGCCCCCTTGCACAGGAAGAGAAGAGAGGTGACCTTTCCTATCGGTGCACGCGCCGTAAGCGAGAGGTCCCATGGCCAGCGCCAGGGACAGCTCATCTACCCCGGACCTGATGAAGCGCAGTCCGGACAGCCCTGCAACGCTACACCAGCACACTAATATGTTTGCTAAACTGATCAATAAGAAGATTGATAAGTCTTCTACTAGGTTAAGTTAATCTTCTTATTGATCAGCCTCGCAAACATATTGCTTTCCGTGGGCAGTCTCCCCTGCAGCCTCTCTCCCCCAGTGTGACGCCCTGGTTGTCGAGTGCTATCAAGAAGAGAAATAGAACAACATTTTCTACATTAAATGCTTCCATTACATCAGGATCATCTTTGCCGGCAACAAATATTTCCTGGAGTAGAGGATTTATAACTGGTAGGTGCCTGACTAATTTTCTGTGGGTTAGAACATTGATAATGATCAGGGCTTCTCCTCACACACACTTAGCATGTAGATTTTAAAGTAATAATAGTTACAAATGGAATGCAGTAAGTGCATCTCCAATTACAATGCCTGGAGCAAAGATCTTTAAACCTAAGACTACAGACGGAGCTGAAACAAAGCGTATGCCCAGTCTATTCCTGTGTCATTCTTTTGCTTATTAAGGAAGAATGGAAAGTAGGGCAGAGGGAAAGGAACCTGGTAGCTATATAGGAGCCGGGCCCAGGTGAGCTCACTGACTGCAGACAGACTCCACAAGAATACTTACTCTGGGAGCTCGGGCAGGTCAGGGCACCGGTTCTGGTCTGGCGCCCTCCTCTCACACAGGTGGTCCAGTGCAAGCCACCTCACTTCCATTACCTTGGCAGGCTCCTCTGTGACCTCGGGCAATTAGGGATCTGTGCCCCCAGATAGTCTGAGAAGGGGTGACAGCAAGCTTCCAGAAGGCTCCATGCCAAAGAAAAGCTGAGGCTGAAAACACAGAGCATTGTGGTCAGGTCGAAGGAGGGCAAGTTCAATACCTGGGTGCTGTCAGAGCCTACATATGGTGGGTCACCTGCCAGCCCCAGGCACAATGGGAGGGACCGGTGGGCAGGTGTCCGGAAGGCTGCACAGAATCTCAGGGAAGCTATGGTGATGGGGCCTTTGAGCAGAAGCCATAGAGACTTTGGAAAAACTGTGATATCACATAAAGCCAGAGGAATGTGCTATTTCAACCAGAGGACCCAGGGTGTAATGCCATATGGCCAGAGAGCAGCACCAACAACATCCGAGAGCAAGAGACCCGCCACCTGCTTCTGGGCAGCCCAGCCCCGGGAGGGAGACTCACTGGGTTCCTGAGTCTGATGGATGCCACTGTGAGTTCAGGCCACCCTGAAGGGAAAAATTCGACTTCCAGTAAGTGGACCATATACTGCGGTCTGTAAAACGCATGATTTTACAGAAACCATTTACTGAAAATGATTGTTTCATGTACAAACAAGGCTGTCTTCTAAAATGGAATCAGGGTCTGATTCACATTTGATTCCAGAAGGCTTCACCCTGGTCAGAGAGGAGGAGAATAAGCCCCATCAGGCCAGGTGCTGGGGTTCAAGAGCTGATGAAGGAGGTAAGTGCACGTGCCTCAGCTGAGTACTCCCGAAAGATCTCCAAGTTCTTCCACGGAGCAGGGTGAATGCAGGGGCCCTCCTGGCTGTGAGCGTCTTCTCCCCACCTAGCACACGTCAGCCTGTGATTACTGGTGGAGAACCCCCACGCCTCGTTGCCAGAATTTGCCCCTCTGAATTCCTGCAGCACCAGAAAGCGATCAACTTTGGCATCCCCTGCTCGGCAAGCCCTCTGCAGGGCACTGGCTCCAATGTAGAAGTCTATGGATTTAAGTCATCAGGAAAATGCTAGGTCAGCAAATGTGGGGCGGTGCTGACCCTACCTTCCCCACCAACCTTCCCTGACTCCTCCACCCTGGACTCCCCCACCTCAGTTGGTCAGATCTCTCCTTACCTCCCCCTGGCCTGCTAGCTTTGCTGTGCCTGGCCTTACTAAAATGTACGGGTCTGCATATGTGCAAGCTGCTTAGCAGTCTCTGAGCATCTTGAACACGGATGTCTTCAGTCTTTATACCTTGTTACCCTTTATGTCCCCCCAACTTCTCACTGAGCACTTAGTGGCAGTTGGTGAACATGTGCTGAATAATTTTTGAATAAAGGCAAGCCAGGCTCAGCCCAGAAAGCTCCCTGCCTTTCTCCAATTGCCATGTGGCCAAGTTGAGTTCAACTTTCTAGATTTGCGTTTCTGAAATTAAATCCTGATATATTGCTGTTGGTGGATATTTTTGTACAGGCTACTGTGGCTCACGTCTACCTTTCCATTTTATACCAGAACACATTCCTCAGTTAGAAAAAAAGATTATTGAAGTACTGTTGGCATCACAGGTTCCTCAACTTGGTCATTACTAAGGCCCGGCTGTGGGAAGAGGGCCGCCATCTTGGATACACCGTGGCTGGCATAGGAAGTCTTCCTCAAGACTCCCAGACATTTGGGGTTGGGTAGCAAATTGAAGTGAAATCCGAGCCCCTGCTCTGTGTCCAGTGTGGGGTCCTGAAGAGAACCAGATGTGCTCCTTGAGTCAGAAGCTCCAGGAAGCCCCTCTGTGGTCAGAATCTTAGAGGATAGAGAACTAACTCAACAAGCCTATATTAGGGAAGGTTCTGGGATGGCACTGCTGGGACTTGAGCACAGGTTCCATTGCAAGTGGCTGAGACTTTACGCTGTGGTTTGTAACCAAGCAAGGAGCCATGAATTAGAAACTCTCTCTGCATAGGACCCTGCAATCAGCGTTCTGATGTGGGAGACGTGAAACCCAAAGCATTTGATGAAACTGCGAGATTCCCTTCGCTCTGAACTGGTCTCCTTCTAAGTGATGAATACAAGCTTCTTCAAGCAGGAAAAAGGCCGCATGCTATCAACTAGGATGGATCCAAAAGCAGGGGCTTGGGGACGTTCCTGCGGGAATTGCCGTTCCCAGGCACAAGGATCGGGCTGCGTTAGGGCCCTGGCCGCGGACAAAGTGCCCCCAGCTTTCAAGATCCAGATCATTTCATTCTACTTCCCTCGGCCTCCGCACACGCAATGATCTCTTTCTCACCCAAGGATCTGAACGAGCACAGCTCTGAGAACTAGGCTGGCTTCTGCCACTCGTATGAGATGAAAAGAAAGGCAGACATCAACCAGTGGGAGAGTGAAAGTGTCACTGGTGCCACAGTGGGCTGTGGGAGTGTCCCCATGACGTCTGCATCCCCGCATTGGCGCAAGGAGCTGCAGATGCCTTAGACGGAGCGGAGCCGAGCGCGTCCCTCCTCTGACTTCCACTAAAGACCTGCTGAGGCTTTTTTCCGGGGAACGTGTCCAAGCAGAATGGAGCAGAGTGAGTTATTTAAAACCAGTTCTGGTGCTAGATCCCTGATTTCTTTGCAACTAGTTTTGAGTGACAGGCAGGTCCCTATTTCCTTTTTATTTCTGCAAGTTAACTAAGGTTCCCGCACTTTTTGCTGAAAAGAAAAAACTCTCCTCTTCTTGACACTCTGGGAAATCTTTCTGCACAACATTTGCAACTGAGAGCTTGAACATTCGTCCTTTTTACTTGTCTTTTGTGGAATATCAATACTTTATTCTGAATCTGAGATATCCCTGGTGGACCCAAAGTGAAAAAAAATTAAAAAGAAAGAAAGAAAGAAGAAAAAACCCTCCTTCTACTGTCAAGAGAAAAAGAATTCTGAATCTTTCCAGGGCAAATGTTGGATGTGATCCTCTTACTTCACCTTTGGATAAATTCCCACTTCAAGCAAAACTATTTTCCTTTGAAACTGCTGTTATGCAGACACACACCAAAATCACTCAAAAGGAATATTTTGCATGGGACTGATGTGCTGTATTTAATGTATTCTGACAGTCGTCAACATGCCGGACTAAAATCTCTTTCATTTTTCCGTGTTCGTCTTCCTATATATTGGCGTTGGACACCTGTCCTTAATTAGTACCTGATCTTAGATCAGTGGTTCTCTACCAGGGACAACTTTGCCAATGACCCCCCCACTGTGGGGACATGTGTCAATGTCTGGAGACATTTTGTTTTGTCACATTGGGTAGGGGGTGCTGCTGGCATCTAGTGGGTAGACAGTACAGATGGTGTTCAACATCCTTTAATGCGGAAGACAGTCAGTCAATGTGGTGAATTATCTGACTTTTTTTAGAGTTTTAAAATTATTATTTTTTTTATTTGTATTTAAATCCAACTTAGTTAACATATAGCATAATAATGGCTTCAGGAGTAGAATTTAGTGATTCATCAGTAACATAGAACACCCAGTGCTCATCCCAACAAGTGCCCCCCTTAATGCCCATCACCTATCAAGCCCGTTCCCCACCCACAACCCCTCCAGCAAGAGCTACCCTATGACCCAGCAATTTTTGCTCTACTAGGTATTTATCGAAAGGATACAAAAAGGCTGACTTGAAGGAGGTACCTGCACCTCAATCATCTGACTCTAACTGTTCATAGCACCAAGGATAGGAAGTCCCGCCTTTGTTAATCAGGACAGCTCACCAGATGGCTTACCAAAATGTCCCATCTGCTACAGGTTACAGTCCCTAGGTTAACACATGTAACTTTGGAAACACATGATATGGACCGTGGGTCTGCACACTACATTCTGCATTTTCCAATTTATTCAGCCGAGTGATGGCTACCCAGTTCCCCCTCTTCGTGAGGAGCCGTCCCAAGAGGGCACACATGCTCAACAGCCACAACACCAGCAGGCACAACACGGACGACCTCTGGAGACCTGATGGTCTGGAGACCTAAAAGCTATCCATAGGAAGTTCTAAATTAAAAACGGGTGGGAGCTGGGGGACCCAAATGGGGAACAAAAGGCTGAAAATTCCAACACATGCATGTAGCAAGGACAGGAAACTGTCCACAAACTTCTGTCCAAACAGAGACCATAGCATGCTACTGCTGAAAAGGAAAAATAAAGAGGGACTTCACTGTGAATGATCCAAATATAAAGAGACTGGTTAGAAAGAAAAAAAAAAAATCAATGAGGGGCACCTGGGTGGCTCAGTCGTTAAGTGTCCTACTTCAGCTCGGGCCATGATCTCTTGGTCCATGAGTTTGAGCCCCACATCGGGCTCTGTGCTGACAGCTCAGAGCCTAGAGCCTGCTTCAGATTCTGTGTCTCCCTTTCTCTCTGCCCTTCCCCCCTCACACTCTTTCTCTCTCTCTCAGAAGTAAATAAACATTGGAAAAAACTTTTAAAAAAAGAAGAAAGAAAGAAAGAAAGAAAGAAAGAAAGAAAGAAAGAAAGAAAGAAAGAAAAGAAAAGAAAAGAAAAGAAAGAAATGAAAAAGGTGGCCAAGAAAGATTTGAATTATTGTTAAGATTAAGGAGCTAGGGAAAAAAAAAAAGGATAACAATTAAATTTTGCTTTTTTGGTCTAGAGGAAGTGTTAGGAAGAAAGACAGGCTTCAGTCTGATTTTTACCCATCTTGAACCCACCAACACCATACCTTTGCAAAGGCAAAGCACACCCTACAGAGAGAGTGGTAAATCACAGTCACGTCTCCAGGTGAACAGAAGACTCTACAACCTTTCCAATGTGTAACTAAATCTATATCTATTATGCAGAAGTGGGTCAGTTAACACAGGGCTGGTGAGTTCATATACAACATAGACAAACAAGCTCCATTTCTTACAAACACACAGATTGTATGAAATAAACGCACAGTGTTTTCCAAGCACTGTGGTCATCACATGCTTGAGGCAGAAGTTTATAGCGGTTAGCAGCTGAGGACCTTTGGAAGCTTCTACTTTCTTCTCCAGCTCTGTAACAAAAGACAGACTCTGAAACGACACAACATAAACACAACTCCTTCCCACATTTTCTCATCCTGCTGCTGGAGCCATAAAATGTTGCTATTCTTTATCTTTGTTTTGCTCTTTTCCCAACAAAGGTAACTCGAGACCCTCCAGAAGAAGCTGAAGAGCTTCGGTGGGTTTTACCTCCGATGTTTGGAGACTGAGTCTATCTGTGCACATTCTCAGCTCTGAAAAGGAAAAGCACGATGGCTCCTGTGTTTTCAGACTGAGTAAGGGAAATGCATCTGGTGGCCGAGTCACGCGGGCGGCAGATGGCCTGGGACGGCGTGTGAAGGGGAAGTGGGCTGGGAGGGGACCGTCGGGTGGGACTGATGAGGAGAATTTAGGTCAGCGCAGATGCACAGACACTGCAGGATGGGGCAGAGAGCAGGTGCAAAATCATGACAGAACAAAACCATTCAGAAATGCTGGTCAGTAGGCATGGTCTGGAGCAGCTAAAGCATGGAGTCTTTGGATAGAAATAATGAGGAGGTAAGTTTGTGGTCGTTTGGGCTCTTAGAAATGCAACCCTTGGCATACTCGCTTGAGAAGGCTTTATTTTCTCCTGGATTCACTGGGAAGGAAGAGAATGAAAGTCCCTCAAACCTGAGCTCTAAAAAGTGGACTTTGGTGGCACTCTCCAGTCGAGGGAGGGGAGGACATGGTGGTGAGGGGGCAGCCTCAGTGTGAGGACCCCAGGGGTCCTGAGGGTTGAGGATACCAGGACCAGAAGCTTAACAAAGCAACCAATTGGTGGTGTGACGGCTGTGTCCGGGCACGGGAAAAGTCGAATATAGAGGAGGTGGCCGGTGATGGTGACACCACGTGACCACGAGTAAGAACGCAGAAGGGCAGGTGGCTGGGTGTGGGGTCAGGGCAGAAGAGGGTGTGCTTGTTGTGGGAAGTGTGGATGGTGGATTGCCTCTGGCTGTGGAGACGGAGGACGCCAGCAGTCGGCTGGACGGTGGCACTTTGTTAAGGGCAGGGCACAGGGCTGTCCCACCGCCCGTCTCTGGGAGTCCCCGCTCCCTCACTATTCTAGGGGAACAGCACTCATGGTCGTGTGGCCCGGGAAAGACTCCCTACCAGAACTTTCAATGAGCTTGCAAATCAGGGCAAAGCAACTGCTACATTCAAAAGTATCGCTCCCGCGGTTGCTTGACGAAGAATGGAAGTCCGCGTCATGACACACCTACGACCTCCGCTCTTCACCAGGATGGTCTGGACTACTGTCTCCATCTCCAGCTCACCTGACGTTCGCTGAGCACACACAGTCTCAGAATTAGCTGAAGAGCGAGGTGGAAATTCCTGAGCTGCCGGGACACCCCGGACCTCCCAGCTCCCGGAGCTTCCTGCCCAGCACCTGCCAGGAGGGCTGCAGAGGCTTTGGCCAGTCCCTCCACGGGAACGCAAGGCTGTCAGGGGTGTTCTTCTCTGCTGTGCCTGCTCCCACCAGCCCATTCCCATCGCCCTCCACCCCTGCCCTGCGTCTCCCCGGCTTCTGCCCTTCAATGTCTTCCCAGTCGCGCTGGCTGGAACTTCTCTAGGAAAGAGTTACGCAGGCTTCTGTAACGCGGCATCCGCCGTGGATGCAGGTCGGAAGAGTGTGCCCCCAGGAGGGTGAGCCGGATGGCAGTGGCGGTTATGACTGTCCATGGCTAACGTCTACCCCACGTCAGGCGGGCGCTGCCCCGGCACGGTGGCCCAGCCAGCCCGGAGGCCGTGCTCTGCGTTCCCTCGCGCCCAGGCCGCAGCCCGGAGTCTTGGAGCGTTGCTTTCCTCACATCTGTCGTCTGAAGTGGGAGGCTGTTGGGAGGGAACGTGGCCTCCGTCCTTTTTGTTTCCTCAGCGAGCACGGCTTGGAGACTGTGCTAAGTCTTGCTTCTCTCATTTAAAAGCTGGCTTCTGGGGCGCCTGGGTGGCTCAGTTGGTTAAGCGTCTGACTTCTCAGGTCACGATCTCAGGGTTCGTGATTTCGAGCCCCACATCAGCCCCTCTGCTGTAAGCACGGAGCCCGCTTCGGATCCTATGTCTCCCTCTCTCTCTGCCCCACCCCGCTTATGCTCTGGCTCTGGCTCTCTCTCTCCCTCAAAAATAAGTAAACATTTTTTAAAAATTAAAAAAATAAGTGCTCCCCACCCTCCCCTCTTTCCTCCAGGCACCTCCACACATGCAGGCGTCCATGGCAAAGAGCTTCGTGTGCTCGTGATCTAACTATTGTTTTGTCATATCCATAGCAATCTAAGTGGTTGTCTCATGAAATCACAGCCGACTAGGCCTAGGGAAATATTTATGCAAACGTAATTATGCATGGAGACCCAATATTCAAAACAAAAGGGAGGCTGATCTCGTTATCATATGAGGAACGGTCCCAGGTTCTTAGACACCTCCCTTAGGTCCCCTTCGAAGATAATCAGAGCTCTGCAAACTGTGGGTTAAAGACGCCCACCCCCACCTAAGCCACTTTTATTTCACAAAGAAAAAAACAAGGACCGTTACAGGTCAACAACATCCTCTATACATCTAGGTCTCTGCGCCCTGTCGCTGTGTACACCAAAGTAAACATGCATCTTATAAATGCTTCTGAAAAGGGGTTCAATTAGTTTCATTAACAGACAACTGGCAGGTTAGTAAAGGCTGTGAGTCAGAATTTTGTATCTATTCTGTGACTTGGCTGCAAGCACAGCGGACGTGTTATAATATTGACTGGCACCAACTAATAAACAGCATTATGGAAATAATGCACCATAATAAATGAGATTGGAGCCAAACCAAGAGACTTCAAAAATAAATACTTTAGTAATTATGGCCCTATCTATAAATATAATGGACAAGCCAGAGAAGCAATTTCTAATTTGTGATATTGCTATGATTTATACATGAAACCACAAGCAATAAATCCACGGAAATTATGTAAACTATGAAATCTTGCTCACAATATGGTGTTAGTTTTACATTGAAACATTATAAAAATAAATTGTGTAAATTTCCAGGGCGGGAGGGAAAGAAAGACTAGGTAAAACATGACAGGGATCTTCATGAATTATACATACCTAATGGGGTATTAAAAAGTACTGTTGTGTAAATAAAACATGATTGCATTATTCTCTTTACCATTCCAGTTAAATAAAATGGGAATTATGACTTATCCTTTGGAAGGGCCAAACTCAAACACCTGCTAAAGTTGGGGGCTGGTTGGGTTCCCGGATCTGTACTTCAGTACATGGCTGGTGTTTGGAAGGTGATCAGGTGGCCGGCCCCAGCCTTGGCCCCTCTGCTGATATATTCATTCATTGAGGGTAATGAAGACCATACCTAGGCAGAATCAACCGGGTCGCAACCATCCCCAACAAGAATACCCACCGGGAACGAAGAGATCAAGAACAATTACAGGATGAAAGGAGATGATGGCTTGGCTCATACCTGCCATGATCTAGGTAACATAATTGAGGTGGCTCACAATGGCCAAGATAAAGCTGGCCAGTCTCCCAAGAATTTTCTGAATCCAAACTCATTGATTAATCTCTAGCTATGTCCATAAGGTCTTACTCAAGCCTATAAAGTTCCAAATGTGACATGTATAGGCAGCTTTCAGTCTGCAGCTCTAGCCCTTTCACTGGATCCAGCTTTGTGTCCGTCTGTCCACAAAGCATCTCTACCTGGGTGCCCACCTGCAACTCCAGCACAACACCCTCCCTTCACATCACAGAATGCAGCCTGTTGTCCTTCCAGACACGCAAGTCATCTGCTTTGTTGAAATCTCAGCACTCAAACCAGTTAACAGTTTGAGTCTTCCAAAGTGCCTGTGCCACAGCTAAATGTCAAGCACTTCTCCCTTGAAGTCAAGACAGCCTCTTCATTGGTCTCACCAATCACACGATCTTCCACCACAATCCATCCTAAGCAGTCCCAATGGGCCAGGACTTACATGCAAGTAACGTGTGTGAATTCTGCAAAGTTCCCCTGGAGCTGAGAGCTCCTTGGTCCCATTCTTACAGATATACCCTTTTTATAGAATACAGCTCCGTCCCATATGCCAGCGAAGTCATCTTGTATTCAAATACAGAATCTATGACAACACTGGAAGAAAGCTCGCTATGATGGGCTCTCCAACAGATAGCATTCCTGGATGTTGTACGTTATTGGAGAATAAAGAGTTTTGTCAAGGATAATCTGAGCAGTGCACAATTTTCCCTGACACGCTGAATTAAGAACGTGAGTCATCTCTGGAAACAAAGACCGCACTGTGAACTCAGTAAAGCACACACTTGGACATGGCTTTCTGCCTCAGAGCATTCAAACGTACTAGTAGAGAACATCTCTCACAACTTGTTTCTTCAAAAAGTGTTAATCTCCTCTACGCCTCAGCTTAAACTTTGCTTTCTTATCACATGACTCCATGACATGGCTCATTCTGCTCCCTCCATCTAGAATGCTCTTCTCTTACCTAACCTGTCCTCATGCATATGCCTCATCTATCTTAAATATTTCCAATACTCTCTTAACCATAAAGCCTTTTTCCCCTCTTCTTACGGTTTAACATTGGTGGGATTCTGTATTTCTCCAGAGGCTCACACTCTGCTTCACACTCTGTTTGTATATAATTATACCAGGAGCATTTTTGTTCAATTTCCACATCTCCATGAGCTGATGTCAGTCTAGGAAGAGAAAGTTGAGGTGAGTGGTTGCTGGGTGAGGCATGAACGAGGATTGATTGAGCAGGTGTTGATCACAGAAGCTAGGATAAGGGAGGTAAATGAAGCACTGAACACAGACCCCCCCAGCCATGAAATCCAAAGGAAGCACAAGACATAGAAATAGGAACTAGCCAGTAAGATAGAGAGTTGCCTGAGCCCAGGAATGGGACAGAAAACAAGGAGACAAGGAAGTATAGAAAGGTCTGAAACCATTCTTCAAGGTTGGCCACGAGATTTTTTTTTTATTTGTTTCTGATGTTCTGATGTTGTGGAATATGAGTAGGTTACCCTGTTCTACAGTCAAGGTCAAGGTGGAAAGTCTTCTTTTATTTTCTTAATGTTCTAATACCTGTAAGCTTTGTAAAGGTGAAAACTCTGATTCCTTCAGGTGTGTGTGTGTGTGTGTGTGTGTGTGTGTGTGTGTTGTGATACATTACTAGCACTGCTATCTCACAAGAATTTATAGAAAAACTCCGCATTGTTGAATAACTGGCACATTTTATGAAGATGCTTCTCTATATTGAGTACATTTTTTTTTTTCTACAGACTTGGGCCTGTAAGAAATCTCTCATTTTTCTAAGTGGATTGTAGTGGGTCATAAATGCCAATGTTTCACTATAATAAGATAACAAGATAAAAATAAGATAAATGTGGTGAATCATATTTTAAAGATATTTGAGAACTGGGAGCACACTCAGAACGAAAGGAACCACATCCCAGAGAGTGAAGGAACTGCCCTCAGTGATTTGATACCAACGGTCTCTTCTTCTCTTGGAGCAATGGCGGCTGGGCCAATGCAGAGGATTATGTTGGGGTAAAGAGAAACCACTAAAAGAACTAGATGGAGCAGGTTTGGAGTTGACACAGGACTGAAAATTCTTCACTTTGCCACCAACAGACCTCATCGTGAGCAGAGCATTGATGGTGGCTCAGACATAGCCACCATAGTAGTGACCCTAACTTAGCTCTGGGAGCCACAGCCCCTCTGGGCCCAGAGTGGCAAGACCTCGGAAAGATACAACTGGCTTTGAACTGAACCACACACCAGAAGCAAACTCAACACCTTTTGAAGGAATACAACATAATCCAGCAATCAAAAAGAAAAAGAAATCACAATACCTGTCACTCAACAAATAATGGCCAGACATAAAAAGAATCAGGAAAATATGACTACTGACTAGGAGAATAATTAACTAATTAAAAAATCAGAATTATAGATATGATGGAACTAGAAGACAAAAGACTTTGAAAGAGTTATGAAAACTGTGATTGTAAAAGTTTTAAAAATGTATATGTCATATATATTATGGTATATATGATAGAAAGCAACAGAATGTCCCCAAAGTCATATGGGATTGCCGTGTATGGAAAGAACTATCTGAATGAAAAGCACCCTGGGTTTGTGTGTGTGTGTGTGTGTGTAATATAAATCACATAGATTTATATGTAAACATATAGAATATTATATAAATGTATAAAATATATCTCTTTTCCTAAATTTAATGAGGACTATGAATCCACTGATACAACAAGGTTTATAAGCCCCCCCCCCTCAAAACATCAACCTAAAGAAAACCACACTACAGAACATCATAATCAAAATTCTGGAAAGAGTAATAAGGAGAAAACGTTCAAAGCAGCCAGAGGAGGGAAAGGCCACGCTGCACAAAGAGGGGAAACATAAAGGAGATGGAAAATTCTCTTCAGCCACAGTGCATGCCAGACACAGTTAAGACGTCTTCTGGTGTAAAAAGCAGGGGAGTGGGGGGGTGGCTGTCAACTGAAAATTCTTTACCTAGTAAAAATATCTTTCATGAATAACAGAGAAATAAAGACTGATCAGATAAGCAGAAGCTGGAGACGTTAGGCACAGCACACACGCACACCAAAAGTATTGAAATAATTTCCTCAGGCAGAAGGGAAACTATTTTGGGTGGAAGTTTCAATGTATCTAAAGTACTGAAGGACACTAGAAATGGCAACCATAGCTATAGGTATATAAGATACTCACTTATGGTTTTAATAGATTTAAAAGGTAATGAAGTGTTCACAAAAAAATAACAACAGTGTGTTGTGGGTTTTATGTCGCAGGATTAGAGTATATGATGACAGCAGCATCTGGGATGGAGGATGTAGGGATCCTAATATGAGCTCAGTCAATCTGAACTATTTGATATTTATGGCACATCTTCCCAAGCAACAGTGGAATATACGTTCTTTTCAGATTGTCCTTCTTACATTCACTAAGAAAGGCCATATTCTGAGAAAGTAAAACAGAACAAAACAAAATTTAGGGAGAATTTACGAGGTGAAGTGTATCATCTGCCCGTAATGCAGTTAAACTGGAAATAAATAACAGAAAGATAACTGGAAATACCCAGAAATGTTTGAAAATTAAACATCACACAGAAGTATAAATGTGAGTCAAAGAAGAAATCACAGGATAAATTAGAAAATATTTCAAACTGAATAAAGTTGAAAAAAGCAAAATGCTTATCTTAGAATAAAAGAAATGCCTAATATTAGTGCCTTCAGCTTCTACCCTGAAGATCTTAGAAACAACAACAAAAAGAGAGAGTTTCACCGAGAGTACACGGAAGAAAGAAAATAAGAAAGGTAAGAGCAGAAATCAATGAAATAGAAAACATAAAAAAGTAGAAACAAGTCAATGGAATAAAATTGAATTATTTGAAAATGTCGATACAATTGTGGTAAACCCTTGGCCTCGACCCAACTGAAAAGAAAAACAATATAGAGGATGCAGATCACCAATACCGGAAATTAATGGAAGACATCATTGTAGATGCTAGAAAAAAATACAAGGATGTTAGGGAATATTAAGGATAAATTTATGCCTATTATTATGAACTAAGAAAAATGAAGAAAATGCTCAAAAAAAGTTTCTCAAAAAAAGAATACATGAATAGCCATATAATAATTAAAGAAATTGGATGTGTATTTTTAAAACTTTCCATAGGAAAAAAAAATCCATGTTCAGATGGCTAGAGTAGTGAATTACATCAAACATTAATGGGGAAAAACAGCAATCCTACACAAACCTCCAGAATACAAGATAGATGGAAACATGACCCAGCTCATTTTCTAACGCCACATGAGCAGGCACCAAACCAGGCAAAGATATTACAAGAAAATAAAACCACATACTAAAATTCTTACCAAAACTTTTCACTAACCGATTCCAGAAATAAATTAAAAAGATAATAGTTGAGGTGAATGGAGCTCATCTCAGCGAGGCCATGCTGTTTCAACACTGAGACATCCGTTAATGTAATTAACTTTATTAACAGACTAAAAAATATTTTAAGGGGTGCCTGGGGGCTCAGTCGGTTGAGCGTCAGACTTCAGCTCAGGTCATGATCTCGTGGTTTGTAGGTTTGAGCCCCGCGTTGGGCTCTGTGCTGACAGCCAGCTCAGAGCCTGGAGCCTGTTTCAGATTCTGTGTCTCCCTTTCTTTCTGATCCTCCCCTGTTCACGCTGTCTCTCTCTTTCTCTTTCAGAAATAAATTTTAAAAAATTTTTAAGAAAAAATCTTATACAATGATCACCTCAATAAATACAAGAGAATTTGACAAAATACAACAGTCATTTATGATTTTTATAAAAGAAGTTCACAGAAAAATGAAAACAAGAGAATTTCTTCATACTGATTAAAAAAAAAAACAAAAACTAGGAATAGAAGGGAATTTCCTCAACTTCCCAAAAAGGGCACCTATGAAAACTTATAACAAACATCATACTTCTTGGTGAAAGAGATTATTTTTTGCCATAAGTGAAACAAGACAAAGCCCTTTGCTCTCATCATATCTTATACTGTATTACACTGGAGATGCTGTCCAGTCAATAGGTAAGAAAAAGAAATAAAGGCATACAGATCAGAAAGTAGGAAATAAAACTGTCTTCGCAGAGACTATACTTATTTCTGTAATATTCCTAAGGAATCTACAAAAAAGAAACCAGCAAAAAACTGTTAGTTCCTTGATCTCTACGGGGGAAAAATAGTTTCAAACAGAGAGGAAGGCAAACCATAAGAGCCTCTTAAATAGCAAGGACAAACTAAAGGTTGATTTGGAGGCGGGGTGGAGGGGAAAATGGGGGATGGGCATTGAGGAGGCCACTTGCTGGGATGAGCACTGGGTGTTGTATATAAGTGGTGAATCATGGGAATCTACTCCAGAAGCCAAGAGCACATTGTATACACTGTCCATTAGCTAACTTGACAATATTTTTTAATTAAAAAAAACATGTTAAATTAGTATTTGAGTTTATCAAAATCTTAGGATAAAGGCCAATATATAAAAATAAATTGTATTTTTATATACAAGTAGTAAACATTTAGAAATTAGAAATTTGAAAGTGCCATTTACAGTAACATGAAAGTATGAAATTCTTATGGAGAATTTAACCAAATAAGTTAGAAACTCAATATTGTTAATATATCCTCCTTTGATAAACTGATCTATATCATAATATAATCCCAATAAAAATCTCAGCAAACTCTGAACAATCAGCAAGAAGCTGATTTTAAAATTTATGTAGAAAGCAAAGGATCTAGAATAAGCCAATTGATATTGGAAATTAAGAACAAATTTAGAGGACTTATGATACATAACTTCAAGAATTATTATAAAGTTAGTAATTGAGCTAATGCAATATTGACATAGGGAGACGTAAAGTAATAGAGCATAATAAAGAGTGCAGAAATAATTTACATTTATCTGATCAGTTTTTGACAAAGATGCCAAGGTAATTCAGTGGAGAAATGACATTCTCTTCAACTGATGGTCTTAGAAAAATTGGATAACATGTGGGAAAAACAAATATCATCTCCTAAAACATTCACAAAATTAATCAGACATGAAAGATGTACTTAAATATAAGAACATATAAAAACTAAACTATGAAACTTTTATAAGAAAGCATAGGAGAAAAATCTTTCTGACGTTGGGTTGGGCAAACATAAACTATAAAAGAAAAAAAAATCATCAAAATTAAAACTCTTTTATTTTCTTTTTTTGCTTTTAGAAAGGCATCTTTATGAAAATCGTAGGGAAGCCACATACTATAAAAAAATTTCAAGATATACATCTGATAAAAGACTTGTATTCAGAATATACTTAAAATACCTTACATTAAAATCATAATAAAACAAATTAATTTTTTTAAGTTTATTTATTCAGGGCACCTAAGTGGTTTGGTTAAGTGTCTGACTCTTAGTTTTGGCTCAGGTCATGATCTCATGGTTCATGAGTTCAAGCCCCACATCAGTCTCCACACTGAAGGACGTTGGTGGGATTCTCTCTCTTCCTGTCTCTCTGTTCCTCCACTGCGCACTCTCTCTCTCTCTCTCACTCTCACATAACTTAAAAATTTTTTAAATTAACTATTCATTCTTGAGCGAGTGGAGGGGCAGAGAGAGGGAGAGAGAGACAATCTCAAGAAGGCTCTGCACTGTCAGCATGGAGCCCGACAAGGGGATCAAACTCTCAAACTGTGAGATCATGACTTGAGCCAAAATCAAGAGTTAGATGTGTAACTGACTGAGCCACCCAGGCGCAGGAAAACAAATTAACTTTTAAAAGGGCAACATTTTGAATAGATACAACATCAAAAAGATACAATGTTAAATATCATTAGCTATTAAATAAATACCACTAAAGCCACATTTGGATACTTGCTTTTGAGTCTCTAGAATTGGTGAAAAGCTTCTATGATTCTCATAAATTTCTGGTAGAGATGTAAAATGGTACATCCCCTTGGGACAACAGTTTTCTCTTTTTTATAAAATTGACATGAACATCTACCCCCTGGCTGAGCAATATCACTTCAAAGCATTTATCCAAGAGAAACAAAGGCATGTGTCCACAAACCGATTTATTTATGAATGTTCATAGCAACTTTATTCAAAATGGCCCCACATCAAAAACAACTCAAATGATTTTTAGCTGGTGAACAGATGAACATATTGTGGCATACCCATTCATCAAAATACTACTCAGTGATAGACAGAATAGAACATTGTTACTCACTGCAACATGGAAGGGTCTCACTTCATTCTCAAGGAGAAAAGACTGTATCAAATTCCGGACAAAACTAGGCTGAGAAAGAGTACGTCAGTGGCGGTCAAAGACTGGCAGGAAAGAAAGGAGGTCCGCTGACAGAAAGGTAGAAAGGAGCCTTGATGGGAGAATTCTGTATGATATGATTTCACTTAAAATTGCTAAATTTCATTGACTTTATATTATTTCTCAGTAAAGCTGATTTGGATTTTTTAAAGGTGAAATAATATGTTTTTAGGCAAACATTTAAATGCTAAAAAAGAAAGAAGGCAGAAAGAAAAAGTTCTTGGTTAATAAAAATGATCATAGATGGGGGCACCTGGGTGGCTCAGTCGGTTAAGCGTCAGACTTCGGTTCAGGTCATGATCTCACGGTTCATGGGTTCGAGCCCCGCGTCGGGCTCTGTGCTGACTGCCAGCTCAGAGCCTGGAGCCTGTTTCAGTCTGTGACTCCCTCTCTCTCTGATCCTCCCCTGCTCAAGCTGTCTCTCTCTCTCTCTCTCTCAGAAATAAATAAAACATTAAAAAAAATGATCATAGATGATTCTAGTACCTCAGAAGGAATACAGGGGACTGGAAGAGACAAATAAGTGTGTAAATGTGAAAGAATGTGAGTGCTTTATACTAAAGTAATCACATATTGTGGGTGGCTGATATACTAGTAAAAATATATCATAAGAGCAGAATAAATGGGCACAGGTAGTAATGTTAAATTGTTGAAAAATGTTTATATTATTCAGGATATTAGAGAAGCGAAAACCTGATTAGGCTGGCGTAACTCAGGGATGCACAGGGGAATCTCTAGGGCTCTCCCCAAGAAAGGAATGTAAGACTGTGCAGCTTACAGACAAGAGAGGCAAAGAAATGAAACTGAAGTATTTGATCAGACCAAAATAACAAAAAGGCAATAAAGGGACAAACAGATAGTAAAATTTGAAAACAGAGAGATGGTAGACAGCCCCCATCATAACAAAGACTATCTTTTTTACGCTTTTATTTAAATTCCAGTTAGTTAACAGACAGCATAATATTAGTTTCAGGTGTACAATATGGTGACTCAACCCTTCGATACAGCACCGTGTGCTCATCATAAGTGAGCACCTTAAACCCCATCACCTATTTCACCCCCTCCCCCCACTCACCTCCCCTCTGGTGACCATAAGTTTGTTCTTTAATTAAGAATCTGTTTCTCTCTCCCTCTCTCTCTCTCTCCTCTTTCTCTCTCTTCCCTTTGCTGATTTGTTTTGTGCCTTAAATTCCACATATAAATCATATATACTTGTCTTTCTCTGAGCAACTTATTTTACTTAGTATTATACTCTTTAGCTCCATCCACGTTATGGCAAATGGCAAGATTTCATTCTTTTTTATGGCTGAGTAATATTGCATTGTGGCTACAGCACATCTTTTTCTAATCTATTCTCAGGTCAATGGGCACTTGGGCTCTTCCCATATCTTGCTATTGTAGATAATGGTGCTATAAACACTGGGGTGCATGTAAACTTTTAAAGTAGTGTGTTCTGTATTCATTCAGTAAATACCTACTAGTGCAGTTGCTGGATCGTAAGGAAGATCTATGTTTAACTTTTTTGAGGAAACTCCACAATGATTACTTTTATTTAAAAATTTTTTCACAATGATTACTTTTTTAAAAATATTTTTATTTTTTTCTAGGAGAGAGAGAGAGAGACAGCGTGAGCAGGGGAGGGTCAGAGAGAGAGGGAGTCACAGACTGAAACAGGCTCCAGGCTCTGAGCTGGCAGTCAGCACAGAGCCCGACGCGGGGCTCGAACCCACGAACTGTGAGATCACGACCTGAGCGAAAGTCGGACGCTTAACCGACTAAGCCACCCAGGTGCCCCAGGCCAAGACTTCTTAAATAAAACACACACACACACACACACACACACACACACACACACACACACAGCAATGACAAAAGAAAAGAGTAATAATTTGTATTTGATTAAAATGAAAAACTTTTGTTCATCAAATCTCCATTAAGGAAAATGGAAAGTCAAGCCACAGAGCAGAATAAGGCATTTACAACAAAGCAAAAATTCTTATCCATAATACATAAAAAAAAAAAAAACCTACAAATCAGCCCAAAAAACCTACCACCTTTTTCAGTCAGCAAAAGACCTGAACTTTATGATATTGACTTCACAAAAGGGAATATCCAAATGGCAAATAAGCTACAAAAACATCAATGTCATTACCTATCAGTGATATGCAAATCAAGCCACAATGTGATTCCAACAGATGTGCACCCACCAGAGCGGCTGAAATAAAATGAGGACCAGGAACGTCAAGTGTTGGTGGGAACGGTGAGTGTCTGGCACACTCGTGCACATTGGTTGGAGGGTAAATTGGGGCAGAATCTTGGCTTGGCTGTATGTTGGCAGAGATCAGCATGGGGCTACCACAGAAGCCACTCGCAGACACGCACCCAGGAGAAGTGAGCACTGATGTGCACCCAAGTCTGACACAGCTATACTCACAGGAACCCCAGTGTGCTCATAGAAGCTCAACAGGGAAAAAACCCCAAGGGTTCACGGCAGTACAATAAGTAAATGAATGTTGGTGTTTTTATAAACTGAATACAAAAAGAAAGAACTAGTCCACCAGGAACAACAGACATGGACCAAAAGACAAACACAAAGGAGAACGAACTGGGTGAGTCCATGTATGTGACTTTGAAAAGGGTGATTAGGTTGAAATAGGCTCCCTCGGAAATGAGGTAACAGTGTTTTTATTAGCTGGAAATTCTCCTAAGTTTTTAGGAAAATTGTTTTTCTTGATCCGGACATTGTGTAAAACCCATTGAATTGTAAAGTGAAGATCCGTGCGTATTACTACACACACACACACATACAATTATTTACACGCATACATACATGTGTATATGTACTTGTGTGAATATGCATGGTATGTACATTTATGTGTATGCATATGTTTATTTGTATGTTATGTCTAAGTTCACTTAAGTTTTTAGGATTATTATTTTTGACAAAAAAAAAAATTCTGAACTTACATTATCTCCATGGAAGAAAATTCCATCCAGACATTTCTGGAAATACCTCTCCCCCCTAGATTCCTGGGAAAGCTTCAGGGGCCTCAGTCCCACTAAGACTTGAAGGGACAGGTGGCCTTCCCAGTACTTGATCCTTGGGTTGTCACAGGGGCTTGGTCTTTGATCAGCCCACATGGCCCCCTGAGGGCAGCTGGCCTTCACCTGTCCTCGCCTAGCTTGTGCCGAGTGAGCAAATTTGCACAAGCTTGAATTCCGGTGACAAGGGCTCCATCTCTGCTCAACTCTAGAAGCTGCTCACCTCTAAGGTCCAAACAGAAAGCAGAAAGCCAGCTCCCCACTGCCCTTCGGACCGCAGACCACTGTCCTCCCAATAACCTTGAGGACATCTCAGACGTTGCTCATTCGCAGGCGGGAGTCTTCCCACGGCCCAAGCACAGCACCCCAGCACCCCGGCACACCCACCCTGGTGTCTGCGCCCCCCCATCCACCCTCATCCAGAGTTGAGCAAACAAAAGCTGCAGATGCCTTAAGGCACCTTCCGCTGCCAACACGAAATTCTAATGGTTGATACAAATGGTTCCTAACTGCCTTGTTTTGTTTCAATCAGAGGGGGAAATATGAAGACAAAATACATTTTATGACTCAGTTAGCTATCCATCCAATGTAGCTCTTCACAACCTTCTTTCCAGTCTTTGAGAACCTTTCTTTTTTTTTCTTAAATAGTTTATTGTCAAGTTGGTTTCCATATAACACCCAGTGCTCATCCCCACAAGTGCCCTCCTCCATGCCCGTCACCCCCCTTCCCTCCCCCCACCCCCATCAGTCCTCAGTTTGTTCTCAGCATTCAAGAGTCTCTCATGGTTTGCCTCCCTCCCTCTCCCCAACTATTCCCCCCTTCTTCTCCCCCTTGTTCCTCCGTTAAGTTCCTCCTAATCCTCTTATACGTGCAAACATATGGTATTTGTCCTTCTCTGCCTGACTTATTTCGCTGAGCATAACACCCTCAAGGTCCATCCATGTTGCTACACAGCCCAGATTTCATTCTTTCTCATTGCCATGTAGTATTCCATGGTATAGATAAACCACATCTTCTTGATCCATTCATCTGTTGATGGACACTTAGGCTCTTTCCATGTTTTGGCTATTGTTGAGAGTGCTGCTATGAACATTGGGGTCCATGTGCCCCTATGCATCAACACTCCTGTTTCCCTTGGGTAAATTCCTAGCAGTGCTACTTCTGGGTCATAAGGGAGTTCTGGTGTTAATTTTTTGAGGAACCTCCATACTGTTTTCCAGAGGGGCTGCACCAGTTTACATTCCCACCAACAGTCTTTAACAGATGGTGCTGGGAGAACTGGACAACATGCAGAAGAATGAAACTAGATCATTTTCTCACACCATACACAAAAATAAACTTAAAATGGATAAAGGACCTGAACGTGAGACAGGAAACCATCAAAACCCTAGAGGAGAAAGCAGGAAACAACCTCCTTGACCTCCACTGCAGCAATTTCTTACTTGACACATCCCCAAAGGCAAGGGAATCAAGAGCAAAAATGAACTATTGGGACCTCATCAAGATAAAAAGCTTCTGCACCACAAAGGAAACAATCCATAAAACTAATAGGCAACCAACGGAATGGGAAAAGATAGTTGCAAATGACATATCAGATAAAGGGTTAGTATCCAAAATCTATAAGGAACTCACCAAATTCCACACCCGAAAAACAAATAATCCAGTGAAGAAATGGGCAGAAGACATGAACAGACACTTCTCCAAAGAGGACATCCAGATGGCCAACAGACACATGAGAACCTGATTTTGGCTGAGTCTGTCTCTGCTGCCGTCTGGACTCTTAGGGCTCAGGGGCAGAGTGGGCAGGGGGGAGGTGGGGCCAGGGGGGCATGGTACTCGGGGGTCTGGGGACTTGGCATCACAGACCCTCAGCAACACTTGCATGCTGCCCCTGACCTCCCCACCACCCACAGGGGAGGGCACACACCTGCGAGAAAGCATCTACCGTGAATCTCAGCACTCTGAATGTCGCTGGCTGGTCCCTCTTTGTAATGGACACCTCCCACCTCTCTGAAAGGCCCACCCCAGCTCCCATTGTTTCCTCTGGCCTGGTGTGTATTCCAACACAATCAAAGTGGAAGCGAAATCCACCTGCAATCCATCACAGCACACAAACTCATGACTCAGCCTCGCGAAGGTGCGCACACGGAGCATTATTACATTGGCATTGGGTGGAAACTCAGATATGGTCCATTTATTAATACTTTTCAGTATATTTTGGAGTACAGACTTTTTCAAAATTAGAAAATCTTTCTATGAAGTCATCTTATTCAATAATCCTCATTATTTTTAACTATTAGAGATATCAGTCCCTTTACCTCATAGGGAAAAGGAACACAGAAAATCCAGTTTTACATACTTGGAAATATAATAAAAAGTGTGTTTTTCCCTTAATTACCTATGTCTGAAATGGCATATTTGAACACTTTGGAACTTGGAAATTTCTGCAGCATTTATGTGTGTGCCAAATAAGGTTGCCTTTCTTCTTTTTTACCGTATTTCATTGTCTTCTTAACTGTGTGAAAGAATCCACAAGTTAGATATTGTATGCAAATCTTCTGCAACGTGCATGTAATACACAACTGATTGGATCAAGAATTCCCAATAACTTATTAATCGTAAGCATGATTTCTGGTTCTAAAGTGTTATGTCCTCTTTTTAACAATGAAAAGCAAGGAGTCAATGTCGAATGTCACTGGCTCTTGTTGCATTTTGGTTTTTATGGCTACTGAGACAATTTTTAAAACCCACAGGAATTTGATGGGATGCCAAGCAAACATTACCTGCAGTTGAGATCTCTTCAGACTTCAGGATTGGGTGCCTAGCAGGGCAGAGCCACCAATAATGACTTCCTTGATTGTTTAGAAATGTTTTTAACAAGTGGTACACATTAAAAAAGGTAAGTAGGCATTCACCTAGAACATTCTCCTGCTGTCACTGCTGTTTATTTCTCGCCAAAGCTTGTTTTGTTATCACTTCCACTTTTTCCTTGGAAATCTCAGAATCAATCGCATAGCAAGACAACAGTGTGCAATGTACTTCATGTGTCTTCATGATCTTCACATCCAAGTAGCACATGTAGCTCTCAAATATTGTTACCCAAGTTGAGTTAAATATAAATGTTTGTGATTGGGAAGCGCATTTTCCAACTCCACTCTTCACACGACAGAAAACTCACCAACAGAATTTCACATCTGGCTCTTGGTACCCCTCCTCCCCGACATACAAACTCCTCTCTCCTTTCCTGATTATCCATGATGCTCATGCACAGTGTTTTCTATACATCCAGGTGGCCACCTTTTGTCTTCAGTATTTCTGGACCAAAATGCGGAGGGTGTTTGTGTTTATTAAAATTATGAAAACAACTCATTGTACCGGGTCAGCTCCTGGGAACCACAGTTAGTAATCGTGTGTGTGTCAGTGTGTGTGTGCGTGTGTGTGTGTGTGTGTGTGTGTGTGTGTGTGTGCTGAGGGAACGGGTGGCTGTGAGTCAGGGTAAAGCTAGTTCACTACTTTCTCACCCCCAGATCACTGTCTGCTGGGGCTACCCTGGGCCTTCCCATGTGTGTTACCTTGTATAACGGGGATGCATGCTCTTCAGGGCCACCTCCTCATTCCTCACCGCACCTCATCTCTCCTTAAAGCACATAAGGCCTCCCGAAGATGAGCCTTACGAAATGTCAGACGTGCAGGCTTAGATTAGCCTGTTGTTCAAGGGTCAGATTCTTACAGGAGTTGTCTGGGGAGTTTGGGGAAAAGCGTTAATTTGAAAACAATCATTTCTTACTACCTGGTGATGAAAACCATTACTTTACCTCTGTGAGCCTCAGATTCCTCATCTGTAAAATGGGAATAATTACACAAAAAGCATGTTTGCTTGAAATTAGAGGTGTTTGTACACGTGAAGGGGATGCCGTAAACCCTGAGCAACAGGACCTAGTGCTGACTGAAGTTGCTGCTACCTCTTGCATGACCGACTCTCCTGTAGCAGAAGACATGTCCCAGTGTAGACACTAAAATCGAGTTTAACAAATCCCTGCTTGGCAATGCCTCCATGTCCTAGAAAAAGAGATGAAGATTATCAATCACACTTCCAGAGAGAAATCCCTTGTCCCTACAACACTACTTTTCTCACTCATTCTTAGAATTTCAACTACCCCTGGCGGTGGGGGGGAGGTCGCACAGCACTCTCCCACCTCCTACTGGTTTTTCCTCTGTCTGAACACAGTGAACGTCTGCTCTTCCTTCCACTCACCCACTGTCCCCCTGCCTCACCTCCTCAAGATGGATAAAACTGGATAGATTGATACGAGGAGCTCCCGGGAGCTCATCCCCCTCCCTTCCCCGTTACCTTGTCAGAGGAGATGGTGTGCAAATTGTGAACACTGTGTCCCATGTTTTCCTGTTCACTTCCTGACTCCAGACTTCCTGTGTCTATTGGTTAATCAACCGGAAGCCTCTCTGTTCTCCCCATTCTGAGGATCGCATCTCTGCTCCAGGTGCTCTCCAGCTTACATGGACGCTCTGCAGAACTTTCTCCTCCAGCCTTCTGGCTGCAGTCTCACCCTCGTCAAAAGCTTCCCTTGCTTCTGCATGACAAGAAGTGATGTCACTGTCGCCAGCCCTGAGCAGGGACCCAGTTTGTCCCTATTATTGGCTTGGGCATATTCCAGGGTCACAGGCTCACAGCTGTACCTTTTCTCCCCATACAGATACTCTCAGTCAGGCAGACCCTTTCTGCGTGTGTCCTGACCCTCCACAGCTATGTTTAAACGAGTCCTCATATTTCAGTGTTGGTGCTAGGCATCAACGTCCATTTCTGGGTATGAATCAACCATGACACAGCTCAAAAATCAGTCTAATCAGAATGTGAAAAAATTTGGTTAAAAAAAAGGTCTATAAGGTCACAACCTTCCGATGTCAGAGAGCTGATGCTGATGAGCCAAGACATAGATGTTTTGTTAAGGAAGGGCTACAGCCAAGTGCCCGCTGATGGATGAGTGGATAAAGGAGAGGTGGTGTATGTACACAATGGAGCAGTACTTGGCAATCAGAAAAAAAAAAGAAAAGAAATCTTGCCATTTGCAACAATGTGAATAGAACTAGAGGGCATCATGCTAAGCGAAATGAGTCAGTCAGAGAAAGTCAAGTACCATATGACTTCACTCATATGAGGAATTTAAGATACAAAACAGATGAACATAGGGAAGGGAAGCAAAAATAATGTAAAAACAAGGAGGGGGGAAAACATAAGAGACTCTTAAATATAGAGAACAAACTGAGGGTTCCTGGAGGGGTTGTTGGTGGGGGGAAGGGCTAAATGGGGGAGGGGCATTAAGAAGGACACTTGTTGGGATGAGCACTGGGTGTTACATGTAGGGGGTGAATCACTGGAATCTACTCCTGAAATCATTATTGCACTGTATATATGCTACCTACCTTGGGTATAAATAAATAAATAAAAACTTAATTTTTAATTGCACATGTAATACTCAGTTGCTGTAGAACTACAATAATAAAAAATTGCAATCCTGTAGAAAAAGAAAAAAGAAAAAAGAAAGGCCTACAGCATGCTTGTGGGGCAGGGTGGGAGGAGTCCAAGTTTGCATAGTCCTATAAGGGGTAAGGCTCCGCTGGAAGCCTGAAGTCTCTCTTCCCACTGACTTTCCAGGACACGGGACAAGCCACTTAGCCCAGCTCTGTCATGGGTCGTTTGCCTATTAATATAAGGATCCCAGGCTAGAGCTAATCTCTGAGGGGTTTTCCATTTACTTACAATGGTCAAATGCTTGGCGTCTGTAATTCTGCCTCCTCAAACTCAGGACACATGTGCAATGACACCTCATTCCCACTGGGGTTAAATCTATTCTCTCAGCATTAAAATAACAGTTTCCCACACGACCCATATGAGTAAGACCACATTGGCTGCACATAGACCCACCTGAGACTGCCCCCTTGCCTTCCCGTGAATGTCACACACTATTTCTCAGACTGTAATTCTCTGCTTGAAATGCAAGAACAGGCCATCGGGGCGGTGGGGGGGGGGGTAGGGGCGGGCAGTTCAGTCGGTTAAGCACCTGACTTCAATTCAGCTCAGGCCATGATCTCATGGTTTGTGAGTTCAAACTCTGTGTTGGGCTTTGAGCTGACAGTACAGAGCCTACTTGGGATTCTCTGTCTCCCTCTCTCTCTCTCTGCCCTCCCGTGCTCATATTCTCTCTCTCTCTCTCTCAAAATAAATAAACATTTGAAAGAAGAAATGCAACAAGAACGTGAATGACCTCAGTGGTACACAGCCCTGTGCTCACACCAACAGGGACGCACGCCAAGATACCGGACCTTGTCGAGTGAGGTCCGGGGAACAAGAGCGCTATTTACCATGTGTGTTTACACAATGCGCCCTCCTCAGGCCAATGCGAACCCAGCTGGTGGCTTCTGAAGCCCAAGGGAGGCTGAGCTTGGGGGAGACACACTAGAGCCACCCGCGGCCGCAGCCCTCACGTCCTTCCCCAAGACTGTCCGCCCTCATCTGCTGGGGCTGCTGTGACACGGTGCCGCCCACTGGGACGCTTGGACGCCAGCCGTCTGTGTTCTCCCAAGAGGCTGGCAAGGCGTGTTTTCCGGTGAGGCCTTTCTTCCCGGCTTGCAGATGGCCATCTTCTCACTGTGTCCTCCCACCATGAAGAGAGAGAGTTCAGGTGTCTCTTCCTCCTTCGTAAGGGTGCTAGTCACGAGGGCCAGAGAGCCACGCTTCTGACTTCATGGAACTGTAATCACCTCCACGAAGACTCTATGTGGATGGGAATTAGGGCTTCAACATGAATTCCAAGGGGAGCACAGTTCAGCTCACAGCCATGACCTCCACAGAGATTCCTGAATCTCCCCAACCAATCATCTACAGGCGAACTCTTGTATCACATTTCCACTCAAAGGCAGGGAGTTATGTCAGACTGTGCAGTGCCGCACTCACATGCACACCCGCGCACACACGACGTGCACACACACTCACGATGTGCGAACCACACCCCTACCCACAGAGCACGGCCTTCTGCTTCCCTCGGTGTCCTGATTTCCCCGCACCACGATGAGAGCAGAAATCTGGATCTCGGAATGGTAGCTGTTGAAACAAAACCCCAAGGCAGCTCCGGTCTCCACCCAGCATTTTGGGTCAAGTAAGTTCTGTAAAACACTGAAATCATCCATAATAAAGCCAATGAGAAAGGAGGAGCTAAAATAGAGAGAAGGTTTATGGTTCCACCTTTTTCTGTTTGCATGGAGCCTCCAAATCATCATTCTGTCATAGTTGGTCGTAAAGAATTATGATTCAAGAATGCTTTTCCCAAAAAGATCATGGTGGTTCTGGCAGTCTTACTCAGATTGACGCCATCCTTTCTGGAAATTTCCCTGCCTCCACGTTTTCTTTATTTCTAGACTGTTCATTTCTGTGCAACATTTCAATCCCTTAACCTCCACCGGGTATATTCATGTGTGTGAGGAGGCTCATGTGCAGGACACTGAGTACACTGAGTGCTCCTTGAAGAAGGACCTTCAGATTTTGTTTCCTTAGTTTCTCTGAAAAACAAGGAAAAATATAAGCTAACATTATATTTCATTTTAATTTTATTACCTTATAAAACTGAACCCAAAATTTGGATAAAGCCACCAGTAACCTGGCTCAAATATCTGGCTCCCAATATTCCACTCCTCGGTGAGTCTACCTTAGTTATTGAGGTGGTCAAGCCGGCCAGTTTTATACAGAATGGGATGTGGATCATTGTATACAATTTAGCTGTGAAGCATAGAGATAACTTTAAAGAAATATCACCCTGATACCATTTAAAAACACTATTTAAACCCACTATTTCCTGTGTTACAAATGCATTTCGTTCATTCATTCATTCAATCACTCAGCAGAGATTTGTTGATTGCTCATTTTGTGCAAGGCCCCCCATTAGAGGACCCAGGGATGAAGAGCCTTGGGTTACGTCCACTCACCAATGGCCCCGCATCCTGATGACAATGCACCAGGGAGTGTTCGGGGTCACTCGGCCCCTGGGTAAGCAGTGTAAGAGCCAGCACTGTGATTTCATACATCGCTCTTTTATCTCTTTTATCTTCCAGACACACAGGCACACACAGAGACACATACAGACATGCATGCACAAGCATGCACACAAGCACATACACACATATGCAAACACACACAGACTCACACACACACACACACACACACACTTCTATCCTATTGCTCAGACTTCCCCTTTATCCATTTTAAGTCAGAAAGGGTTTTTTTGTTCCCAGGGAACCTGGATGGCTCAGTTGGTTAAGTGTCTGACTCTTAATTTTGGCTCAAATCTCATGGTTTGTGAGTCCAAGCGCCTCGTCAGGTTCTGTGCTGACAGCATGGGGCCTGCTTGGGATTCTCTCTCTCTCTTCCTCTCTCTCTCTCTCTCTGTCCCTACCCTGCTCACTCTCTCACTCAAACTACATGAATACACGGTTTTTAAAAAACGAAATAAAGGTTTGTTGTTGTTGTTATTGTTGCTAGTTAAAAATACCCTCAAAGGACAAAACCTTGCCCAGACGACGTGCTGTGGGACATAAGGCAATCGGAGGAGAACTGGACACCGGAAATCCTCTTTAGCAAACTCAGCGTGACTGAAGGTGGACAGGACCCCAGGAGGCACCCGCAGGGGCCAGCTCCAGCCTGGGGGTGCAAATTCTGTCTTGCTGGTTACAAATTATCCTCAGTGAAAGAATTCTCATTCCTGGTTTGTTGCCCATCACTTCCTTTTTATGCATAACAATGTGGGACTCGTGCAGAAGGGCGGAGCCTAGAACAGCCCACTCTCCACCGGATGTAAGCGCAAGTTCAAGTTCTCATGAGATAGGACAGCCCAGTAAGCAGGGCTTGAGCTCCAGCGTGGAAGCTCGAATGTTACAGGCACCTGGGAAAGCCTAATCACGGCATAAGAAGAAATCATACCAGGGAGAGTTGCGTCTTTATGATAGATAATGGTCTATTTCATCTAGTGGGGGAGGGTGGGATTCAGCGAACGGCCCACTATACAAAATGCTGCAGAGGGTGATAACTTTTTAAATAATGTAAATATCACAGTACAAATAGCAGATGTCAGTCCAGTAGACGGACACAGCCCTCCAGGGCCTTAGGGCTTCATTGTGCACCTAGCTGCTCAGTCCTTGCTCCTTCTCAACCAGAAAGTGCACAGGTTTGGATGCTACTTTAACCTTGAATTCAGATTGAACATCTATCACAGAAGATCTTGAAAATTAACATGATTTCCAGACCGTACCAAAACTTGAAACATAATACAAAGCATTAACTACAAATCTCAGTTTTACATCAAAGGTATGAAAAATTAGGCTTCAAGTGCCAACGTTTACAACGTGGGACTATTTAGACCGAGGCTAACTTTAAACTGCAAAATCCTTATAACCTTCAATTTTTTTTTTTTAATGCTTGTTCTGCTTTGAGAAAAAGTGAGCAGAGGAGGGGCAGAGAAAGGTGGGGGTGGAGGATCCAAAGCAGGCTCTGCACTGACAGCAGCAAGCTTGATGTGGGGCTTGAACTCACAAACCATGAGATTATGACCTGAGCCGAAGTCTGACGCTCAACCAACTGAGCCCCCCAGGTGCCCTGAAACTACCATAGGCCTAGGACTAAGCACCCTGCTAAGAATTGCTAAGGTTCTGTTCCTTAGGATCCCCAAACAGGGCCACTCAATCCACTAGTGACACAGAAGGCATAAATCACACCCATGACCACTTCCTCATCGCACAGCCAACGTTATCATGAGGCAGGGGACACACATGCGGCTGCAGAAGCAACGGGCTTCTCGGGCTGCGGGGACCGCGGAGATGGGGTTCACCCTGCAGCGAGCCAGGCAGCGCCCAGCAAGAGCCAGCGCACCGCGGACGCACACACAGCAGCTTCACTGGCCCTGAAGCATCAAGAGGATTACTGGGCAAGTCTGTCCTTAGTAAGAGCTGACACAGTGTAAGGGTCTCAATATTCTGAGCCAGGTTATTTAAAATGTTAAACATAGAATAACAGTATGTGGGGCGCCTGGGTGGCTCAGTGGGTTAATCGTCTGACTTTGGCTCAGGCCATGATCTCACAGCTCCTGGGTTTGAGCCCTGAGTCAGGCTTCGTGCTGACAGCGCAGAGCCTGCCTGGGATTCTAACCCCCTCTCTCTATCCCTCCCCCCTTTATATATAAAGTTTATTTGTTATGAAATAATAATAACATTTTATTATTTAATTTTATTTATTATTTTATTTATTTATTGTGTTATATTATAGATTTATAATATATAAATAACTATTATTTATTATATTATATTATATTTATTTATACTATTTATTTATACTTATAAATAAATAAGTTTATTTATTTATACTATTATATAAATAACTATTATTTATATATTATAGTTATTATATAATTAATAATATATTATTATGTACTATAGAAACATTAATTTCTATATAGTAATATATAGTAAATAGAATATTCTATATATATATATATATAGAATATATAGTAACATAGACAAAAAAGAATAACCGTATGACCCAGGACTTCTATTGTTAGGTATACACTGAAAGAGCGAAAACAGAGAGTCGATCACTTGCCCTCTTGTGAACAGATGTTCACAGCAACATTATTCACAGTGGCCCAGATCGGGAAACAACCCACGAGCCCGGCAGCGATGAGGGGCTAAGCTTGGGCGTGGTCTATCCCTGCGGTGAAACAGTATACAGTCCTAAAAAGGAATGAAGCCCTGATACGCTCCCCGGTGAGGAGGACCCTTGAAAACACCACCCTGAACGAAGGCAGGCGGACACAGAAGGGCATGTGCTGCATGCTTCCCTCCATGCGAAACGTCCAGAACGGGCACATCCGTAGACATAGAGCAGATGAGGGGGTCCGGGGAGGGGACACCGAGGAGAGATGCTTCATGGGTCGGGGCTTTACTCGGGGAAGAGAGCGAATGTTTTGGAACTTCAGTCAGGTGGAGGTGACACAGCACTGTGAATGCAGGAAAGGCGTGTGCACTTGTAACGGTCGCTTCTGTGTGCATTTTAATCCCTTAAGAGAAAGAAACATATTTCCAGTGTAGAGCGTGCACCCCGTAAAGCGACCGAGTCGCTGGGGTCAGCTCCCAACCTCCGCCACAAAATCCCGGCCCCGCCGCGGCGCCCTCGGTTGCTTGCTTGTGACTCTGTCTGCACCCGCACGTGTGTTTCATGGGGCCCGGAAGCTGGGAAGCATCAGCCCTGGCTTCACACGACTCGCCGGGGACAAGGCACGACGGGGGCCCCCCGGGAAGGCGTGCGCCACGGCCCGCCGTCGCCAGCGCGCAGAGGACACATGCCTCCGTGCAGCTGCACACGTGTCCAAGCTGCTGCTGCATGAGGACCCGCAGAAATCGCCAGAAGCAGAATGAGCAACAAAAGGGCGCAAGGGTGCGCTGACCCAGGGGTTCAAAGGCGCAGCTAGCAGAGGACGGCTGGGGCAGCAATAATCCGGATCGCGACTGCCTCCCGCAGGGGAGGGACGGGTGAAGCTTTTCCTCGATGCTGCAACGGTCGCGGCAGGGGCGCGGCCCGTGCTGACCCCAGCGTGACCGCCCCTGGTGCCCGGCCACTCGCGGGCTCTGTGTCGGGAGCAGCGACAGCTTTCCCGGATGTCCGGACAGACGGCACAGTTAGCGGGGCTCGGGCACCCCCGAAGCCGAGGGTCGGCGGGGCCCTGTCTTCCCTGGACAAGAGCACAGAGGCAGCCCCCCCCCCCCCGGGGGCGGAACGGGCCGGGCCCGAAGAGCAGGGAGGCCAGAGCCCGGCACCCGGGCGCCCGGCTGCGTGATGCCCTGCCTTGGCTTCTGACGCTGCTTTCCTCGTCCTCACGTCATAAATGAGACTGCAGCCACCGGCCTCGGGCCCCTCCCCCCCTGCCCGACAGCCTGAGTGGCTTGTGGCCGAGAAAGCCACCCGGCGCCCCACTGCTGTCCCCAGAGTCGCTTCCCCAGCGTGGCCTGTCCACCTCGTCCGGCCGCCACTGTCCGCAATCAATATGCGTGGCCAGCAGGGAGGGGCCCCCAGAAGACCCGCGCGCCGAAGGCCTCGCCGCCTGGGCACTTAGGAGGAGGGGTGTGTAATGAAGTGGGGCTGGCTCCCGGCCCCCCAGGGCATGGGGCGTTATTAAGAAGGAGCCCCTCTCATTACCCAGTAAGGAGCACCGATCGGCCGTCGGCACCGGGCAGGCCTCTGACGGCCCTTTTGTCACCACTGAGGAAGAAGAGTGCACTTTCCGCTGGAGCCGGGGGGCCGAATGTGATCACTTGAAAGGCCACGAAAGAGAGGGGCGGGCCTAGGGGTATCCACACCCCATATGCCGGAGGCCGCAGTGCAAGTGTAATTCTAGACTATTACGGTGACACGCGGGGTCGGTTCTGCCCCAGAACAGGAGACAGCGGCGGGGATTATGCAGGACACGCTGTCGCGCGATGAAATTTGCAGAAATCTGTTAACCCCAGCTCAGACCCAGTGAATATTTTATTGCTTAACACTGAGGAAAGTATAGTTACTAACTATAGAGAGATAGGGTCTCCAGGCCTGGAGATGAGAGCCAGGGAGGCGGCCGGCGTGCTGCCCTGCAGGTGAGCGCACACCGAGAGCTGAAGGAGGCAGGGGCGAAGCACAGGGGGCCGGCATCTTCCCAGGAGGGGCGCCGAAGTCTCCCAGGCCTCCTGCTGAAGAAGGAGAGTTATACTGCGGTGCTGCGAGCAATTACCATCCTCGGGGCTGGTGGAGGAAGCCAGGTTCTTCCAGGGATGGAGGGAGAGGGGTCCTGGGCGGGATTCTCTCTATAAATGTGTTCTTGGACTTCCACCATTTTTAAGCATGATAGAAAGGAAAGGCAGTTTTTTCTTTATTTTATTTATTTTATGTTTTTAATGTTTATTTATTTTTGAGAGAGAGGTCCAGAGGGCGAGCAGGGGAGGGGAAGAGAGAGAGAGAGACACAGAATCCAAAGCAGGCTCCAGGCTCTGAGCTGTCAGCACAGAGCCCGACGTGAGGCCGAAACTCATGAACCGTGAGATCATGACCTGAGCCATAGTTGAACACTCAACCGACTGAGCCCCCTAGGCGCCCTGAGAGCTTTTATTTAAAGGAAAATGGGAAACAAAGTACAATTTAGAGTAACACACCATAAGAGGAGGGGCCCGCTGCTGGCCCTGCATGATAGCCACAGAAGGGACCATGAAATGTGCGGTCGGCGTGAGAACCCCTAATGAAAGTCTTGGGGGTTTCTTACCTGCGTGGTGATGTGGTTAGTGAAACACACGGTGTTTGGGCCCTGGGTGTGTTTCCCAGCTTGTCCAGGAGAAAGGCTGGTGGAGAGAATGTGCCAGACAAGGGCTGGCAGGCAGCCGGCCCCCTGACGCAGGAGGAGGGACGGGGGTACATGCTGGGGCCCCCCATTTGGTGCTGCAGGAGGGAAAGGCCCCATTACAGGAAGCGCCTGCCAGCTGCGGGCTGGGCCCCGAGGGCTCCCCTAGGCAAGCCCGCCTTTTCCAGCATCGCATCCCCTCCCAGCTTGCCCAGGGAAACTGAGTCAAAAGGTGACTGAGGTCTGAGGGTCATATAGACTGAGACACCGCTGTCCCGGAAGCGGCACAGGCCAGAGCAGCAATCCGTCTAACGCTGGTGGGAAGCGAGCCGCCTCTGCCTTTTATTCCTTGGAACAAACTGTTTTTACCCAACAAATCCATTCCTGCATCATTGAACCCCTGCTTTGTCCTCGTCAAGGTAACTGGATTAAACACCGAACAAATAGATAAACTTGAAACAGAACGTAGAGGCCACAAAGTACAAGCATGCTGTTTAGGTAAAGCGGCTCATCGGCGCCCCCCCCCCCCCCCGCCCCCCGGGCCCCAGCGCGCACACTCAGACACAACAACAATGAAAGTGAAGCTTGGCCTGGCTTTTTAGCAAATCGCCGAGATTATTGAGATCACGTTTGCCCAACGGTGTCACAAGGTCACGGAAAAAACCAACACAATATGCTTCTCCCACCCCAGCCCATCTGAACGCCAGCTCCTGGTGTAAGCAGAGCCCAGGGGCTGCGACGGCAGAACAAAAGCAGCCCTCTGCTAATTGACTGAAAAATTAGCCAGGTCCCCCCGTGGGAGGCCCAGGAGGCTGCAGCAGATGGAGGCCGCCTGGGCACCGCGGCTCAGAACGCCTCTCAGAACCCGCTGCGGGTCTGCGGCAATTATGGGTCACATCGCCGCTCGGTGAGACAGAAGACCAGCCAGAGGACGGGAGGGGAGAAGCCGCAGGCCCAGAAGGCGGCAAACGGGCCGTGCCCCCCCCAAGACTGCCCTGCAGCTCCGGGCGGTGCCCCCCTCAGGCTGCCCACGTTTGCTGCATTTTGTTTTACGGGGTGGGGGCGAGGCCCGACCTCTAGCCCAACCAAGTGCCTTCTTCCTCTTTTTTCTGTGATTTCACGATCCGAATTAATCTCTATTTCGGTGTCCTAGTCTCCTGTGATGACCAGGCAATGGAAGTGTCTGTGCGATTGCTCACTGTAAACATGCAGGAGGTGTGTGTGTGTGTGTGTGTGTGTACACGAGTCCACAATCACACACACACACTCGTCTTCAACCACAACTTCACAACACTGGCCGGGGTTACTTCCTCTCACAAGAGATGAAAGCCTGTGGCCACCCCCCTTGTTCTGTGGCTTAGAAGATGTTATAATCACAGATCTGCCCCTGAGATCTCCAAGTGCTGAGCAACGGCCCTAGCCGCCTCCTCTCCCCAAGCCCGAGAGTGGGAAATTCTTGGGTAATCGACATTTTTGAGATGCTGTAGAAGCTGGGTTAATAAGTAAATGATAGAACCCTGACTCTCAACTACCCAGGCTTCTTTGTTTTTTACCAGAAGAAATACATGTCCAGAAGAATACAGTAGAAATTCTATTCTACCCCTATCTAATGAAAAAAAAAATCAAGTTTGTTTATGTTGAATACCCCTTAGCTCTGAAAATAAGGCTTTAGTTTCCTTACTATTATTTTTGCCATGTTAAATGTATCCGTTGTAGAATTATTAATTCAGACACAATTTCACTATTCACAAACTTCATTTTTGTCTCAAGTACCTATAGGTGGTACTTTTTTGGTAAAACCTTGATTTCATCGCTGTGATGTGGAAAATGTTATAAAAATCACATCGCAGAAGGCAAAACAAAGACATTCATGCCAGCCTATAGATAGCTGATGATTAATTAAACATAAGATACACTTTATATCTTCACATATGCATTTCTGTTTGAGGTTTAGTATGCGTTCTACCAATGTTAGCAAAATTGAATCATTTCAATTTGCCAACTTATTTTTAAAATTTTAAAAATTATAGTCCGTCAATCCAACAATTCCGGAAGAAAGAACATGAGAGAAAATCACCCATAATTCTGCAAAACAGAGGTCTTTTATCACTTTGCCTAGCCCCTTTTATTTTTTCCATGCCAACATTTTTTATAAGATTAAATATAATTCACAATTTCACAGTATAACCCATCGCACTTCATATTATTACAAATCTGCTTTCTCAGGTTGCTGCAATCTTTATGATTATCCTTTGACTATTTTAGCGAGTGGCAGTATCGCTACCTAGCTCTCCACTACCACTGGCCATTTGGTTTTTCCCCTTGGTTTAAGCTCTCATACAGTAAGGTTGCCTTTTTTTGGTGTGCGGTGGTGTGCACGTGTGTGGACATGTGCAAACATGATCACAATCACAATAGAGAGCACTTCCGTCACATCGAAAACTCCCTGTGCTCTCCCTCTCTCCCTTTATAGTTGCCTCTTCCTCTCCACTCTGACCCTCAGCCACCCTGATCTATCCCCCATCATTATGGTTTTGCCTGCCTGAGAATGTCGTATGAATATAAATGGGGCCCCACAGTACGTCGCCCTGAAACTGGCTTCTCTCACTCAGCACAGTGCCTTTGAGACGCTCAAGCTGGTGCGTGTCAGAGCAGCACAGGCCTTGTTACTACTGAGCAGTCAGTATTCCACATCGTGGCCGAGTGTAGCTTGTCAATCCGTCTACCTGGTGAAGGACGCTCAGCCTCCTTCCGTCGTTCACCCACTGGAAATAAGCTACTGCAGACACTTGTGCCTGGGGTTGGTGTGACCTTAAATTTCCATTTCTTGGATAAATGCCCAGGCGTGGAGTTGCTGGCTTAGGTGGTAAATATGCAGTTAAGTTGATAAGAAATTGACACGCTGGTTTCCAGAGAGGCTGTTCCAGTTTTCATTGCAACAGGACGTGTATTGTACTTCTTCTACATCGTCTCCAGCCCCTGGGACTGTCTCTGTTTTCTATTCTGGCGACGGTAGTGCTGGCTCCTCACAGTCTGATTTTGCATTTCCCTAATAGCTAATGACACCGAACATCTTTTCATGTGCTATTTGCTTCTTCTTTAGTAACGTCTGTCCAGTTATTTTGTCCATTTTCAATTAGGTTGTTTTCTTACTGTTTGGTTTGGGGAGGGTTATATTTATATATATTACATGTATTATATATATAGATAATATTTTTCCTGAATACAAGTCCATTTTCAGATACATAATTTACAAATATTTTATCTTCATAAAATAATGTATGTCATTATTTTAATTTAGCCTCCTTGGGGCATCTGGGTGGCTCAGTCAGTTGAGCATCCAACTTTGGCTCAGGTCATGATCTTGTGGTTCTTGAGTTCAAGCCCCACATCGGACTCTGTGCTTATAGCTCAGAGACTGGAGCATGCTTTGGATTCTGTCTGTCTATCTGTCTGTCTGTCTCTCTCAAAAATAAATAAACATTTGAAAAATGTTAAGTTAGGCTTCTTTAACAGAGCACAAATTTTAAAATTTTGATGAATTCACTTTTATCATTTTTTTTCAGTAATTGAACGCTTTATGGTAAGTTGATGATATTCTTAGTGTATAGTTGCCTGTAGTGTTCCCAGACTCCTTTAAGATCCATGAGGTGATATAACCTCCCTCATACTTCATATCAGTGATTTGTATTTTTTCTCTCTTTTTGCCAGTCTACCTAGAAGTTTATCAATTTTATTGATCATTTCAAAGAAGCAGCTTTCAGTTTTTCCATTTTCTCGATGGTTTTTCTGTCTTCAGTTTCATGGATTTCTGTCTTATTTCTATTATTTTCTTGTCCTTTGTTGACGTGTGTTTATTTTCCTCTTCTCTTTCTGGATTCTGAAAGATGAAGCATGAATCTCTAATTTGAAACCTCTCTGAGTTTTTCCTACACACCTCCAATACTATCAATCTCCCTCAAAGCACTGTTACAAACACATTCCACACACTGACTACGGGATATTTAATTTTATTTCTATTCAGAATATTCCTTTGACATCTCCCCTCCATCCCATAGATTATATAAAAGTGTACTGGTACACTTATAAGTATTTGGAGATTTGGGGATTTTCTTGGTATCTTTGTCTTATTGGTTGTAGTTTAATTCTATTATGACCTAAAAAGATATTTTGCATTATTTCAGTTCTTTTCAGTTAGTTAAGGTTTGTTTTATGACTAGAGATATGGAGCTGGTGAACGTTACACATGCATTTGAGAAGAATAGGCATTATCTGTTGGGGTGGAATGCTGTGTAAATCTCAGTTAGGTCCAGGTGGCTGATGGTGCTATTTAGCTCTTCTGTGTCCTTGCTTCTGTTCTGTATGCAGGTTGTGTCTGCTGTAGAGAGGTGGGTGCTGAATACTGGTCAAGTATTTTATAGAACATCCCTTAAAGCTGTCAGAGTTAAAAAGAAAAAAAAAAATTTTTGAAAAACTGTCATTGCCAAAAGAAGCTTAAGCAAACATGCCTAAATGTAATGTGGTATCATGGATGGAATTCTGAAACAGAAGAAGGACATTAGTGAGATACAACAATAACAACAACAAAAATGAATAAAGTACACAATATTGGATCAATGCTGATTCAAAGTGAAAACCAAAGCTGGAGGCATCACAGTTCCGGACTTCAAACTGTATTACAAAGCTGTAATCATCAAGACAGTATGACACTGGCACAAAAAAAAAAAAACAGACACCTAGATCAATGGAACAGAATAGAAAACCCAGAAGTGAACCCACAAATGTACGGCCAACTAATCTTTACCAAAACAGGTAAGAATATCCAAAGGAAAAGCACATAGTCTCTCCAGCAAATGGTGTTGGGCCTGGACAGCGACATGCAGAAGAATGAACCTGGACCCTTTCTTACACTATACACCAAAATAAACTCAAAACGGATGATAGACCTAGGGGCGCCTGGGTGGCTTAGTCGGTTAAGCGTCCGACTTTCTCTTAGGTCATGATCTCACGGTTCGTGGGTTAGAGCCCCGCGTCGGGCTCTGTGCTGACTGCCAGCTCAGAGCCTGGAGCCTGTTTCAGTCTGTGACTCCCTCTCTCTCTGACCCTCCCCTGCTCACGCTGTCTCTCTCTCTCTCTCCTAGAAATAAATAAAACATTAAAAAAAAATGGATGACAGACCTAAAAATGAGACAGGAGATCATCAAAATCCTAGAGGAGAAAATAGGCAACAACCTCTTTGGCCTCAGCCACAGCAACTTCTTACTAGACACATCTCTGGAGGCAAGGGAAACAGAAACAAAATGAACTATTGGGACCTCATCAAGACAAAAAATTTCTGCTCAGCAAAGGAAACAGTCAACAAAGTTAAAAGGCAACCGACAAAATGGGAGAAGATATTTGCAAATGACATCTCAGATAAAGGGTTAGTATCCAAAATCTATAAAGAACTTACAAAACTCAACACTCAAAAAACAAATAATCCAGTGGAGAAATGGGCAAAAGACATGAACAGACACTTTTCCAAGAAGACATACAGATGGTTAATAAACAAAAAGGTGCTCAACATCTCATCATCAGAGAAATAAAAATCAAACCCACAATGAGATACCACCTCACACCTGTCAGAATGACTAAAATTAACAACGCAGGAAACAATAGATGTTGGTAAGGATGCAGAGAAAGGGGAAATCTCTTGCACTGCTCATGGGAATGCAAACTGGTGCAGCCACTCTGGAGAACAGAATAGAGGTTTCTCAAAAAATTTGAAAATATAGCCACCCTATGACCCAACAGTTGTACTACTAGGTATTTATCCAAAGAATACAAAAATGATGATTTGAAGGGGCACATATACCCCAATAGCAGCAGTATCAACAACAGCCAAATTATGGGAGTGCCTAAGTGGCTCAGTCAGTTAGGTGTCTGACTCTTGATTTCAGGTCAAGTCATGATCTCATGGTTGCTTTGAATTTGAGCCCCGTGTCAGGCTCTGCACTGACAGTGTGGAGCCTGCTTGGGATTCTCTCTATCTCCCTCTCTCTCTCTTCCTCCCTCCTCACTTGTGGTCTCTCTTTCAAAAAAAATAAATAAACTTCAATAAAAAACAAAAACCAACTTATGAAAAGGGCTCAAATGTCCATCGACTGATGAATGGATTAAAAAGATGTGATACACACACACACACACACACACACACACACACACACACACAATGGAATATTACTCAGTGATCAAAAAGAATGAAACCTTGCTAATTGCAACAAAATGGATATGTAGTATGCCAAGTGAAATAGGTCAATCAAAGAAAGACAAATACTATGATTTCGCTCATATGTGGAATTTAGGAAACAAAACAGAAGAACATAGAGGAAGGGTTAGAAAAATAAGATAAAAACATAGAGGGAGGGAAACCGTAAGAGACTCATGAAAAGAGAGAACAAACTGAGGGTTGCTGGAGATGCGTTGGATGGGGGGATGTTCTAAATGGGTGCTGAACATTAAGGTGGGCACTTGCTGGGAGGAGCACTGGATGTCCTATGTAAGTAATCACTAAATTCTACTCCTGAAACTGTTATTACAGTCGGTGGGGACAGACTGTGAAAGAACCATGAACAACCTTCTGGGATGATGGAAATTTTCCACATCACGAATGAAGTGATAGTTTCACTGATATACACGTATTTCAAACCTCCTTTAAAGGTACACTTCATATTTGTTTGTTTTATGGTTTGTAAATTATCCTTCAATAAAGCCGATTTTTTAAAAAAAATCCATGACCCAGAAGATTGTAGAAGGTAAGTAGAGAACACATTCCAATAGAATTCAGGGTAAATCCCAGGCAGGGCTGGGAACTGATTATGGCCACATGACAGTCAGTGAAGGGTGATTCAAGGGTCTTCAGGGCTGGACCAGCGCCAGAGACTGACTGACGTGGTGATATCTTGGGAGAGGACGGAGCAGAGCCCTGGGGAGTTTGGGGAATACACGGGGAAAAGAAGGATGAGCAGATCAGCACTACAATGGCAGGACATCTAAACTCCGTACATCACTGGTAATTCCCTTAAATGATGGGGTCCATTGTTCCTGGGATGTGGGGACTTGAGAAACTCAGAGATGCTTGGAAACTTTAAAATACTGATATGTCGGGCATTTTGGGGATACTCTGATTTCACGTCAAGGGTAATATGATCTGAATTGTTTCAGAAAAAATAAAGATGAAATCTCAGAACTGACAAATACAACTCACGCTTGAGAGGCAGCCCTCACTAAAACACACAAGGACCCTGTCAGTAAATACAGAAACATCTGCTTTATATGTCCCCATCTCTAAACAAAAGTTTGACAAACTTCCAAAGTTAACATTGGTTGCGCACACACACACACACACACACACACACACACACACACACACCATGTGTACATACGGAGAGAGAGAGATTATAAGTGTGGGGTTTGGGTTTTCTCATGTCTCTGCCTCCTATCATGTTAGAGGGAAATAAAAATAAAACTGGTCCTTGGGATTCTGGTTGGCCTAACTAAAAAAATAAGAACAAGATGCGGTTTTCTTTGTCTTTATTTAAAGGCTTCGTGATGCTTAAGTGAAATTACTGAGGCAAAGTACAAAAGATGAGCTGTCTGAAATAAAATGGAAAGATTAAGTGCCAGGACAGAGTGAGAAAACTAAAAGTATCTAGGCTGGACATCACAGGGTTCTGAGCCAAGCTACACCCTGAGTGCCCTTGGGGACCCCGGTGCTTACAGCAAGCAGCTGGGGAAAAGCAGAGTGGCAAAAAGGATGAATCTCCTCTCCACTTGGTTGCCCATTGGGATTGCTGTGGAACGACCACTGTGTGCTCAATTTGAAGAGTCTTATGTGTCCAATTGATGCATGGGTACTAGAAACAGTAAATTCTGAGTAAAATCTAAGCAAGAAAACTTAAGTGCCATTTATTGCAACATTTCTGTCTGACTGATATGAGATCCATAGACCAAAGTGGCTCTGAACTCTTCCGGGTAACATGGCTGACTTCTGACAGAAGTGGGACTGGGGCCATGTCTCCAAGTGCCGTGTTCTTCCTGGATCGCTCCGGTGTTGGCCTTCTGCATACATGGTGGTCACTCGGACCAGAAAGCATGCAGGTGTCGTGAAAGCAGGTGGCATGTGGGGACCCATCCTTTCCAACTTCTTCTCAACTAAACATGAATGAAACCAGGGCGCGTATCTGCAGAGTGCGCGTGCACAATGCAGCCCCACACCGTTAGGAACCCTGCGCTGTATATCTTCTTTTCCTTCAGAGTCAAACTTCTGGGGTAAAAATAGATCTCTATTTATCTGTATTTACTTCCTCCCTAAAGATACAACTGCTGTCCTCCGAGTCCCTGAATCTGCCGTCTTGTCACCAGTCATGTCTCAGGCCATACACTAATCGGGTGCGCACCTTTGCCTCTTTGCAGACCTGTCCTTCCTTGTTGTTAAGCTATCGCGCTGCCCTGTTTTGTCCTCGAGACCTCTGCCAGCAACTTTTCCCTTGACCCTGCTTTAAATGCATATGTTGTCCAGAGTCCACCCTGAGTCTCCTGCCTTCTCCCCCTGTGACCTCAGGCGTCTCATGTATCTCTGTGTTCCTCTCTCACTGACACCCACCGACGATCAGCCTTGCACAAGACAGATGCTTGTAAACACCTTCCTGCGTGATAAATGCTCCTTGCGCGCCCCGTTATAGTTCCTGCTGGACACTTCACAATAAAACTCACCTTGCTGCTCTCTCACAGTGTCCCTCCCCCTGGCCCCATTGTCTGTTTTTTAGTAAGTGACACAGTACTCCCTCATCCACGCACATCAGAAACCAGAGAATCCTTGGGGCGCCCGGGTGGCTTAGTCAGTTAGGCGTCCGACTTTCGCTCAGGTCATGATCTTGCAGTTCGTGGGTTCGGGCCCCACGTCGGGCTCTGTGCTGACTGCCAGCTCAGAGTCTGGAGCCTGTTTCAGAGTCTGTGACTCCCTCTCTCTCTGACCCTCCCCTGCTCACGCTGTCTCTCTCTCTCTCTCTCTCTCTCTCTCTCTCCTAGAAATAAATAAAACATTTAAAAAAAAAAAAAAAAGAAACCAGAGAATCCTTTACACCCTCCCTTTGGCCTCATTGGCAAATGATAGTGATGGGTAATGTTTGCAGAGTGTTCCCCGGGGTCAGGCCTCCATGGTGAGGCAGAACCAAGGAGCTGGGCCCAGCCAGGGGAGGGCCCTGGTGGTGGCCCGCACGTTTTCCTCTGATACGTTCCTATAATATGATGGTGTTACTGGATACATCAGCAGTTCCCAGCACAGGCCTGGCACCACACACGCCTGTCGTAATTACCTGTGGGATGGCAGGGTTAGATGGGAATCTTTCTGTGAACATTCAGATGACGGAAGGCCACACATTTAACATGATTCTGGCTTTGCTGTCTCATTCTGTCTCTGTCTCTGTCTCTCTCTACACACCCACACACACCTACACCCACACATACGCACACATACAGCTCTATATATAACAGATAAATACATAAAGATTTATATGTAGGTGAATTTACAGATCCATTTGTATTCATTCAATACTCATTCATCAACTGTATACCAAGTGCTAACTCAATGCATACGTAAATGTATTATAGACACATCTAGATGTTTTAATTTCTCTTTTGAATTTAGCATCTCATAATGTCCAGCTGAAAGAGATGGTCCCCTTTATGACAAGAACGCCCTGTAGCGAAGCGGTTTAGACGTGGCTGTGATAGTCACGCTAATACTACACTTCCATCTACTGTATTTTTGAAAACCCGCCTAAATCAATTAATAACTTGGGAACACCAGGTTGAACCACATTCGTATCGTGAAAGACACATTTTGTATCATGAAAGATACAAAAATGTGTCACCTATCTGGAGGGGGCAGAAAGGGGACAGAGTCCTTGTTCTGGTTTTAGAGACTCCAGTTCTGCTTTTCAGGCATTAGAGAGCACCAGTCACCCTGAGCAGGACGCCCCACGCACTGCCTGGCCCGGTCCTCGAGGCAGCCAGATGGGGACGGGGTTTATGATGGGCAGCCCAGGCGAACACAGGAGACCGGGCGCATCAGCACCGGTTTCCCTTACATTGTGCTTTTGTTGTTGTTGTTGTTAAGGATTACACAAGACTTACATTTGCTGCCTTGTCCTGAAAACTTGGCTCATTGGGCCAGGCTGGGCCACCTCCTGCACGGGGACCATGTGGGAGTAGGCTGAGCTGGGGCGCAGCCCCCAGCGGCCCCGTAGGACCACACTGGCCCCTCACCTGCCTTGGTAAACGTAGATGAGAGATCAGCACCCTTGATCCGCACAAGACCAGCTGCCACACATTTTAGGCTCTGCCAGCCGTGGGCTCTGGGGTAAGTGCTCAGCTGTGTACTTGTGGTACAAATCCAGTCGTGCACAGTACACACACGGATGCATGTTGCCGTGTTCCAATAAAACTTCATGGACCAGCACCCGAAACGGAATTTCATATCATTGTCATGGGTCATAAGATGGTCTTTTGATTTTTTTGTTCAACAATAAAAAAACGATAAAAAGCATTCTCAGTTCCCAGAGCTTCCGGGGGGTGGGGGGGGAATGTGCAAATTTGACTAGTATAGTAGGCGCCGTTGCTGGCTCACTGCTCGCTGGACTGGAGCTCAGAGGATTGGACAAAACTACCTTCAGATGTGTCCTGTCACGAAACAGACCCCGGGCACAGGGCAGAGCAGTGACACCAGTGCTGGGCAGACTCAATCCCTGGCTGAACCAAACATTAGTCCGAACTCAGAAGGACACAGATTAGCCAGAAAAGTAACGTGGTGACAGAAGACACGAAATCACCGGGGACCCTGGCTGACTGCCCCCGACGGCCAAGTTGCCAGGGCGTGGGCCCGGGTAGGGTAGACAAAGGGTGGTGGGGGAGACCCCGCAGCCCTGCAGGAAGACAAGGGGAAAGGCTTGTCCCGCGCCAGGACGAGGAAGCGCTTCCGGAAGCCAACCCGTAACCTTTCTACAGCAATTAGAAAATGGAGCTTCGCAAGATTGACTGGGAAATTGTAACAGCCTCATTCATTCTGGTCTCTTCTAGCAAGATAGCAATTAAAAGACGATCTTTAACGAGCAGCTCTCAAGGAGTATCCCTTTAATTATGTTCCCGGGCTTTGGCAAGTTTAATTGTATGCATTTCTCGCTTCCGTTAACCTTAAACGTAATGTGAGGCGAGGCTACAGCGCAGATTCTCTACTCTGCAAGCCCATTTTGTTCTTGGCATCTGCAGCGCCAGCACATCCAGGGGGAGCAGTGGGCCTTGCACACTTAGGGCTGTTAGCGCTACTTTGAACGGTAAGCACGTGGAGGTGAGTGTCTGCAATAATGAGCCGAGCCTTCGGGAACAGATTTGCTGGTGTCTGATTCTGCACCCTGGAGAGAGTTTCTAGCATCGTGGGGTCCACATCGGTGTCAGCAACAGCCACTAGTGCTTGATGTACTTAAACCTTGGTGTTAATCCGATTTCATAAACCTCAGTGTAAATCAGATTTTGTTTGCCAGTCGCCTCACCAAGATCTGGAGAGACGAGACATGAGGCAGACAGCGTAGGTTTAGAAGCAAAGTAATTTTACCCCATCACAAAGGAAAAACAAACAAAATGCCAGACAGCTATGTTCAGCTACATAATTTTTCACCTAAAGACAGACATACATAGAAGATATTAGTGACAACACTTCTGCGGGGAGAAGTTACCAATGCATTCCAAGGAGGAAAACATTAATGTTTACTTCAAAAAATCATGGATTCTTGTACATTAAATCTAGACAAATACTATTTTTTGAAACTATACAAATATTATTCTAAAATTAAAGATAAAAGTGAGGCTTAATTGAGGGGTGCCTGGATGGCTCAGTTGGTTGAACATCAGGCCCTTGGTTTCGGCTCAGGTATGGTCTCACGGTTTGCGGGTTTGAGCCCCGCATCCAGCTCTGCTCTGACAGCTTGGAGTCTGTTTGGGATTCTCTCTCCTTCTTCCTCTCTCTCTGCCCCTCCTGCCACCCTCCTCTCTCTCAAAATAAATAAAATAATTTAAAAAAGAAAATGAGGGTTAATTGAAAAGTACGATGTTTACATTTATTGGTACAGGAAAGTGTAGCGAAGTATATACAATGGGCATCTCTTTGGGGCACCAGAGGGAAAATCCACACGTGGGTGTATCATGTATGTATATACGTGCTTATTCTACATTAGGGGAGGAAAGGTGTTGAATAAATTATTTTGTTTTCTTCACACCAAAATGCATTCAAATTAATCCTGGTTCTTCTTTGGTACTGATCCCTAGGTATCCATGGTCCAAAAGTGTAAAACAGCTTAAGTATGTGATTGAGATGTGCAGAAAGGGTGGCCCTACTCGGTGTTGTTAGATGTGAAAGTGTAAATTAGGTACAGCCAACACCATCTTCCTGGAAACAAGTTTCCCAACCGGGTATCCTTCTTTGTTGAACTGCAATCCCACAACACGAGGGCCCTCATTTCCTGAAACCAGCATGGCCAGGACTCAAGAAGGGCTGCAATGAACCCAACTCTTGGAAACCCTTCACATTCAGTGTTATATCTCTAATCCCACAGATATAACTAGATGTTTGCACGGCCCTCTCCAAAAACGTATCCAATTTTCTTTGGCAATTTATTACCTATTCTGGAATTCTTTTATCCAACAAGTTTTTTCTGAATTGGTTGAAAATATTTTTCCATATTTTGATATGCATTCTTAAGTAGAAAATGTTTGCATTATAAGGACCAAAAAACAAACAAACAAAAAACAAACAAACAAAAATGCTGTTAGGTTTTAATTCACAGTGACATAATATTCAGGCCACTCATCTTCTGGCTGTTCCATGTTTATTATACTTCCGGAAATGAAGAGAAAAACTTCTCTCCCACATGATGTATGCTCTGCAACATAATGAGATTCCTTAGTTGAACACACAACATTTTTAGTAAATAGTTAACTGTAAAATTCCAGTCATCAGTTTTCAGTAAGAAATGCCCAATTTTATTGAAAGTGTGCATTGTGACGTGAAATTTGGCCAATAACTACTTACATATGAACCTGTCCACATACTGTATAATATGCTGGTTATGTGGCATGTTAATTTAAAACACACGTTCTCATTGACAGCTATAGTCTAAATGTCAATAGTATACAAATTAAGTGTTTCTAAAAACACATTAGACACAACAGGCAGTGTGCAGGCTGAGTGAGCGCCCAAGCAGGAGATGCTGGTGATCCGTGGGCCGGGTTGTGTCGGAAACCCTCTATTTTAATTTTGTTGCCACAGCATCAAAATTTTCCAAATTCCAAGTTGAAAATACATTCTGTCCTCAGCTGTCAAATGGCTTGGAAACCCAGCTGAGCAGCAGAAAAGGCTCAGTGTTTACTCAGAACTAGTCAGCCCTGCCTTCAAATGCTGTCAGAGCAAACCTGAGCTCTGAAGAGAGTTCTCCTAGATGGCCCACGAATGACAGTGGCCCAAGTCACCTATACTTAATGTCAGATCACGGAGGAAACAATCATTCTAAAAATTGGACATTCTTGTTGTGTTGACTTAATTTATAAAAAGTTGTAAGTCTCAGCGTGGCTTCCTGTTTGCAGTCGACACCGTGTGATGGCCCTCCTTCGGTCCCCAGAACACTTCCCACAGCCCAGCCACGCTGTCCATGTGTTCGCGAGTCCTTCAATCTGAGCAGACACCACAGTGCTGACTGGTTGATCGAACGTGAGCGCCAGCTTCAGTGACCATGTTATCCCCTGTCTTGTGTTCCCTTCTACGTGCATATTAACTAGAGTTTCTGGGACAGACGTTACAGGATTTAATTATTAACGGCTACATTATTAATGCTACTTAGGAGAATAATATGTATCCAGCACCTACAAAGTACTGGCCAAATGTTACTTGACATTCGAATTCATTTAATCTACACAACAGCATGCGTGATAGTGCTATGATCCCATTTTGAGGATAAAGAAGGTGAGGGACGGATAGATGAAGTAGCTTGCACCAATTAAGTAACTTGCTGCTGTCACAGCCAGAAAGGAGAGCGTCCGTCTCACACAAAACTCAACTGCAGGACACGAGGCACACGTGTGGGCCCAGGTTCTCAGTGGCCCGTGGGCCTAGCTCCCTCCGAATCGCCCTGGGTCATCACCCCTGGGCAGCAGAATTATTTCCAAGCCAAGCACGAGCCAGACAGTGAGTGTTCTTACCATGGCGAGCATGGAATCCCAGTGCTGGTGCTCACGACACATTGTCAGTATGACTCTGACTAGTGGCCATAGTGTCCTGCAGATCTGCATGAATAATCTGAATGTCCCCTGGAGGCAAAGGCGATAAGGACTAGAAGTCCTTCTAAGATAGTTGGCCAGTGAGCCTGGATGGCGCCTACTCTGTGCAAAGAGCTGCACCGTGGAAAATATAGACCCACTCATCATTGCTGCCCCTTTGCTCAGCCTGTACTGCATGCACAGGTCACATCTACAAGCTACACACGGGAAATTTGGCATCAGCATCTCCACGTTGCTGGTGAAAAAGTGGAGCCTGCCCAAGGGAAGTCCCTCACCTCAGATCTGAGGTCCTTCTGCCGACCAACTGGTCAACCAGATGTGGTGGACGTGAGCTCCCTGCACATGCTGTTACCGCGTCTTTCTAACGAAGAGGTGTCTTTCCCATGAGGGCATGTTATGCGCTCTGTCCTGGGAACAGTCAGTGAAATTAGAGGGAACAACACAAATCTAAGCCAATGACAGTGTAAGGCAATGCATAGTCATAATATTAAAATATTCCCTTTAATATTTGCTCTCATATGACTTGTAATGGTGTCTACATCTCTAGATATCGTTTGTATATTCAGAGTGTCCTCGCTGTAAATAATAAGCAAGCTAGAATATCACACATGACTGTCCTTACACTTGTATTGGATA
>NW_024080766.1:2484397-2503237 GCF_003009895.1 Hyaena hyaena
AGAAGCAAAGTACTGATGAAAAAACACAAGAGGAGTGAAATCACTCGTGTTAAAAAATCTGTAGGTGTTGAGCCTGCTCAACGTGAAAGGTTTGTGAGTGAGAACAGCCCAGCAGGTAGGGGACAGTGACCCGCACGCGCCCACCCAGTGGGAGAGAGGAGCCCCGTCAGTGGGAGCCGCTTCTTGCACAACCCTCTCCTGCTCACAGGCTTCCCAGCACGGTTAGCCAGAAAGGTGAATGATGTTTAAAAGGGGGTCATAAAAAGAACGCTCTGGCTCAGTGGCTCTAGCTGTCACTAGAGATGTGGGTGGAGAAGGGACAGGGCAGAGGAAGCGAAAGGTGAGAAGAATTTGCTCCTCGCCTGACAAGTCATGAAGATGAACAAGGGAGAAAGCAGCGAGTCCACCAAGAAAAAAATCGGGAAAGAGCAAAATAGAGGAAAAGAAGTCCATGAAAACAAACACTGATTCTGTTTCTCAAAGGAGAGGCCAGTTTGGGTACAGCTGAGGGAATGGCGGGCCAACACACAGTCTGGAGGCCGCTGACGGCCTCATGAAAAGCATGAGACCCGCCCTCAGGGATGACAGGAAGGGGCTCTGAGGGTCTGCAGCCGAGACGGGACAGACCTCACCGCGCTGAGGCACCAGGGTCCTCAACCAAGGGGACGGGAGGGAATCAACTGTTGTGAGGGGAGAGAGCTGCCAGTAATCGAGAGTAGACCTCAGTGTGTCCTGTCAGAGAGAAGGCGCCGTCGTAGGTTCCTCATGAAGTCAAGGAGCCGTGAAGGTGGAGCCACATCCTTCCCAGGCTGGAAAGACACATGAAGCTGTGTGAACTCTTGCGGGAACCAAGGCTACGTCAATATGGACAAAATGATGCAAAAACAGACATTGGATGGGGCGCCTGGGGGGCTCAGTCGGTTAAGCATCCAACTTCGGCTCAGGTCATGATCTCATGATTCATAGGTTTGAATCCCGCGTCAGACTGTGTGCTGACAGCTCAGAGCCTGGAGCCTGCTTCCAATTCTCTGTCCCCCTCTGTCTCTGAACCTCCCCTGACCCTGTATCCCGCTGTCTCTCTCTCTCAGAAACAAGTAAAACATAAAAAAATAGACATTGGATTAACACGGAAGAGAAGGCACTGCCACCCAGAACTACTGAAGACATCTGAGGTAGGGGCCACATGTAGCTTCTCCACTCTGGACCCCGACTAGACAAACTCTGAGGAAGCGATGGGTTTGCAGCCTCATCTCTTCTTTTAAATAGTGGGGGTCTGAATCTGCTTGTAGAAAGTGATCATCTGCTCCCATTTCATTCTAGACCATGGAGAGTCTGCTCTCCCTCCAGTGACCCGAGGGTCTGACTTCTGTACCATGAGGTGAGATTCTGGCCTCTCTACTAAGACTCTTTCCTCCCACCACTGAGTTAGAGTCTGCCTCCCTCATATAAGGTAAGAGTTCACCTTCCCTTCTCTGAGGTGGGAGTCTGCCCTCTTTTCTCTGAAGTGCGAGTTGCCCTCCCTCTTCTGAGGTGAGTGGGTGCTCTCCCTTCTGTGAGTTGATAGTCTTCCCTACCTCTTGTGAGGTGAGAGTCTGCCCTCCCTTCTCTGAGGAGAGCGTCTCCACCCTCTGTTCTCTGTGGTCAGAGTGCGGCCTCACTTCTACGTGCTGGGAGGCTGCCCTCCCTTCCAGATTGGGGGGGGGGGGTCTGCAAAACTGGTGATTCCCAAAGACTCTTTGCAGTTGGCTTTGCCTTTCCTCATAATCTTTAACTTTGATGTCCCTGAAATTGTATTGTTAAGTGTCCCCTGTATAATTCCATCAGGTAGAGAGTTCAAAGTCACAAATGGAAATGCTGATTCATGTGGGGACCAGAGGTCTGAATTCATAAATTATCTCGTCTGTTGTAAATTGTTAAACTCAACTCATAGGACTAGATCAGGGTCTGCGTTCCGGGTTCCTTCTTCATGTGGGTAATATTACAAGTCCCTTGATGTATACAGTCCTGCATTGGATGAATGTGTCCCACACTACGTCCTGGGATCATTCTTCCCCAAGGTGAGACCTTGTCACCCTCTCGGTGTGGCAGCCGCGTCCTCTCCTTCCACGCAGGGTCTTTGATTTCAGAGAGATCTCTGCTCATCCGAGAAGCACCTGGACAAGGGGGAAGGGAGGGTGTGGCCCAGAGTGGCTGACAGACTAAGTGTCCCTTGAATCACGGCCTCCCTCTGCGGGTTCCCACTCATACCAATTATGTGCGTCCCCCACCTCCAAGGTCAGCCATGAAAAGAATAATAGAGAAAAAATGATCCAAATACGCTCTGGGGGAATGAAGGCAGAGTCTTTCCTCCCCAGTTTCTCAATCTTCAGTTCCACAAATTTTGTACAAGGAAAAGGAAACCACTTCCAATAACACAGGGTGTAATCAAAAGCCACATCCTGAATTGGTTTCTCCGCCCCTGGTATGGATAGTTAGAATATAAATAGAATAGGAAAGACCATTAGGATAATTCACTCTTCATCATGAATTATAAATGACATGATATGCTATTCATACATGTCTAATTTAAACTTAAAACTTAGCCCTGTAAGTGGGCTACTGAATGATGGAGGCTCTGCCATTTGTCGCGGGGCTGGCGTAGGTCCTGACTGGGCCCTCACCGCTGCTGTGTCGCTCAGAGCCTGGCGAGGCAGCCCCTGACGGCTCGGGAGCACAGATGCTGGTGGGCCGGTGGCGGATGGCCGAGGGGACATCAGTCCATGTTTCCTCTCTGAATCCAAATTAGTCTCGCAGCTGGAGAGGCATCAGTGGCTGATAATGGCCTAACAACCTCCAGCCCTAACAGATATGACCTCCGCGGCAGTGACAGGAATGCGAAATGTGGTCCTCGCCCCCGCGTGCTGGCTGAGCCTGTGTGCGCCGCCTTGGGGGCTCGGGGGCTCGGGGCCCTTGGGAAGGAAGAGGTCCTGAAATGAAAACAGCCAGGCACATGCAAGCGCGCTGGGACACACACCACCCGCTCTGAAGCAGATGAGCCGGCCCGACTGGAGCACCCAGGAAAAACCGGATGTTTACAGAGACGCCTGCAACAATGCAGAGGACCGGGCCGTTGAGGCTGCTTGTTCAGCAGGCACTGAGCATTGAGCCAGACGAGCACCGCCGTCTGTGCACACCTCCAGGCCGGAGCAGACGGCCATGGATCAGCAGGGCTCTCGGCCGACGCCGCGCCCTCCTCCTCCAACCTCTGAGCACCGGCAGCCCCAGGGGGCGTTGTCCCTGCGGGCCTTTGAAAAAGGCTTTCCTTCCCCAAAGTTCACACGTTTATTGTCCACTCAGATTACATCCGATGAGCACTCACTGGGTGTCTACTAAATGCACTGGACGGACGGGGGAGTACAATGGCCCCAGTGGGAGCCTCCTGTCCCCTAGACAAAGACTGAGGCACCTCGAGGCTGGTGCCATGCAGCAGGAGCTAGACCGAGGGCCTCGTGCAAGAGTGTGACTGACGGCCCATAGCCCTGCCCCGGGCTTGGGAGAGACTCCCATTCTGGGCTCTGGTTCCAACAAACTTTTCCTTCTGGAGACACCAGCAGTTTTTCCTTAAAAAAAAAGGATATTCTGGCTGCATGTGGACCATCTAGTCACTGACATTGGAGCCACAATGATTGTTCTGGAAAATGAGAAAGACTCCTTGCACATCACTGGTATCAGCCGTCACAACCAAGTGTGGCTGCACGAGACTGCGGCCTGCCCAGCACAGGACCACGCCTTCCATCTTGGTCTTATACTTTGGTATAATGCACAGCGTATCACAGGCTCTCGAAAGGGGACATTGTACTGCAAAGTCACATCCAGCCCTTGACCTTGGCTGTGAGAAATAGTGAACAATCAGAAAACAAGTTCACTGTGCTTTTGCATATATTTGTCTTTTTTTTAAGTTTATTTATTTTGAGAGCGAGAGTGGGAATGGGAGAGGGGCAGAGAGGAGAGAGAGAGAGTCCCAAGCAGGCTCCACACTGTTGGCACAGAGCCCAACGTGGGCTCAGTCTCACCCACCATAAGATCATGACCTGAGCCGAAATCAAGAGTCAGATGCTTAACCGACTGAGCACCCAGGTGCCCTTATATTTTTATTTTCAATGATATTTACACATAAAAGTTTTAGTGATTTAATTTCATCATAAAAAAACATATGAATGGAAAACATACACGTGAAATGGAAACATATGGAGTTCACAGAGACAGCGGCTGTGCAAGGCCGGCACTTGGCCGGGGAGCGAGTGCCAAGACGGGAAGAGTGTGGCGCCGGCCACTGCTCGTGGGCTCAGGGACCAGGCTGCTCGGCACTGGGGTTGCCATGACCCATGTAAGCTGATTCCAGTGCCTCGGGGGAGCCCGGCAGCTCCCTCAAGGGGGGAGACTCCAATTTCCTCAAATCCTGAAGGATAGTCAACAGCAGTCTCTTCTCTGTGTTGGGGTTTTCATAAATGGAAGGTCAGCCTCAAGTGCTGTTGGATCTGTGGGCAGACTGGGGGGCGGGGGCGGTCAAGCCCCGATTCCACCTGCCTCTCCTGCGGAGTGCCCCCCAAGCACCAGAGGCAGGTGGGGAAATCTCTGTTAATTAAACATCCCATACACCTATGCACGTGTGCACGTGGGCACCCACACTCAGGCATATATGCACACACGTACACACGCACACAAGTATACACAGTTGTGCAGACGTATCTACACACATACACGCTCATACACTCACAAGCCAGCAGACATGTACACAAACACCCACACATGTGCACGCACATCCACACGGTCCACAAATGTGTGTGTACATGCACGCGCGCACGTGTGCATGCACACACACTTGCACGCACATCCACACAGTCCACAATTGTGTGTGTACACGCGCGCTCTCACGTGTGCATGCACACACACTTGCATGCACATCCACACAGTCCACAAATGTGTGTGCATACATGCGCGCACATCCTACATGCACACACACTCTCTTGCACACTCACAAACACACACGGGAGGATGGAGTCTGTCAGTAACCCAGGCTCCCTGTGACATCCCCAAAACGAAGGGCCTGCAAAGTTCAGTCACAAAATTCAGGGAAGGATTTATTTGCTTTTTTTTGCCTTTTAAAAATGTAACCACTCCAGTCTGTGTTTGATTGAGCTGATTCTAATCGTATAAATGCTTATCTCTGTGTGAGAGGCTGGGGGCCCCTCGGGGGGCCAGGTTTCCCCACCAGGGGCTCACAGTCGGCCCAGGCAGCAGTGTCTGCGACATGACCTGTGTGGTACCCGGGTGCAGCCTCCGTGGTGCCTGAGACCTGCCCCGTGTGATGATCCTTGTTCACAACCCAGAAAAATATCGGGGCTCATTAGTTCTCAGGGCTGCTTGGATGCCCACACTGGCACACTGATAAGCGGTTTTGGGTGCGAGGTGGAGTCCCGGCCGGCTTCTCTGCCTTCCTGAGCTTGCCACCCACGGTCCTGCACTTGGACAGAACAGGGGGTCCCCTGAAGCACCTGCCTTCCAGGTATCCACGCATCTGAACCAATAACCAACCGTGGGTGCCGTGGAGGCAAGGGGCGTCCCATTAATGCACCCCTAAGTGGACTAATGGACACATTCTTAGAATTTGGGCTGAATCATTCCATGACCAGGCAGTAACTGCAAGAAGAGCCAGATCCCACGTGCATGCATGCATGTGTGTGTGCGTGTGTGCAGATGTACAGAGAGAACCGTCATCCCGCTGAGTCCCCAGGACCCCTCCTAGAAGACAGGGTCCCAGAAAGCATGGACTCTCTGAATTAAGGGCAGTCAATCGCCTCCTGCTTACCTGGGAGGAGGTGGAGTGGGGGGGGCACTATCCAGCTTTCGGTAAGGTCAGAAAAGGCAGGAGACCCACCCAGGGCAGGAGGTGTTAAGATCCAGGGACCCACCCAGGGTGGGAGGTGCTAGGATCTGGCCCAGGGTCTAGTGTCCAAGGCGGCCGAACAAGGACTTCTCAGCAGAACACCCTCAAGCCCACGGCAGGAACAGCTGGTCCCAATAAGGCCTGCCTGGGTTGGCGGGCCTCCAGAGGAGTGTGGTCTGGACTGGGTCTGGGAGAGAAGTAGGGTTTTACTGGTAGGAGAGACGGGAGGGGAACCAAGGGGTGAAAGGGACTCTGTGGATAACTGAGTCTCACTTGGGAAAGCGCTGTGGGTTGAATGTCTTCTCTCCTTCAGCCTCACCCTCATGCTTCTCGCTCAAGCTTGTCTTTGAGTTTCTTTGCTTCTTCCCACCTAAAAGAAAATAAATTTCAGTGGATTTTAAAGCCAAAAAATAGATACTTTAAAATCCTACTCCAGAAACAGGATTGATTGTGCTGAGAAGGACATTTGAAAGAGAAGAGATGGGGAGCTAAGATCAAAGTCTTTTAGAGGTAGGAAAATCACAAAATAAGTAGAGAGTAGGGGAAGTAACGAATCAGAGTCAAGTGGGTTCCACACGTAGAAGACACCATGGAGACCCTCGGGCTTACCTGATGTCACCCCTCAGGCTTACCTGATGTCACCGCATCCCTCTGGGAGCACATTGGCCGCCCCGAGAAGGGGGCCGCCTGGGGAGGGCACTGCAGGTCCCCCACCCCATCTGGCCTGGGAGTAGCAGGGCAGCCCTGAGCACAACCAGCTCTGGCTCCCCGTGAGGCTCAGGCCCAGGTGGCAAGCCCAGGGGTGAGCTAGCCTCAGCCCTGCCTGGTTCTGCCTGCACAACCTCGGCACTATCTCCCCCCAGGGTGCTGCAGGCAGTGTGTGTGGGTAGGAATCCACCATTGGGAGTTGAGAAGAAAGACCACAGCTGGCTGGCCTCATGTCGGGCATCCAGGAAGGTGGTTGGGCATCCTTTTCAAGGCTTCCTTAAGGGGCAGCATGTCTCTGAAATGACACGGTGAAGCCCCATATCTTGATGGATATGACATCACTCGGAAATAGGGTCTTTGTAGATGTGGTTAAGATGCAAGTGAAATTGAGGTCATACTGGAGTGGGGGGAGTGCTCATCCAAAGTGACTCATGTCCTTACTAAGGTAGGAGAGGAAGCAGAGATGGACACACAGCAAGAAGGCCATGTGGCAACGGGAGCAGAGCCCGGAGAAGACAGGGGGCCGCAGGAGTCCCCAGAAGCCAGGAGAGATGCACGCGGGTTCTCCCTTGGAGCCTCGGAGAAGGAAACCGTGTGTGCGATGAACTGATTTGGGGGTTCTGTCTTCCTGAGTAAAGTTCTGTTGTTTGAAGGCACCTAGTCTGTAACAGTTTTCTAGGGCGGCTCTAGGACCCAACCCACGGGGCGGCACTCAGTACCCTCTGTGAGGCTGAAGGAAACGCACCTGACGCTCGGGCCAAAATGCATAAAGGGAAGCCCTTCAAAAAGTCCATCCATCTTGACCTGCTGGTGTAGTCACAGTGCCCAGGGGCCAGCGGCGTCCCTCCCAGCCCTGGTTCCATTATGGCTCTGGAGCCCCGAGAGCCCAGGGAGGGCAGGAGGGCCCAGCCCCCAGGTGCCTGCCCGTGCGCACCTGATCTCCACCTTAGGCAACGGCTGGGCTGGACACCCTGCCCCCAGGTTGGCACCCCAGCCGTTGTTGGTCTAAATCCCCTCCCCTACACCCACAGCCGTGCCTGGCTCCTGGGACTCTGCACAGAGTCCTTCCACCCCGGGCAAGCCCAGTCCCCGGAAACAATGACCTTCACCCTCAGTGGCACCTTGCCCCCCACTCACGTGCCCTTCCCCCAGGCCGCTCATCTGCTCCCAAGGGCACAGCGTCTGTCCCTGATGCACCTGGAAAGCCCATTTCACTGCTAACGGTGCACACGCTGTTAGGTACTGAGCTCCTTCACCACTCATCACTTTGCATGGATCCCTGCCAGTTGTCACCACGGCTCTGCAAGGTGCTCACCATCCTATTTACTGAAAATCGCCTGGGAAATGACCTCAGAGAGACAGACAGCGTGTCCCTCGTGGGAGGCAGGATGTGCCCCAGGATCTCTACACCTCCTCCCGGCTCGGGCCGGGCACGTCTGCAGCCCCCATCCCACACCCTGACATGTGCTCTCCTTCCTTCGGAAACCACGTCCCCAGGCCCTGCTCTGACCCCTCTTCCTCGAGCTTCTCCAGCCCGGAGGGTTAACCTGACAACAGTTTATATACGTAATCATATCCAGTCACGCCCCCTGCCCTAATTACTTCATGGGGGTGTGGGGCTGGCTGGCCCAACTCGAAGGCTGTCACGTCTCGTACTAACCCTGGAGCCTGGCAGTCCATCTGACGACTAACCTTGAACCAGTGGAGGCGCCCAGGAATGCGGGCGGGCTTCTTCCTTCCTGTGAGCTGGCCTCCTCACCAAGGTGCGTCATCTTACTCCTCACGGCTGCCTGCTCGTTGGCTTAGGCAACCTCAGGCCTTCTGCTCCAGAGAACTTATTTTTCAAGATATCCACAAAGAATAAAAAGAAAAGAAGGAAGCAGTTCTACTACAGCGGATTGACATCTGACTCCTGTTTAGAAAATGCAACCTTGCTGTTTTTGGGGTTCCTCTCTCTGCTCTCCACCCGGCCCCCCACCCCTGCCTGGGTGCTCTGTGTCTTCTGGGCAGCGAGCGGGATGGCCTCCTGCCGGGACACACTGGGCACGGAGGGCCGCAGCACGGGGACTAGACGAGCCTGCGAGGAGACGCCCGGCGGAGCCTGCGTGGAACCGCGGTCTGAGTGTGGGTGACCCTCTCCCGGGGGCCGGAGCGCTCGGGCATATCTGCTCCGTAAACCATCACTGCCCTTCCCAGGGGAGTTTTCGTCACCACGCAAGGGTTATGCTTACGCTGGTTCCTTAAGGCGCAGTATGGAATATCCACCTTGTCTTCTGTCTTTCTTTTCCACTCACTTGCGGAGGGCACGAGGAAAGATCGTCAAGTACTTGGTGAAAAGCCAGCCCAAGTTTGTAAAGACGTGAGTCTGACTAATTTGAAACACATCAGCTCCCGCTCTTGTAAGCTGTGTGCTGGAGGTTAAGCTTTGGAGCCCGGCCAGTGTGAGTTGGCTTCTGCGCGGGCTCGATCAGGTTACCATGCTTTTATCACCTCGGCACTCCCCGCTGCAAATGGAAATGGCCTCTACCACACACTGCTCTTGCGATAATTTAACAAAATGTGTGCAAGTGTGAAGTTCTTAGTATTTGGCCCAGCCCACTCGAAGTCATCAACACCTAATATTTTTAGCAATAGATTTTTAGCAACTAAGGTTTTCAAATGGAACTTCTATACTCGTTGGATTCTTAATGCATTTGTATTTAGAAGCAACAGGTGTGTGCCCAATCAATGCTGACATTCTTGGGAAAAATAAAGCTTCTAATCGAACTTTGTATTTCTATAAAACTTTATGTATAAGTTGGGTGTTATTTTATGGAAGCCTCCCAATCCGCCCCGTGAACTGCGTGTTTTATCCAGTCTTTCTAGATAGGAGAGCTGGGATTGGGGGGAGGAGGTAACACTGTGAGCATCAGAGTTTGGCCCGAACTCAAGCTCCAGAATCACAGATGCTTGTGTTAATCAGGATTCTCCAGAGAGATGGACGTCATAGTTAATATACTGTAATATAGCGTAATATATAATTTAAACTATTTACCACAAGGGATTGGCTCGCATGGTTACGGAAGCTGAGAAGATACAAGATCTGCCGTCTACAAGCTGGACGCCCCGGAAAGCTGAGGGTGTAGCCGGAGAACTGGGGAGCAGTGGTGTCAGGCCTGGTTGGGGCTCATCAGCCGAGCAGAGAAAGCAGATTCTCCTTACCCCTTGCAGTTCTCTGTGTTCAGGCCCTCAGTGAATTGGACGGTGCCCTCACACACTGGGGAGCCTGATGGGCCTTATTCCATCTACCGAGTGAAATGTAATCTCATTGAAAACACCACACACACACACCCAGAATCATGTTTTGCCAAATACCTGGGCCCCCTGTGACTAGTCAAGTTGACCTTTCACATTAGCATCGCACTCCCACCGCACCAGCACCTGTGGGCGATGGATGAAAAGTTCCTGGCAGCGATTAAATGTCTTCAGACATGGTTCAAAAACAAGTTCAGGTCATCATGAATTCCACATTTGCACGAAGCACCATTAGACTAAACACACACACACACACACACACACACACACACACACACACACAGGCTCAGGAAATGCTGTGCTGGACATTTATTGGCTTCCTTTCTCTCCTGAATCCCAGAATGACCTTGCTCAGGCTCGCGGCCGCAAACCTATGGAAAGATGTGACTTGTTTCTCTCATTACCGGAACCCCCTCATGCTGTAACCTTGATCTTATTAAGCAAAACATAAGGAGCTGATCCCACAGCTGACGGGCGACTCGATGGCTGTGGAGTGCTTACTCATGTGAGGTAGATTAGCTCCCACAAAGCATTACTCGTTAATTTACCCCATTGTAAAATGTCATTGACTACATGGGGCTTTTTAATGTCTTAAATTTCCTACCGAACTATTAGCAGCCCTTCACCGCTGCCTTCCCTTGATGGCAGAGAAAAGCGACGCGCCACTATATCCCGCCAAAATGACAGGCTTGTTGCCATCTGACGACACCTGCCTACCATGCAGGTTTCCCAAATGTCCCCCAGCTGGTATTGGTTTCCGGCTTCTGTGACAGGTAAGGGAATTCCACGTAGTGATCGTGAACATGAGGTATTATCCAAATCCTTTACCCAGCACCAGTGGGCACCATCTAGACTTTTCCCTGTAATAAAATCATCCAATGATATCCATGTGTCCATCTCTTCACTGTAGCTATTTCCAGAGTCCTTTGGAGCTTATGAGATTGGAATGAGAATTTTGGAAGCTAACATTTTCTTTTCTTTCTTATCCCCAAATAGCATGTCTTTCAGTATTGGAATATGGTTCAAGAGAGTTTAGCTTGGGGCTCTTCCCCCATGGCACGAACTCTAGAATATTCTCTGCACTGAATTCACACATTTCATCTAGACGGATCCTTAGACAGTGTGTGGCTTGGATTTCACAGGGTCAGAGTTCTCCATCGCTGAACGTTGTGGGATTGCAGGAGGCGGGTCAAGTTTTGTTAAGAATGTTCCTTCCCTCCCTTCATGTCTTTAAGAGTCCTGACATTCCTTTTTCTAAAACTCTTTCTACACACTGTAGCAGCGACTCCTTGTCCAAAATCCCAGGGCCTTCCTCTGCTGAGAGGCAGAGAGACAAAGCCCTTGGCTCCGCCATGATTCCGTGACTCCTCCTGTGCCCACCATTTCTGCACGGCCCAGCCTCTCCTCCTGGCTCACCCACCGTGCAAGGTGCCTGTAACCCCCCTTTCAAAATGCAGCCAGATCCCCCAGACACAAAACAAAGGGTGCTGCTCTCCAGCCTAACACAATGACCGTGCAAACTGGCCACACGGTGGACCCTCAGGTGTGCCTCCCACTCCCCCAGCCCATCTCACCAAGCTCCAGGTCTCACCTCCCCACAGGCCCCAAGCAGACACCTGGCTGGTTTTCATGACCTGAGTGTCTAGAAAGTTCCACACTGGTTCCTGAGGCCAAGCCCCCGCTCCTGTAGGTATTTATATCTCAAATGGACCTGGCACGCACAGTCACTGATATACGCTCGTCACTCTGTGAGGTAGAGCAGTGTTGCTACAGCTTCCCAGGGTGAAACCTGAGGGGACGGCCACTGCTTTCCAGAGCTGCCAGTTACATGCGGGTGGCACCTATGAGCAGATCAGTAGACCGGACAGGGCATTCACTACCTAGCGTGGCACCTTCAAATTACAGAGTTGACGGGTGACACAGGAATGCTAAAGTATGTGAAGAGAGGGGGCTGGTGTCCTGTCCCTTAGAGTTCCATGTCATCATCGAGTCAGTGAGGCTACTGCATGCATTACGGTGGCTCTAGCATTTACTGTGTATTTTCTATTATGTATATAATGCACAGTTATGTAAGGCTGACTTTGAATCACACTGTCAGAATCGTTATATTAAATAGTAAACTGTATTTAAAGCAGTAATTTATAATGAAGAACACAAGCCAATAAGTACAGTGAGTTGCATTTTGAGCATATGGCCTTGATTTTAAGATCTAGTATATAATTAAAACATCATATAAGAAGCACATATCAATTTTAGATATACTTTACATGGTGATGGCGTATTTGCTGCATAACAGGAGGGAATGAGAAATCAGCGTCCCCAGACATGGAAACATCACCTACAAAGTTGCCCCGCTACCCGCATGAAAAGTCAAGAAGCATGTAAGCAGTCTGCACTTCAGACAAGGAACTCTCCTCTCACTGAGCCTGGCTCCTTGAGGCCCCAAAGCCAGCTCTGAGCTGGTAAAAGAGATTCTAGTTTAATTGTCGCATAACTAATCCACAGGCCTCAGTGGATGGTCGGCTTGGCTCCAGGATAGATCTCTGATGACTTGGAAAGGTAATGTGTCCCTTATGTGAGTTCACTGTACTCAGAGCCAGGTTTAGCTGTGGTCCCATAAAGGAGGCAATCTGCCCAAAAGGAAGGACCTTTCACCCATCTGAGTCTAGATCCTTCTACATTGACTGTTTACAGACTAGAGCAGCGCCATGTTCCTCAAAACATCCCAGGTCACCCACATTGTGCACTGTGTTCTCTCCCTGTGAATCCAACCCAGTCAGGGTTTCACCAGTGAAGGAAGCACAGCCAAACACCAGGTGGACAGACCTGCCACAACGTGGAGCACACAGAAGTGACACGTGGGTGAGCTGTCCCTGTCTGGCCTCCATTTTCAGTCCACATGCTCTGTGGTCACCAACTTGTCCTCCATCTGACTATCTATGTTCAACTTTATATTCAGACGTCAAAATTTCTGAACTTCTCCAGATAAGTAACCATCTTCTGTGATTATACCAAGAGCATCTTTTCTGTAGAAAAATTCAGCACCGCCTTGTGCCTCTAGAAAACCGCATAATGACTCCATGTCCAAGGTGCCAAGTTAGAGCATCCTGAACAGGGACCTAAACAGTCCGTGTACATTTTCTCATGCAAACGGATGTGATGAGGATGCTGAATTCACGAGATAGAAGAAGAACGTAAGTAAAGGCATCATGCAAATGATGGCTACCATACATAAAACACAATTTGGGTCAAAATTGCATGAATATGTAAATATCCAATTATTTTGTAATTATTAAATTGTCTGGATATGTCAGAGCTTCATATTCCTGGCATATTTCATATGAGTTGCCCGTGCTGGGCTGCTTCCCCGATGCCAGCACAAATGGCGGTGGTGTATGGCACGTGTGTTCTGCTGCTGGAGGTCAACAGGAAGCCCATGCAGACCAAGCTCCCATGCACTGCCGTGCAGGCCACTGTTGCTGGGGCTCAGGGAGAATCCGGGCCTCAGTGGTCCGGAGAGCACCATCTGGCCACAGCAGGATAGAGCAGTGGCGACACACGATCACAAGCATGTGACGCACCCAAGGAATCCTAGATTCTGTTAGGTTTGCTATTTTAAAGGAAATATAAACATCCCTAACAAATGTGGGTTGAATTTCATCCACTGGGGCTCATTATTTTTCGTGCTTTGACACTTAGGTCAAGGGAGGATTTATCTAGAAAATGCAATCCACGTGGATCTGCTCCTTCCCTGACTGGTCGAAGGAGGTGTGAGTGTAATTAAAGCACTGCCAGGCGAGACCGTTCCCGGAAGGAGGGTGACTGGTTTGCAGGATGGCTCCTGGAGGGGGGTTGCCAGCCGAGTCCCCAGTAGTGGTTCCGCAGAGAGAGGACTCGCGCAGCCCCGAGGAGGACGGGGATAATCTGCTGCCACTCCCTCCTCGTCTGCCTGTTACCTCTAGACCCAGACTCTTCCATGCTCGCAGGGCAGGCTCCCTTCTCCCTCCCTCTCCCTCAGCACATTCTAAGCAGGCAACGCGCTAGATAGATTTCAAAGCCCTCGATGGTTTCAGAAGAGAGGGACTCATCGACTGACGATATCGGAAACGTAGGAGGATCATTAACAGCCCCACTCTGTCAGCCTGAGTTCCTCTTTGAGAGTTTTAATTAGCGTTTCAGTTTTCAATATTATTTAAGGCAAAAACTAGAAAAATGAAAGTAAGGTAGAGGAAGGAGGAAACAAGAGAACCCAGAATGTTCTGAACTAGTAAACCAGACACAGAAGTAGGAGGAGCTGGGAAAGCCCCCAGTGGACGTCAGTGAGAGGCGGAAGCAACAGGTGCCAAAGGCAGGGAGCCGTTCCCACCCGCCGCACTGGGACAGTCGCTTTGTCAACTGCACTCTCTTTCCTCAGGGGTTGATAATGTATTTTGCATCAAAATAATTAACTCTGGGAAATGTTTGGTTCAGTTGTGCTACATCCACTTAACCCCACCCCACCCCCCCCATTTCCTCTATGTGCAATCAATTACCGCATGCCGTCTGCCATTTCTAAGTGATTGAACAATTACTCAGACCTCATTTTGGAAGGCGGTTGTTGACATTAGGTCGAACCACCAAAAAACCTAGCCTATACTGGGCCCTATTTGAGACATAAAAACGCGTCCATTTCCCATGGCTCAAAAGAATATATATTCCAATGTCTTCGTTAGTAAAGAAATAAACAGCCTTGTCAAACACACCAACTTTTCTCTTGTAAAAACTAGCCACTTCCAAGTGGAAGTCAATGACCCAGAGCTTGAACCCCCTAGGACTTTGGGATGAGGCCATTTCTCAGTCCCCAGTTTGCAAAAACCAATGGAACCGAGATTAGAAGTCCATGGGTGTCAGAAAATGCAGGGAGTATAAAAAGTCTCGAGTAAACTCGGTGAGAAGTACATTCCTTTTGATTGTTGTCTCTTCCTTTTTAATGTTCTCAGAAAAAGGCTGTATCTTTCAGAGTCTCTCAAGGATTTTTAGATAAAAAGAGAGGTTTTATCTTTGCATATGTCTATAAGCAGGAAAAACTCCGGAGACCAAAACCTACGGGCAATTCAAATAAACTAAATCCGATCAAGGTAATATCAATGCCAGAATTAGAAGAAAACCCAGAGAGAATATCAATAACAACATTAAAACAGCGGGTTTCAACTGGAATCAATAGGCAGAATAAACAGAAAAAATTAAGTCACAAAGTGTTAGTAGATAAAAGCCTCCCACTCATTAAAATTCTGTTTGTCTTTGTGTCTTTTTATCAATGTACCTATATATCTATGCAAGTGTATCAAAGTTTGTAATGTAAAAGAAGGATGAAATAATCTAATTAATTTCCGGTGTCATTCCACATATTTCTTTCAAGTTAGGACTGCAATATTAATAATGGTTTGCAGTTTAATAAAATATCTTTATGTCCTATTAACTCCTATATCAGCTTGTTATAAAAGCCACTTTCTATCAAATAGCTAAACTTCAAAAGAGTTTCGCTTTGATCAGAAAAAAAAAATCAGGTTCATTCCATTTGTACTGAATAACCTCGCACGGTTTTATGGAAAGACAATTGTCTGGTGCTGCCATTCGCTCACAAAAAATATTCTAATGGGCAAAAGTAGTTTAAAAAGACAGAATACATTGAGGCAGCCAGTGGACAAGGGAAAGCTCGCTCTGAACCTCAGTAGGCTGAGGGAAACCGGCTTCCGGAGGCATCGGGGCACAGGGCGGGAGCCCCCCGCGGAGGTGGCCGAGGTAACCCTCCCTGAGCAGGGACAGGCGCCGGCCCGCCCGGTGGCATTCCTGGAATGCCACCAGCTGAAATTCCAACGTCTTCCTGCTTCTCCTTCTCCTTCCTTTCTTTTTGAAGTCTCAGCCCTGCCCACTGACAAAGGGGCGAACTTTGCTGTTTTGTTGGGTTGGCAAAGAATCTTTAAACAATTATACCTCATGCCACAATATAGACGTTCTTTGGTGGCTCGTCCGAGACTGTGGTCGGTGCCTCTTGTCCCCACCTGCGGCTCGAGCCCCCCGACACTCTCAGTCCTGACCGTCTCTACCCTTGGCCGGTGCCCAGGTGCCTGGCTTGGTTACACAGCACTGGATTATTCCATAAGCTGAGGCCAGAAGGTAAATTCTAAGGGTCTGGGCTTTCCCTGTGTTGTTCTTCTCACCATGGCATCTGAGATAGGAGCACACAGCTAAGCAGGGCATTTAATTAAGACTTCATTTATTTGATGTCTTTTCCCAAGCGCCCTGGTTTTCCTGGGAACAACTCTAAATGGCAGGGAGGCCTGGCGAGAACGAATATGGGAGGGGTCCCCCGGAGCCCCACAGCCACGCTGAAGGAGGCATCTCCGTGGTCACCCTCCAGCTGCCCCTGCTCTTTGCCGGCTCGCCTGTGCGGCTGCTCCGTCTGGGAACGCGCACGTCTGTGTCCACGGGGATGCCGCCAGGAACGTGGCGTGCACATTTTGTGCGGGTGCATTTCTCCTGGGAACCCGCATGTCACAGACATCTCGGGAACAAGAGCCAGGCACGCGGAGGGTGGGCTGCAGGCTGGGGGTCGGAGGAGATGGACGCCCTGGGCTAGTCCCTTGGAGAGGAGCAGCCCGCCCTCCGCGTCCCAGAGCTTCCTTCCTAGAGTCCCCAGCCCTGAGCCTGGCACCCGGGAGGTGACCACCCGGAGGAGAGGCTCACCAGGGACAGCAGGGCTGTGATGGGTCTTCTCCTAACAAGTGGTAGTTAGCTCTGTGCGGATGAGGTCCTGCTGTGTGGACCATGGAGGGCACAGTTAGTGATGGTGCCTTCATCTGGGGAGGGAACGATTTGATGGAAGTGAGGCCAGACCCTCCCTCTGCACGGGGACCCTGTGCTTCCTGCCTGATGGGCACTGGGTAGGCCTCCCAGGGGGCCCCTGGCTGACACACCGGAGGCTGAGACACGGGAGGCACGGCCCTGCCCCTCCTCCAGCATCACCAGCTCTGCCCTTTGGGTCACACGTGGCCCCCTTGCAGTCAGAAGGGGGTCCAGACCTACTGAGACTTGATGGCCGGAAGTCATCCCAAACTCCCGAGAGGGAAAGTCGGCGACGCACCGTGAATGAGGTGAGTCCCCAAGAGTGGAAGACAAGGCGGATCATGAAAACAGTCTGAAAAACAATCCCGGAAAAGGTGGAGGTTTGGGAGCACTGACGGCGGAGCAGAGGGCGAGGACCCGCAGAGCCGGCGGGATTTCCTTTGTTGCGGTTTTGTAATCACGTCGCCCTGAAGCTTCACCTCAGAGCCCGTCCTCTCCGGACCGTGGTGATCAGAGCCCCCTGACTAGAGGCCACGCCCTCGTCACCGGCTCCGCTGGGGCCAGCCACCTGCCACCGAACCCCTCTGCCCATCGTGACGCTGGACACGTTTCTGGGCCCTTCTGGAACCTGCCACCGGCTGGCTTCGGGCAGGAGGAACATACTGTCTGGCCACACGTCCAGGCACCCTTTCTAAGTTTTCACTTTGTTCCATAAATGTTATCAACCTTTCATCCACAGTGCCCCTTTCTTGGCATTTTCTCCCCTGCGTTTTTCTCATCCTGATGTTTCTGTGGAAAAAGCCCTAACAGTTTGTCACAGCCCCTGAAAGTCGTCTCCAAAAGGGAGGATGTAAGATGATCTATGGAGGCACAGGATAAAAGTTAGAAATAAGAGCACAGAGAAATTAAACTTTCTTACATCATCTTAGTGACAGAAATGTGTGCATATTGCTTTTAAATACTTCTACACTTGTGGGCTCAGTTTTGGGGTTTTTTTAAACTCATGAGGTCTACACAGCGGTTCTTGATGGTGGTGATTTGGGCATCCAGGACAAACGTCTGGGGACATGTTGATTGTCACAACCAAGGGGCTACTATCACAGGCGGGTGGAGTCCAGGGAGCCACAGGGACCCTGGGGTGCGCCGGGCAGCCCTTCACACAAGGCACTAAAGCCCAACATGCTGATAGTGCTGGAGGGAGACTGAAACCTGAGTGCTCTTGACCCTGAGAGGAGGGACCCCACAGGCCTGGAGCGCCCGTGAGACCCTTACCAACAAGACCCACTCACCCAGCCTCTGCCCGTCCCTTCCCGCTCAGACCGCCCACACCGCCTCTGTGCTCCGGCTTGCAGGTCCCTCTCAGGTGTCCCCGCATGCCCTCCAAGCTCAGTCAGTCAAACAGGGGCTCCCAGTTCCCTCCCCAGAGCAAGTGGGCACCTGGCCTCATCTAGGACCACTCAGTGACCTGCTTTTGAGACGTGCCTGCTGGCCCCCAACTCCAGAAAAGGATGTGCTTGAGGGCTGTGGTCCACAATTCCCTCGGGAACTGAATTCCACTCGGGCCTGCAGGAGCCGCATGGTCTGAGGTCGCCTGCTCCCGCGTCCTTGTTTTCCGCACGAGGAGATGGGGACCAGGAGAGGAGCTCTTGCTTTCCGATTACAAATGCGGGGACGGTGCCCCAAGCAGGCCATGCACACCCACATCCTTCCTCCCTCAGGCTTCTGTTGCTGCTTTTCACAGGCACGGATATAATATCCCCTTTGAACCAGGGCTAGGATTCTATCTGTCCTACAGCAAACTCACAGTGCACTGGAAACTGTTCGCCCCAGTGTGGATGGTTTGGGGAGACTTCTTATACTTTCATCACCAGTAAGACAAAATTCTGATCAGCTTCCCCCAAATAATGCTAAAAACACTTCACAACGCTGGTGGGAAGCAGGGGATTGGATAACCCCCATCTAATCATCGAAGCAACTTTACAACTTTCCACGAAAATCATTTTGTGTCTTTGGTCACCATCCTTGTCACCGCGGGTTGAAGCTGGGTATCCCAGAGCCTGACATCAGTCACAGCCTGCCCTCTCCCC
>NW_024080766.1:2503619-2524753 GCF_003009895.1 Hyaena hyaena
GGCGGAGACACATGGCCGTGCCCCCGTGAGCATCAGGAGCTTCTGAGTCACCTGACCCTGCCTCCCCTGGTGGCTTCTCAGATGTGCTCAAGATCGTCTTGGGCTGAGAAGGAATTTGGATGGGAACCTCTGAAGGCATTGTCATCTTCCTACTTTGATGGGACACTGAGGAAACAGATGCTGAGGCGTGAACACCCAGTGTTGCCCCATGCAAAGGGGGTCCGGGCCAGCTGGGTCTGCACTGCAAGTCACAGAACAGCGAACGTCTCTGCCATCTCTCTGAATTGGGTGCATGGGGACTCAGTCAGTTGGGCAGCCGACTTCGGCTCAGGTCATGATCTCACAGCTTGTGGGTTTGAGCCCTGCATCTGGCTCTGTGCTGACAGCTCAGAGCCTGGGACCTGCTTCAGAGTCTGTGTCTCCCCTTCTCTCTGATCCTCCCCTGATCCCGCTCTCTCAGAAATAAATAAAATGTTAAAAAAAAGTCCTATTCATGTATAGAATGCACCTTGCAACATACTTTATCCATAATGATAAGAAGAGAACATAGTGTTGGGGCGCCTGGGTGGCTTAGTCGGTTAAGCGTCCGACTTTCACTTAGGTCATGATCTCGCGGTTCGTGGGTTCGGGCCCCACGTCGGGCTCTGTGCTGACTGCCAGCTCAGAGCCTGGAGCCTGTTTCAGCCTGTGACTCCCTCTCTCTCTGACCCTCCCCTGCTCACGCTGTCTCTCTCTCTCTTCTAGAAATAAATAAAACATTAAAAAAAAAAGAAGAAGAAGAGAACATAGTGAGATTTTCTAAAAATATGCAAGAAACATATATACATCTGTCTCCTCTAATCCACACACAGAGATTTCACGAAGTCTTAGCTTAGGGTGAAACATCCCCCCCTCCATTCACAAAAGCATCTCCATGTGGCCCTCAAGCAGGATCAGGGGCGCAGAGCAAGGTGGGGACCCCACAAGAGGCCTACAGTCCTTGAGAGCCCCAAACTGGAGGCAGCCCCTGCCTGACCCGGCTCTCGCTCTTTACGCTTCTAAATACCTGCTTATCTGCTTCTCATATAGACTCAAAAGAGAAATATTCTGAAGCTCCTTAAGAAGCAGGTGTTCTGCGGGCTGACGGGTGGGCAAAGGCCTCTGCTCACACACTTAGCCGGGTTCACCGAGTCCCTGCCACAGGCCCATGACCCTAATCAGCATCATAGTGCTTCAAGTGCACAGTCCAGAGATGGGCGGATGCAGCCTGGCCTTCGAGCAGACCGCCAGAATCCAGCCTGCTTCCTGCATGAGAAGCAGAAATGAAGAAGGACAGACACCGACCCGGGATCCTGGCTTGCCGTCCCCAGCGCCCAGCAAGTGGGCAGAACGGGAGCCCCAAGTTCACCAGCACTTCGGGATTGGAAGGGCAGGAGTCTTCATGCCACAGGCGGCCTGTGCAGGTGCCTCTGAGGACTCACTCGCTGATGGCGAAGGAGCATTTGGGCTTCAGATGCTCCTGTCTTTACCAAGAATTGGCCTTGAAAGGTCAAAAGCCCATGTTGACCAAGGGGTGGAGTTTTCTGGAAAGTTTGAGCAAAATGCACTAGGCCGTTGGTTCTGGTTTAAAGATCTGTGGAAACATCTTCCACGCACGTGAACATTTATATCATCCCAGGTGCCGGGGTTGACCGTGTGACGAGAAATTCATTGTTAATGCAGCAGGAAAAAGGCTAAAAAATTAAAATTCATGATTTGATCATTAGGGATTTAATGACACTCTCAAAACAAAATGTTACCTAGGGAAGGAGGTCCTCAAGTCAGAACAAACAGCTTCCCCCAAGCTGGACTCATCCCGCCTTCACAAAACCCAAACACCTGCTATTCAACTATTTAACTTGATATTTTTTAACTTTAACGAATATATTTTAACTTTAGAGGTACCTGGATGACGTGTCCAACTCTTCATTTCAGCTCAGGTCCCTGATCTCATGGTTCACAAGTTTGAGCCCCACATAGCCCTCCACGCTGGCAGCGCAGGGCTTGCTTTGGATTCTCTCTCTCCTTCTCTCTCTGCCCTTCCCAGCTCACACATACACCTGCATGTTTGCATGCTCTCTCAGTAAATAAATAAACATTTTTAAAAAAAAAAAAACTCTTAAAAGTATATTTAAAAAATTTTAATGTTTATTTTTTTGGGAGAGAGAAACAGTGTGCAAGTGGGGGAGGGGCAGAGAGAGAGGGAGACACAGAATCCGAAGCAGCTCCAGGCTCTGAGCTGTCAGCACAGAGCCCGACGCGGGGCTCGAACCCACGAACCATGAGATCATGACCTGAGCTGAAGTCGGACGCTTAACTGACTGAGCCACCCAGAAGCTCCATATATATATATATATATAACCTTAATTAAATATACTGTACTTGAATGTGTTTAGTATTGTGAGGTGATGTGATGTGCAAAGAAGTCCCCCCATGTCCTGAGCTCTTCAGGTCTTCCTCTTTTATTTCCAGAAGTTTCCATGTCAGGATTGTAGCCTGGAAGGCCTGCTCCCCAGCAGGAGGCCTGCTTGTCACGAGAGCCCCTCCCTCCCCCTTCACGAGGACCTCGGCCAGGGAATGCTCAGAGAGACGCGGCCAGCGGGGCATTGCTAACGCTCCGTCCGCCGGGTCTGGGAGGTGCCTTCGCAGTGCTGAACACCAGCCTCCCCCACACCAGTGAGGAGAATGGGCTCGGACATTTCCAGCGGCTTGACCAGCCTCCCGGGTGAAAGTAGAGGCTGAGCCTGGATCTCAGTCAGCACTCGCTTGCTGGTCTGTGGTCCCCTGGGCTTCCACCCCCTGTACACGTGGTCCCTGCCTTCAGGAGAGCAGAGAACCTCCAAGATCTCTCTAATGTGTCAAAGCCTCTGGCTATTAATCGTGGAAAGGCACCTGGGTCGCGGGTCACGTGTAACGTGGTGCAAGAACTCAGACACTGGAGAAGCCGAAGCCCCACTCAGCGGAGCATTTGAGGACGAAGAGGGACCGGTTCACAGGAGGCTGGCTGGCCTGTTACAGCTCTGGAGGCCACAGGGGTGAGACACTCACCCAGCCCACTGCACCCTGCATGGACTCTGACCCACGCCCCGCCCCCACCCCTGCGCTGGCCCCACACCACGGGCCCCGGACCCCAGGCATCAGCTCTCAAGGCCATGGTCCTCCCTCCCAAGTTCCCTGTGACTTTGAGCGTGGGGGTTCTCTGCTCGGGTGGAATTCCTCTACTAAGTGGCCGTGGAGCCACTTCAGCAATGTGGCCCCGGCTCCCGGGACAGGGTCCTGAAGAACCTCGGAGGGGCCTTACCCCACACCTGTCCCCGACACGAGGGCGGAGAGTCACCCAGGGCAGCCGCAGCCGCCGAGCCCAGCCTGCAGGCCGGCGCAGGGCCCCGCCCCCTGACAGTCCTGTCCTCCTCACCCGACGGGTGACAGCCCCCCCCAGGCCAGGAAGCCTCTGCGCTCCGCTCAGAAAGTGGGCTGAGGGGCTTGTCGCCCTGAGCAAGCGCGTCCTCCCGAGCTCTGTGGACCCACTGGCCACAGGAGCTGTCCCCAAGGGCAGTCAGGCTCCCAGAGAAACCCACATTTCTTAGGAGGGGGACGAGCCTGGGACTCGGGCCACAAACAGGCGGGGCTGCCTGGGCCTTCTGCCGCGCGTGGGGCCGGGTCAGCAGCGAGCTGTCCACCACCGGACGCTTTGGGGCTGCTGGGAAGTCCAGCCTAATCAGGAACCCACGGCGCCCGCGGCTCCGTCCACCCTCAAAGGCGGCTCAGGACTGTCTTTGGTCTTCCCCGGGGGAGGGCGAGGGTGGGGACGGAGGGTGTACTCACCCAGGTGAAGAAAACCAGGGACACGTGTCCCAGCCCTTACCACACGCGACCCCCAAGTCCTTCTACCTGTCAGCATCTTCCTCTAAAATGCAGTTGCCTGAAACGCAGGCTCAGCGTCCCTCGGTCCCGCCCCTGGGCCTAGTCGGGTGCCTGGCACACAGTGGGGGCTCAGTGAGGGCCAGGGGAGGGTGGGCGGGGGCTGGGGTAGGGAACACATGGGAGCCTCACGTCTGCTGATAAATGCCAATAAATATGCAAATGGCGAGTCTAGGAATGCTCTTCTTCGTATCCAATTCAATCCCAGTAACCCAGGGGGTAAATCTCTATAAATTATAGTGGAGTGTGACTTGTAAATAACAATTTTCTGACATCCCTAAAGCATTGCTGTATCTTTGGAGTTTATAAATTGTTGATGTAAATGAGTTTATATAACCATTTCGTCGTTAATAAAAATAATACGCGGAGCAGTACTGGGAATCAGGTGTGCTTACAAGCGCACGAACGTGGCGGGCTTGGATATGGAAGTGCCGGGTTATAATTTGGTCGTGCCCACACCTCTGGGAGCCGAGCACGTGAAGTCTGCGGGGAGGACGCCCCCCCGACCCCGTGTGCCTCAGCCTGAGTCACCAGGACCACAGTGGCAGAACTGTGGGTACAGAGCCCACCCCGCCAAGGGCTGGGCGCTGCGCTGGGAATAACTAGCCTTTCACAGGTGCCCGTACTCAGAGGGGACAGAGCCCAACGGAGTCACATCTACCCGCCCACGGAGAGGAAAGGGGGCGTGTGATGAGCCAAGATCAGCCTCCAGCACAGAGCAGGCCCCCTGGGCGGGCGGGTGAGGGCCAAGAGGAGGCTGGGAGCAGAGTCCAGGGCATGGGGCTGGACAGGGAGTAACCTGCGCAGTTACTAGAACAAGGCACACTGAGGCAAGCTGCCAAGCGCGCAGGTTAGGTCTTCGCGTGCCGTGCAGTTGGGGCAGCTGAGAGGAAAGCCTTTCTTTCCACGCCCACCTGGGCCCCCCCACAGATGTAGGAAGGGGTCTCCTAAGAGAGAGGAGGCCTTTCCCCCTTTGCGGACGTTTCCTGTATCTCCGCCAGACAAGCGTGCACCCCGTCACGTATGCATGGAGGGGCTGAAGGACGGGGCTGCAGAGTGAGTCACTGTCGGCAGAAGATGTCTGGGAACTGGGAAGCGTCCGTCTCTGTCCGTGGCTCCCTCAGAAATCACCGACGCGGGCACTGTTCAGAACAGCATTCCAGAAAAGTCTTGTATAGACATGGGCCAATTTATTCCTAAGGATGTCTGCTGGCTAAAGGTCAAAGCCTCAGGTTAGAGGATTCACAGCCTGGGTCACCTCACCCTAACGGTGTTTTCTCCTTGACGCACCATATTGTTGCATCAAATGGGGAGAAAAAAACGGTTTTAGGTGGACACAAACACGCCCAAAATTAGAGTTGACAGGCACACGACTCTCTCTCCCTCTCTCTTTCACACACACACACCCCCCTCAGATCACTCTCCCTATGAATGTGATACACTTACTGTAAGTAGATTAGTAATCAAACCCAGAATTGTTTTGAGGATGATACGTTGTGACCAGGTGAAATTTATTGATGATGGCAGAAAGCACATGACACCAGAGTGAAGGAGAAAACCACGTGGAAACGATGATAAAATTCTACATCTATTTTTGAACTTCAAAATCTTAAAAAAAAAAAAAAAAAAAAAAAAGCCTTGGGGCGCCCGGGTGGCCCAGTTGGTTAAGCATCTGACTTGTGCTCAGGTCATGATCTCGTGGTCGGTGGGTTCAGGCACATTTGCCTCCACCACGTGAGGACATCGTGATGCCTCACGGGATTGGATGCAAAGTGGTTTGTGTGGAGCCGCGTGAGTTTCTGTAGAAAACCTTTAAGCGTCATTGAGACTTAAAGAAACTATGACCACCCCCTCCAGTCTCCAGCAGGAAAAAAAATACACACACATTTTTTATTTATTAATTCAGGGAAATAAATCATCGCTCTGAGGCTGTTGTCTTCCTTAATAGTAGACGCTATCAATGTGTCGCCTTCAAAGCCATCACCGTCACCCCCGTCCCTGGCCAACAGACCAAATGCCAGCATCTTCTGGAACGGCGTCGAGGCTGATCCTGGCAGATGGGTGGGAGGCGGGGGTGAGACGGGGACCCACCTCTCTCTGCTGGACGCCCGGATGCCTTCCCCAGGGCACTGGAATCCCTTCCAGGACCAGGCTCCAAGTAAGGCGGAGAGTCTGAGCCATGAGGAACAGGAAAAGAAGTGGATTTCAGAGTTGGGGCACTTGGAAACCGCAGGGGACTGGCTTTCTCTGGGAACTGCCAGGGGGGCCCACCCAGTTCACCCCAGGCCGGGCTCAGGGGACTGTGCTCTCCAGCCGCACCACAAGGCTGCCTTTGGTCTGCGAGCCACCCCGTGGAAATTGGCTCTGGCTTCCCTGGGTGCAGACCGACTTCCGATCAAACTTAATTAAAGTAAGACCAGTCGTATTTATCTTGCGTTTTCTCTCAGGCACCGTTTTTCTTCTAATTGGGACTGGAGGGTATCCCCAAGCCAAGGCGCCTTGGGCTCCAGAGAGTGGCCGCTCCGGGCAACCTGACAGGCGGCTGGCTCTCCCAGGAGGAGACACAGGCCCGCCCGCGGGTTCATCCAAAGAGGCTCCACTAAATCATTCCCGTCCCAGCCACGGAGATAATTTTCAGCATGAGGTTTATCTGCAGAAGGACTCTGACATCTTCCAACCGCCCCAAGAGCCGTAACTCAAGGCAGCGGCGACTATGTGTGCGTGGTTCTACAAAGGTCCCCCAGGCGCGCGCTGCTGCGATCCTGGCTTCCTCCCCACCCCCACCCCAGGAATCTTCGTGAACTTGTCCTCTGCTGAGCCCCAAACAGGGCGGGACGGGAAGGATGTGCCTGCCCCGAGGAGGAGCCCTCCGCTCCGGGAAGACGCCGTTCAGGTGAAGGCTGTGGAATCCCTGCCCACGCCGGCGTGGCTCAGAGGCAGAGGGGCTTGTGCTGATAAACACGTCACCCTCACACAGGTTTCAGAGACTGAGTGACCTGAGCCGCCAGCACCCCGAGCTCCTCGCCCCACGCCGGTACTGTCGCCAGAAGTCCCGACCGGACACTTAAACCCTGCCCTATTCGGAACCCCTTTCTCCCACTAGCGCAAAGATTTTCCGGAAAGTCCCCAGATGCTCACATTTGACGTCCGCTTTCTGGGATCAGCACCACCTCACGCATCGGAGAGCCACGTCACTTCAGGTGACCAACGCTTCCGGGGCGGGTGGCTGGTGTGTGGGTCTGCACCCTTCCCACACAAGGTCAATATGGCAGCTAATCCCTCCCTTGACTTCCCAAGATAAATGGCCTCCCACTGTCTGCGCAAGGTTCTGTGTCCACAGCTGTTTTCATTTTATTCTGTGTCTGGGATTTCACCAATGTCATGTAATTTTCACATTTTCCCAAATTGAGCTGTTTTATTCTCTACTTCTGCTGTGCTGCTACATCACAGGCTGGGTCTGGGCTCTCTTAAAAGGGCAGCACTTTAAAGATTTGAAAGACAGGTTCACTTGAAAAGGAGTCCTGCAACTTATTTTCAGGTTTTCGTGCTTTTTGGATATTCAAGCCCGTCTTTCATCATTCATACGTAGCATTTTCCATGTGACTTGAGGATAAATGGCCCTAATAAATCCCATTATTCTGAAGAACAATAAAAATAACAGGTTGGTGACACTGGAGCCATGATAAATACCATTTTTTATTTTGCCTTGTCATTATTATCTCTTTTCTCCTGCCTGGCTGCTGATACACTGTCTCCTTGCAAACCCAGCCAGGGACCTGGGCCCTGGCGGGGGGGCCCCCACCCCCGGAGTCCGTCTGGAGGAGTTCAGCAAGTGTGGAGTCAGCCGTCCTCTCCAACTCCCGACAATACACACAGCATCCCAGCCAGAGGAGCCCCCAAATCCCAGCCCTACCCCCAACTCTCCTCGGTGGAATGATCTGGACCCCTGGATTACTCCATCGCCTTCTCACTTACTTAAATATCAGAGATCAAGCCCAGAGACCAGGAACTGGTGAAACCAGCTAACAGGGCATGTGAAGCCCGTAGGAACAGAGTCGGTCTGGATGCCCTCACAGAAGTTCTGCAAAGCACGACTGAGGACGGCTTATCGACCTGCATCGGCAAAATCAAATGCATCAAATTACACAAAATCTGCACCACAAGTTCATTTGTTTGTATTTATCTGGTTACCAGAGTGAACTTACATTTGTAAAAGCAGAGCAAAGGACCCAGCACACGAGCAGGTGTTAGAAAGATGTCCCAGAGTGACTCTACTGCATTTACCCGCCCACTCCATGGTGGTGAAGCATGGGGGCTCGTGAGGGGTGCAGCATAGGATGACAAGTCCCAGGCTCAGCCGCACTAAGACACAGGCAGGGGTGAGGTCCGTCCTGAATGCAGCCACCGTCTCATCATCTGTGGCCCAATATTCTTCTGGAATTTTCCATCTTAATCGTCCTGTTGGATTCGCGTTTCCTCCTGCCACTCACATTTCCAGAGCCATCTGCTGCTTGCACGTCTGATCTGAATGGGTCCAAGTTTATCTCCCCTAAAGAATGTCTTCCTTTTTCATGTATGTCCCCCCGCCCCCCACTGTCGTCGGCCCCGGGACACTGGGGCATTCCCTGGGCAGAATGATAGCAGCATCCTGGAGCCCGCGTGGGCCAGCCTTACCCTGCAGTGTCAGCACACGCTTTCCATACTGACCCAACGAGGCAGGACTCGGCGTGAAGCCCGGGCCCAGGGTGAGGCAGCCGCAGCGGTGGGGGGTAGGGGGGACCTTGCCGGAGGAGCAGGTACCACGGAGCAGAGGCAGGTAGAGTTTCCCGAGGCCGCTCACCTGCTGCCTGGCGATGCCGGCGCCGTGAGTGCGAGGAGGGTCCTGGAAGCCCCGGGAAAGCGGCCAGCAGCCTCCCGGCCGCCTTGTGCCCACGTACCCAGGACTCGCTCCCCTCGGGCGGAAAGTCCTCCAAACTCCAGCGTCTGCAGCAAGGGCCCGTAGCCCCTCACCAGACGAGAAGGAGAAGGCACAGCCGGCAAAGTGCTTGCGGGGTCATCGGTGTGTCCAGCGGAACCTGCCACGGAATCCTACCACGCTGCTCTCGTCTACGTGCTCGGCCAACCTGCGTCCTCGGGCGCAGCGATTAAAATTGAGGTCGTCAAAATACAGCCAGAGTGGCCCCCAGGGTGTTGAAGATCCCAGAGACATATGTCTGAATTTGGCATTTAGTCTACTGGTCGTCCTGGGAGTGAAGGCAAGGAGATGAGGCTTCCGAATCCGGACGCGGGTATGACCGCCGGGTAAGGCTGCGGACTGGCCGGCAGGAACCTGGCCCTCGCTGGCCTCAGGGCGGCGGGAGGGGCAGGAGACGCTGGTTGGAAGGGACCCACGGGCTGTGCCCTGGAGGGTGACCAGCATCGTGGGTACATTCCCCTGAACTGCACACGACTCCATGCTAAGAGGGCTTCGTGCACGGATTACACTAATCTTTTACCATCTTGAAATTCTTAATAATTTTTGGACAGGAGTCCCTGGATCTCTGTTTTCCACTGAGTCTTGCACACGATGTAGCGGCCCTGCCCACCAACACGTGGTCTGTATGGGTGTTGGTGGTTGTAATTTGACTGGAAAGGTGGATGCCATTATTTGGGGGGGCCAAGACTTTGGGTGGCTATGCCTACAACCCCAGAACATTCCTATACAAACCTCCCAAGTGACATTATCCATACAAGCTGCATCTCATGAGCAATGAGGCCAGGAGGGCGGGGCCCAGTTGGCATAGCACGTGTTTGTTCTCTGAACAGACCCCAACGGCTGACTGCGTGAGACGCATGGGCCTGCGCACTGGGGTGATCACGTGTGCCTCGTGACAGCCTCGGCCTTTGCGAAAGCTACCACTTCTTGAAAGGTGATAGGGTGAAGTTGTAGTAACGGAAAGAATCTTTTTAAAAAAAAGGTCAATAAGGCATATTTCTAGTAAATGCAAAAAAACAGTGAGCCCACAAGACCATGATACGATTCCAGGCATGTTGTTAATTCATAGAATGTTCCGAGTCCACAAAGCGTGCGGTTCTCCTGGCGGGACCACACCCTGAGGCCCACGTCGGCTAAAGTGAAGTCACCGGGCTTCTCCATGGGACACGTCGCCGTGCAGGAAAGAGGGCAAAGCGCAAGGAGATGGGCGCTCCGTGTATCTCAGGACTAAGGATCAGGGCCCCAGGCGGACTTCCGTGAGGTTCGGTAAATAAGAGGGAGCAAGGGGCAAAGTGGAAGCAGCGCGTGAGTAGAACTGGGGAGTATGATTTATGTGTGATATTAACAGTCTTCAGTCCTTTATTCTCCAGAGGATTCAGGCTTCATCCACAGAGGGTGAGTGGTTTGGGGGAAAGGATAAAGGTCTTTCATTTGCACGGGACAGATCGTGTGAGACGCGCCACCTGAGAAGAAGGAATGAGACCCGGGTCCCACAGCCCCAGGGGCTCCCACAGCGGATTCGGGAGGCTCAGTCAGAAGCCAGGCGTGGGACTTCAACGGGACCTCAGCGCAGCCGGCCCTAATGCAGCCCCCTGTGGGGACAGACACCCCGGCCACCGCCTCCCTCTGCTCCTGCTCAGAGAATGGCAGCTCGTCCCAGGGCCCGCGTGCAGACAGCCCAGCTCTCCGTAAGGCCTGCAGCCCGTTTAGCCGGGGAGCGCGGCATCTGCGGGGTGCGGTGGGGGTGCTGCGCTGCGCCCTTCTCATGCACTTTCCTGGTTGATCATCACCCAATCTGGAAAGAATCCACTACTGTGTTCACAAGAGTGCTAAGAAAACAACCCATTATTCTGACTTGTAGGAGAATCTAATGCGTAACTTACTATTCAAATGGTGTCCAGACCCTGCGATCCAGGAAGTGACTCGGGAAGACCGATGGGTCCCGCCAGGATCCCAGCCGAGGCACAATCGGGTTTGATATTTTAAGCCCTTGGGGATTCCCCTCGGGGTAATCCAGAAACAATGAGTTTCAAAAGGACACACTTAAAACTAGGAAGAAAATGTTTAACAGCTGAGTGGGGGGGGGGTTAAGAAGAAAAAAAAAAAGCCACAACAACTTAAGAAACGGAAGGCTTCCTGGGAACACAGGGAACTGGCTGGGGCGCCCCAGGAAAGCAGGCGGCGGGGGGCCGGGAAGAAAGCCTGCCTGTGTGAGCGGCAGTGGCCGGCCCCGCAAAGTGAGTCCTATTTAAAGAAGATCACAGTACAAACACTGTTTCATTAGCCCCAAATGAGAATGTAAAGTGGCAGAGACGATCGTAAAGAAAGGGAGATGAATCGGTGTAATGAAAGATGGGATAACTACAGGCAAAACAGGAAGTGTGGCTTAGGATTCGCACGCCCTTCAAAAAACCCGAGGAGGCGCTGCTGGGAAGGCCCCACCTGCCTTCGCCTGGGTGGGGGGGTGGGGGGCTGGCGAGAACCCGATGAGGTAATGACTGTTCCCTCGGAGGAATGGGTCCCGGGAGATGCTTGGGAGGCAAAGCCTCAAGGGAGGAGGATCCCAGGGCCCCTCCACAGTCCCGGGGGCCAGGGGGCTGGGACGGGTGTGACTTCTGATGGCTCAGGAGACGGCGCAGCGTGTCACCAGCTTCAATTCTCCGCCTGGGAGACTGGAAACATGCGGCTGTTGGCGTCCCCACCGGGAGGTGCGAGAGTCCCAAGTCCCATCACCGCGGCTGAAGGCCACGCAGACCTTGGTGCGGGGAAGACGGAGCTGCCGGGACGCCACAGGGCCGCTGACGCGCGGTGTGTTGTCCGGAAGGTACGAGCTGTACGTGGCCACGCTTTACAGTCACGCGGCAAATCCAAAGTCCCACAGGATCACACGGCGCTCTTCCGTGCGGGAGCCCCGCTCAGCCGTGGCCGTGACACCTGGCCACAGCGCCCCGACCACAGCAGGGACTCAGCCCACGGAGACTTGCCTTCCCGGCGATGTGAGCAGCCGCACCCTCTGAGAAGGAAGTTTGAAATGACCACAGAGCCAGGACCCCAGCAAGCGGCGGATTCAGAGAAAGATCTGGCAATAAATATCAGTGTTGGAGTAAAATATCAGCTTATCAAAACCTCTGAGGAGACCTGCACTTCTGTTCCGGAATGTGGGCGTCCTGGCCCCTCTGGGAGCACTGACCACGGCCAGCAGCTCACACCTCGTTTCAGTGGTCCCCCGTCGACACGCCGTGTAAGCCAGGACTCTGGAGCCAATCCGTGTGGATTTGAATCCTGGCTTCTCAACCCGTTAGCCAGGAGACCCCTGCACTTTATTATTTTTTTTTAACATTTATTTATGAGAGAGAGAGAGACAGCATGTGTGCAAGGGGCAGAGAGAGAGAGGGAGCCACAGAATCCGAAGCAGCTCCAGGCTCCAAGCTGTCAGCACAGAGCCCGACGCGGGGCTAGAACCCACGAACCGTGAGATCGTGACCTGAGCCGAAGCCGGACACGACAGACCAGGCGCCCCGACCCCTGCACTTTAAACCAGGGATCATAACACATCTAGTGAGGTGCTGTGAGAATAAAAGGAGAAAACTGTGATAAGGGCTTTTCATTGCTTCTGGAGAAAGTAGGGATTCAGTAAGACACTGTTTTTGTATTAAAGAGCGTGTTTTATGTCTACTGTGCAGACACGCTCGCTTGTGACTGTCCCCAAGCACCTGAGACAGCTCTCCCGTCCCATGGTTGTGCCCCTCCCCGGCAGCAGGACCTGACCCCCCAGAGACACAATGGAAGGAGCCCGGGCAGTGGGGACGGGTGGCTTCGGGGTCCCCCTCCTCGGACAGGAAGGCGCTGCCTGGCAACACGGCCAGGACCAGCCAGGTCGAGCCCCACAGCAGCCCCTCCTGGGTATAACAAGAAAAAATAAACAGAAGACCTTGGCGGTCGATAGCATCTTGGTTCATCCGTCCCTGTCCCCCCACCTCCGTGTTCCTGCTGAGTTTCCCACAGCCCAGCGTGCCCGCCCTGCTGCACACGCAATAAGGGAAGAAAAGACCCAGCCCGAGGCACATGGTTCACCAGCCTACAAGCAGTGTCTCCCTCATTCCTCGGAACTGGGAAGAAGGTTAGTTTTCATTCCTGTTTCTAAAATAGAGTCATGATTGGAAAGATGGAACACCACGTGCCCAAGTTCACAAAGGTGCGTACAGAGGAGACCCGAGTCTGCTGCTCCCCGCCTTCCCCATCAGAAGGGCTCCCCGGGGCTCAGCCGCGTCTCTCTCTCTCGTGAACCACACGCCGGTTCATCACGTTGCTCCCAGGCTGGTCAGAGCTCCCACGGCCCCCAGGACGTGGGGTGAACTCTCAGCCTTGCCCGTGTACCCTGCACCGTCTGAGGCCTCCACCCCTGCTCGACCGGCCTCACCGCTCCGGGCCCCAGACCTGCTGGCGGACCCTCACACTGCCTCCACGTCCCAGGGGCTCGGAGCCTCCGCACGTGGCTTCCACCGGAAGGTCCCTCGTGGTCACTGGCATGTGTGAAAGCAACGGTCTCGGAGGCCGGCCCACGAGCCCAGCTCCTGAGGCACCCTAATAAGGTTAAGTCGGCTGGGCCGGGGCGGGGGGTACACCCGCATCGTGCGTGGTCCGAGTTGTGTCCTGCGCTCTGAGCTGAGAGCAGTCTCCTGCCGGCTCCTACGCGCCCAGAAGCCGGCTGTGCCGGGCCACCCGTAGGCTCCTGGGACCGTCCATTGCAACTGAAGGGAAATTGTTTCCGGACTTGCGAGAACTTGCACGTGGCCACATCCGCTACTCTTAACCTTCTACCGCCGGCTGCACAGAGCGCCCGCACTTTAGGACGATACCCGGATGAAGCCACAGGTCTGAGTTCTCCACTTTATCCGTCCGGCCAGGGTCAGGAACTAGAAGGCGCAGTGTGTCTGGGTGTGGGCGCAGCGTGTCTGAGTGTGGTCCGCAGGGTGAAGTGGGTGGGGAGACTGCTCCCGGGGTCGCAGAGCCTGGGTGGTGGCTGGCGGCAAAGAAGCGGGCGTTTCCCTGCCCCAGTGGCTCTGAGAATTTTTCTACACCCTTTCATAGTTTAATGAGAATGTTATTCAGTAAAGTTTTGTTTTCCAGATTTGAAACTGAACTTGCCTCCACTTGTTTTCGTCTCTCCCTCTTACCCGTGTCCCGAAGGAAGACAAGAGCCTCAGGAGGAGACCCAGTGAAAAGGAGGGCAGCACGGGTTGGAATCGTGTCCGCGGTAGCTGTTTAAAACAAAGCAAGCCAGAAAAAGAGGAATCTCTATTATCAAACGCAGAGAGCGGGATTAATAGTGAACTTTACCGGCGGGGAGCGGCAACAGTGTAACCGGCGAGGCTCTGCCCGGCGCTGCACCTGCTTGTACAGTTCAAATTAAAACCTGAAACCCAGCAAATCCCACTTCACAATGGCTCTCAGTGCTGCAGCCTGTGAATTAAAGGCCTCCATTGTTTGCAAGGATTATTTCCTTGCCGCTACCAGCTTCAAAGAAACGCGAATCTTCCCTCACTTTTCTATTGATCCTTGTTGATCAGATTAACTTTGTTTTGGATTCCTCCCGAAACAAAGACAAACAGATACATTTTAAGCACTTTTATGTACAGCTTTGTTTCAGTTTGGGATTCTTATTGTGCTTTTACTTCCTTGTTATAAAGATTACTAGGCAGTTGGGGGAAAATCAGGGAATTACCATAAATTCTATTCACTAAATACCAACACTTTCAGGCAAATTATCTCAATTGTAAAATACTTTGGCATACCAAGTAATTATATGCAATTAAAATCCCACCTTTCATTTACCTTCCCTTGTTAATTTATACTAGAATACCTGTACTCAGGAAAACGAAAAGATTAGCAAGCACTAGAAATCAAAGACATCTCTCAACACCGAAAAAATAAAGCCAAACTTTTATCCTAGTCATCGGGCACTTCAGATTGCAGATGAAATTATTTAATGCTCTCCCGCTCTTTAATGAACTATCAGGAATCTGGAGAGCAGTTCCTTGAAGACAGAATGTTCACAGGCTCTTTGTAAATATGCCGAGGAGGCTTCTCCCCTGCCTGCTCAACCCCTGGCTGCGTGACTCAGATACCTGGGGCTGACATTAACCAGTTTCACCGTGGGCCGCACCGCACGCTCTTTACCTGCTCACAGCCCTCCCGCGCGAGCTGCTGGGTCTGCCCTGAAACCTGCCAGGAGAGAGTCAACCTCAGAGACGCCCCTATGCCAAGCAGAGGCGGGAAGGAGACCTAGAGGCTGTTTACCGGGGCCCACGAAGACCCCCTAGCCCCCTCCTCCACCTCCCACCTCCCTCTGAGAGGTGCGTACAAACCTCCTTGTGGGGGGGGGGGGTGCTGAGCGCCCGCCCCAAGCCTAAAGCCAGAGCTCTGTGTAAGTGACTCTAGTTTATGGGAAGTAAGAGGCTAATTATCCCGTAATCATTAGTTTGCAACCAACCAACCAAAAAAAACCAAAACCAAAAACAAAAACAAAAACAAAAACAAACCTTCTTTGGGGAAAATGTTAAGTAAGAGCTGTGTCCACAGTCGCCCGGACTCCAGGGATGCCCCAGCAGGTGCACTTCCCAGGACGGAGGGAGCTTTCGGCCTCAGGACTTGAGTGCGAAAACCCAGAAAGTCCAGGGTAAACCAGACACTCTGGTCACTCTCATGCTCTCGTGGCTCCGTTGTCCCCGACATCGTGTGACGAGGGACCCTCGCGGTCGTGTGCAGCTGCAACCCTAACCCCTGAGCCCCGTCCAGACTGCACGCACTCGCCCACCTCCCGCAAACGAGGCCACGTGCCAGCAAACGTCTCGTGCCCCCATGCCCGCGCCACACAGCGCTGCATACATAAATCAACAGGCTCTTCCTCATTAGCCACTTCATCGGCCGCTCTAAGAGCGAATTTCGCCAAACAGGCATCAGACGGTTCTCCACCTGCCAGGGGGTGAGAAACCAATCTGTGGGCTGGACCCCCGTTTCTGAGAAACTGATTTCTATAAACGTAGTTGCCCTGCGCTGCCTCGGGCTTCCGATGTGGCCAGAAGACAGACCCAAGTGGACGACCCTGCATCAAGGTGCTCCTCCATGTTGTGAGGAGCGGCCCCTGCTCTCGCATCGGCCAGGGTGACAATTATTGTCTTTATGCCATTTTCTCTGCACCTTATGGCCACTCGTCTCTGAGGGGCACCTGCCTTCCTGCTCCCCCAGGAAACAACAGGGGGACACTCGCTGCCCCTTCCCACCTCACCGACTGCCTTCGGGATGAGCGTGAGCCCTGACGGAGGGCTGAGAACGTGCGCCACAGACCTAGAGGTGGACTTACACTCGCCTACTAGACATTTCTGTAAAGGCTGATTATAAAAATACAACGGTTGATTGGAATATGAAATCATCAGGTCTCCAAAAGCTGAGATGAAACATCATGTCACTGGACGCCAAATCTGATGGTTTATTTATGAGACATCCTTGACCTCGGGGTTTATCCAATTTCAGCTTCAATTAAAATAAAAACACGGGGGCGCCTGGGTGGCTTAGTCGGTTAGGCATCCGACTTTCGCTTAGGTCATGATCTCGCGGTTCGTGGGTTAGGGCCCCGCGTCGGGCTCTGTGCTGACTGCCGGCTCAGAGCCTGGAGCCTGTTTCAGTCTGTGACTCCCTCTCTCTCTGACCCTCCCCTGCTCACGCTGTCTCTCTCTCTCTCCTAGAAATAAAAAAAAATTTTTTTTAAATTTAAAAAAATTAAAAAAATAAAAACACGAAGGAGAACAGCATGGGTTGCAGGCCCCACTTGACCGCGTGCCCGCCAAGTGTCTGCAGAGCGACTTCGCAGCTCAGGAAGGACACCTCCTTCCTCACCAGCTAAGCCGCCGCCACCCTGGTCCCTCCCGCTGTGGTCAGGACTGGGGAGATGGGCAGAGCGCCTCGAAGAGAGTAAAGCACTGACAATGACTGTACCACAGGGACACACCGTCGCTTTTCCAATCTTTGCCCCGTCTCGATGCGCGAAGACCATCTTCCGTGATACCAAGCAAATAACGTGTTCTGCGGAACGTCCGTCGCGTCCACACAACCCGTGTTGTAACTTCCAACAGAGCCCGGAATATTCCTTTACAGCGTCAAGATGCAAGAAGAACCTACCCACGCCGGTGAGCCTCAGATGGAAAGCATTGCCCTAGTGTCTGCTTCCCTGGACTGCGGGTCACTTCTTATCCGGAAGCCACGACGTTTAGGAGGCAACCCTTGAGGAAGGGAGCTCCCCAGGTCATAAGGGTCACCGACAAGCCGGTCAGAGAAGCACATGACCAATTGCCGCCCAGCTTCCTGAGAGACCCTGTGCCCGTGTCTGTCTGACCCAGACAGCCCTCCCCAGCCCACTTCCTGGTGTGATTCCAGAAGGCTCCGTCCAGTAGAACCTTCTGTGATCACAGCTTATTCCTCTCTTCCTAATTTTCTACATTTTCTTCAATATGCCTCCGTTCTTCTTACCCCCAAGGAAAAAAAATCAATGGCAGTAATTCATTTAGTCCACCCGTGTGTCCTTCAGAAAATGGGCATTTGGAGCAGTAAACGGTGCCCAGGGAGGCAAGCAGACAGCTCTCCGCACTTACCCTTTCAAAGCCATTAGGGTAGCGCTTAGGTGCATTCTTAGCTGAATAAATTAATTGGCTATTGGCTTAATGTGTGGGTCCCTCTGGGGGATTCTTGCTGGGAGCAGCTCCGAGCTGTGCCCCGTGGAAAGTCTCTGGTTCCAGGAGGGAGGCTGCACAGAGCCTGACAGCGTCCAGTCCACTGAAAGCGATAATAGCAACAAATCAAAGGCGCCGCCCAACGACGGGGCTTGACGGGCCCTGGGAAGGAAGCCCCCCACCCCCACCTTGCAGCAAGCCCACTGCTGGGTCCTGTCGCCCAGCCTGGCTGGGAGCCTGGTGGCTTCCCAAAGGGCACCGTCTAACTCGCCCCGGGCGGGGGCGGGCGGGGCTGCGACATTGAATCCTATGCAAACTTGTGATGACTGACTTAGTGAATCATGTCAGGTTTTAAGCTTTATTTTATTTTATTTTTTATCGGCTGCTGGGTAATTGAAGGGGAGAGGATGCCCCATTGACATCCCGCCCGAGGCTGCAGCTGTCTTGCCGCAGCCTCGGCTCCTAAGACAGGTGTCAGGGAGAAGCGTGGCTTCACGCGCAGGGGCACCCTCTACCCTGTCAAGCCTGCAGCTCGCTCGTGCCGTCCGCCCGCGCCCTGCGACTCGGCCCGTCAGCCTCCCCTCCCCACAGGAAGTAAACACCCCCCAGATCCATCATCCAAGAAAATGAGCTTTCAGAAGAAATGATGACCCTCAAATCTCACTGAGGGATTCTCCTGTTGACTCAACCATCACCTATTGGTTTCAGAAAGCCACCAACATCTAAATTACTAGCAAAGCAAGATTTAAATCACAGATTATACTTTTTCCCTATTTAACCACTTTTAGAGGACTTTTAGAGGAACCCAGGAGACTGGGTTCCATTGCACAGCCTGTTTCTTCCGCTGGAAATAAATACATAAAGCACCGCATATGTGAAAGGGGGGGCATGTCGGCCTGAAGCACGTTTCCTCGGGATTTCTTTCTTTGTTTTTGTTTTTGTTTTTATTTTACTCTAACATCAAAATGCCTGTTGTAACATCAGGAGGATCATTTGGAAAGGAAACAAAGGGTCAACAAAAGTAATGGCAGTGGGTGGACTTCCACGCGTTGACGTGTGTGCAGTGTGTGGGCGAGATGGCCCGGGCGGCGGCTCACGCAGTGAGTGCCGGTATTTGGGGCCGTTGGTGCCACAGACTTCAAATGCGGCACTTCCTGGTCTGAGCAAATGTATTGATGTGTTAAGGGTGACTTGTAGGTAATTATTATTCTTCAAACATACTCATGATTGTGTTCATTTAAATACTTAACTTCCAAATCTATTTGAAATTAGGCCATTTACATTATACACGGGCACACACGTGCATACACTCTGGCACATGCACACACACGGGCACATTTGCAATGCACACACACTCACCTTTGCACACGCACATGGGCACATTCGCACATGCACACACAGATTCGCACATGCACACGGACACATTGGCACATGCGCACACGCGCGTGCGCACACACACACGTCTTCCTCACACACCTACCCCAGGAGAACGCTCAGTCAGACACTCCTAGCTCCCTTTCCAATTGTTTTCCACTCTGTTTTCACACTTCCTTCTATCCCCTTATAAGCGAGTGATAGGTATGTACAAGGAGATCTTACTTAAATGCAAAAGCCACGTAAGGAGTGGCTATTGTGTCTAAGGGGTTACATAAGGGTAAGGCCTGACCAAGGGGGGCAGGCCCATGCCCTGGGGGTGAGGGAAGGCACGCAGGCCACCCCAGATGCCCAGCACAGCCCCTGGTTGAAGACGCACTGATGTCATGAGTCAGGGATGGTGCTGAGTGAGGGGTGCCCGCGGACCAGGGTGCGGCGGCCTCACCAAGAAACATTCCTTCTCGTGTACGGGCCGTGGCCCTCACAGAGAACGCAGGCCTCTGCTCACCCTCCTCAGCGGGCTGTCCAGGCTGGTGGAAGCTTCCGCTCAGCACCTGCGGCGGACGCAGGCCCCTAAGGACGTGCTAGGGAGTGACACCTCGGCTCACACTTCCTGCTCCAGAGGCTTCACAGCCTCATCCAGACTCCCGTGGGTGAGCAAGAGCCACCCTCCCTGTTCCCAGCAGCAGAGGCCGAAAGTGTGTGCGCAGATATAAGGGCCACAGGAATATGCCCAGCCCCACGGCCAAGCCTGGAAGGCCAAGCTGCTCAGGACAATTCATTCTTTCTACCGAATGCCTTGATGCTCCAATTTCCTTTGCATCTGGCCTGGCCATTGACTGAAATCTGCCATCAAAGCTCCGCTGGGGGCTTCCTGAGAATGATCATCCTTTTAGATCTAAGTAAGTCCCTTTTCTTTTGACTGAATGTGTCCCTATTTGAATGTGTTTGGGTAAGAATGTGATGCTTGGAGCTGTGGCAGCCATACTGAGGCCATGAGGCAGTGCCAGGAAGCAGTGGGCGATGGAGCAGGGCAGTAACAGAGCCGGGGGCGGGGGTTGACGACACCATGGAACCATTGCAGCAAACTCTGAACTGCGTGCCTCCAGGCCTTCGTTGTGGGACAATAGTACTTTGCTGCTTGTAACTGGATGCGTCTACAAGCAACCCAGTAGAAAGAAGACTACTACGTGCAACACTGCGACAGGGACCCAGTCCTCAGGGGGGGTCACGGGGGGGCCGGACGTGCCGACACTGACGAACGGGCAGGGGACCGGTGTGAAGAGACACCGCAGCACCCACGGGCAGGGAACCTGCCCGTCATTTCGTCTTTCACTGGATAACAGCGTGACTCGGGCCAGCCTCCCAAGCCCTGGCTGGCGCCCAGGCGGTGACTGCGGGGCTGGCCGTCCGCGCTGTGGGGGACGTCCCCTGCCTCCCCCTGGGGTGTGGCCGGGGGAAAGCCCAGAGAGGGGACTTCGGCCCTGCGTGGACAGAGGCTTCTAGACAACAGGACCCAGGGAGCAGGATGGGGCGGGGAGATGGGAGGGGGTGCGTGGGGTGGAGCCTCATGGGGTGTCAGCCTCTGTGCTGACAGTGCAGGGCCGGCTGGGGATTCTCTCTCTCCCCCCTCTCTGCCCCTCCCCTGACCTCACTCTCTCTCAAGGTAAATAAACAAGCTTAAAAAAACAGAAATGAGGGGCGCCTGGGTGGCTTAGTCGGTTAAGCGTCCGGCTTTCGCTTAGGTCATGATCTCGTGGTTCGTGGGTTCGAGCCCCGCGTCGGGCTCTGTGCTGACTGCCGGCTCAGAGCCTGGAGCCTGTTTCAGTCTGTGACTCCCTCTCTCTCTGACCCTCCTCTGCTCACGCTATCTCTCTCTCTCTCTCTCTCTCCTAGAAATAAATAAAAATAAAAAAATAAAAAACAGAAATGAGGTCCATACCCAGCAACAGCAACTGAAGTGACTTTAGTTTATTTAATATATTTTTTTAATATTTTATTTATTTCTAGGAGAGAGAGAGAGAGACAACGTGAGCAGGGGAGGGTCAGAGAGAGAGGGAGTCACAGACTGAAACAGGCTCCAGGCTCTGAGCTGTCAGCACAGAGCCCGACGCGGGGCC
>NW_024080766.1:2525020-2588182 GCF_003009895.1 Hyaena hyaena
CCCCCCCCCCCCCGTCAACCCCCAGTTTGTTCTCTGTATTTAAGTCTCTCTTATGGTTTGTCTCCCTTTCTGTTTGTAACTGGTCTTCTGTTAAGTCTGTGAAATTCCACATATGCGCGAAAACATGTGATATCTGTCTTTCTCTGACTTACTTCACTCAGCATACTACCTTCTGGTTCTTTCCACGTTGCTGCAAACGGCAGGCTTTCGTTCTTCTTCAGTTGCCGAGCAGTGTTCCCCTGTGCGTATAGACCACAGCCTCTTTCTCCATTCATCCAGCTGAAGTGGCTGGACAGGCCCGCCTCCATCCCACGTCCCTAAGGGGAGGACGTTGAAGTCGGGGGCTCCACCCGTGTACCTCGGTCACTTGTGCCTCGGGCGGCACTGGTCCCAGTTCTTGGCTGGTGGCCTCTTGTTCCGGCGGCCGGAGCGTGGCGTCTAGGGTGACAAAAAAAGGGAAAGCACGTTCTTGCTGAGTCTGGAAAGGAGGAGGCACAGTCCAGCCCCGTAACGTCACCGCAGGTGTGTGAGGACTGGACACAAAGACCGGCACGTTTGGTAAAGCAGGACGAAGTGCCCGCGTGGGGGGCGGGCAGTCACGCCACAGGAAGGGACGGAGGGAACAGGCGCCCGGGCACGTGGCTCAGGATGCCGTGTCCCGTGGCTCTTGTCTGGGGCTGAGGCCGCGGCTGCATTTCTTTAAGTTTTATAAATGTTTATTTATATTTGAGAGACAGAGAGAGACAGCGTGAGCAGGGGAGGGGCAGAGCGAGAGGGAGACACAGAATCTGAAGCAGCTCCAGGCTCCGAGCTGTCAGCACAGAGCCCGACGCGGGGCTCGAACCCATGAACTGTGAGATCATGACCTGAGCTGAGGTCGGACGCTGAACCGGAAGCCCCCCTGCCCCCCCCCCCATTGCTGCATCTCTAAAGCGTCACTGTGTTCATGTCATCGTGGAGAAACCCAGGTGCTGTATGTAGGTCCTCCCGCCCGGTCCCCACGATGAGCCCAGGCTGCGGTCCCCACGGGTCCCCACGTGATTCCTCCACCGAGACCCAGAAGAACTAGGTGTTAGGCCCTGTTGTGGGGGGAATGGCGGCCACCAATGTCACGTCCACCCCATAATCGCTGGGAGCTGTGAATGTGGCCTCATTTGGAGGGAGGTGTTTGCAGATGCCACGGATTTAAGGGTCTTGATATGAGGAGGTCGTTCTGGATTATCTGGACGGCCTCTGAACCCAGTGACAAGTGCACTCTCACGGGAGGAGAGCCACACACACGGAGGTGAAGGCCAGGCAGCAGCGGCAGCCGTGCTTGGCAAGCCCCGGAGGACCCGGAGCCACCACAGGCCGGAGGCAGGAAGGGCCCCCCGGAGCCTCGGGAGGGAGCGTGCCCCTGTGGCGCCTGGACGTGGCCTCCAGAGCCGTGTGCCCATCGTCCTCTGAAGCTGCCCCGTGTGTGTGCGGGGCTCTGTGGCAGCAGCTCGGCTGCCGGGAACCCCTTCCGGGTTGTTTTCTGGGTGTCACGGTCTCTGCAGTGAGGACAGAGTGTGAGGGAGCCCTCCCCCTCAGCTCTGGACCCCTGACCCTCCGGGGCCTCTGGTGGAGGCCAAGCGGGGGTCGCCCAAGTCCTGGCTGTCCCCAGCAGGCTGCCCAGGGGCCTGGCTGGCACTCACAGAGCCAGTCGTTTCTCTGAGAGCCTCTCCGGGGCGCCCCTGGGTGCACACTGTGCGCCAGGCACCAGACAGGCCGGTGCTTCTCTCGGGTGCTCAGACGGGAGCCCCCGGGTGCTCAGGCCCGTGCTGCAGCCAGTGGCTCTCCGGACCCTGAGTCCCTGGCCCGGCCCCACGTCTGGCTCGTGGCTGCCGCTGAGTAAATGTTTGTGCAACACTAGCCTTTCAGTCTGTTGTGTGACCCCACTGAAGAAAGAGCCTGTGCGCGCCCACGATGCCTTATATGTACAACTAGGGCCAAAAGTCCATAAAGTGGGGTCAAAATTGGGGCCAAGGTTTTAAGTTTTCAACACACGTACAGGTAGCTTAAAAAATCATCGTTCACGTGATGTTCAGTGTCCTGTGAAGCCCCTGGTTGTTTTGTCTAATGACCAGCTAAATCCGCGGTTTCCACTTCCAGCCCGGTCAGGACATGCCACCTAACTTCCAGAATCCGCGGCTGCGGGTCGCTGCCCCCGGACTGCCTTCTCCTCACCACACCGTTCTCTCATTCTGGGCCCCCGCTCTCAGCCAAGGGAGCACTCCAGACAGAAGCCACGTCATCTTCTCGCTTCCAACAAGCAAGGAACAAAGGAAATGAAAATATTAGGTAACTACCGAACCTGGGAGAAACATTCCAGAACATTCCATGAATCCCCAAATAAAAGTTCAGGAGACCAACATCCAACTGCAAAGAAGCTTGGATTAAAGTAATAAATGCTTCACCTTCCTCAGGGTTTCAGCGTTGAGGTGTCTGTCTCTGAATCACCCTGGTTTAACTCCCGAGGCCTTGATGGGCTCAGATGACCTGTGTCATGTCAGCGCTGAAGCCGCGACCTCCGTGGGGTCACCCCAGATGGAGAGACTGGGCAAGACACTGGTGAGTCCGGGGTTCAGCCATGTTCACCGGCTGGCTCGGCGGAGAGGGGGGTCCGGCAGGGCCCACGTCTCTTCGGTCACCAGCCTATCTGCTCTGTCCCCGCCTGCCCGCTCTCCCTACAGTAGGAAACGTGGCCAGACGGTGGGAAATGTCATCAAGCAGGACCTGAATGTCCCTGTGCTCCGTAACTACATCTCTAAAGTTAACTGTATGGATATAATATCACTGTGCCCCCGAGCTGACCTTTCAAAGGTGTGGCTCTGGGCTATTAAGGTCCCTAATTTGTTCCCTTGCCCCACCCCCCGCCGTCACTCAGACCCCTACGCCGTCACTCAGAAGGTGTAGACAGACATGCAACAAAGGACACCTGGACACCTGTCCTGAAAAGTAAGGTAGAAGCCTCACTGAATGGCTTTTGTGAATTTGCCGTCAAAATCCACCCCCCCAACAGGCACCGCAGTGAGTGCAGGAGACAAAAGCCACCCGCTCGTTTGAGAACAAACACAGGGCAGAAGGAACTAAAGCAGCTCTGCAAAATGGGAACAAAGAAGTAATGGGGCGGGAGTTCGAGGGAAGTTCCGGCATTTACGGTTTAGACAGCGACTCCAGCAAGATCTGTGAAGAAGGGCAGAGTAGGAATTAGACTTCGAGGTGTATCACCTGCGTTTGAAATGAGTGACGAGAAAAAGGTGGCTTCTGGAAACCAAGGTGCTGGTCGCTGGCCCACCCCGAAGAGCTACCCATGTGGGGTTTCCGTCCACAGGGCTTGCTGAGCACCCACCGCGAGGCAGGCACAGGACACGCTGCAGGGACGGACGGGGACGCTGGGCGTGCACATCTGCCTGGCGCCCTCCGCCCTCCGCGTCCTGGAGCTGCCCCCGCTGTGGGCCCACGCAGAGCACCCCCAGCTGGGCCCAGGTCACCAGGCCGCTGGCCCCGTGCTGGACTCACAGCCTCCAGGGTTCAGGGCATTCAGTGTGTCCCAGATCACCTGCTCCACAGGCTGGGTCCAGGGTACCTCGGAGTTGGCCTGTCACCGCAGGAGGCCTCTGTCTCCGGCACTCATCACGCTTCTGCCTGCCCCTCCCAAGACTGAGAGAGTCACCAGCAGGTGCAATAAAACCCAGCCAAGGGGGGCGGCTGACACGCCCACGTCAGGGCCCGCAGCTTCCACGCCAGGAGTCTCACTGCCACCAGCCCTGGGAGACTCACCCGCCAGGCGTCAGGTGGGCTCCCTGTCACAGTCCCGGATGAGACACGGACTCCGTCCTCAGGAGCAGCCCTAGCAGACAGATGCGCCAGCAGCGCTCACCCGGGGACGCCGAGATGAACGGCCGAGCCTGCTCCTGAAGCACCATGAGGCCTCACCACTAATTAGAAACCATTGAAATGCCCTTTAATTGAGAGATGATTAAATAAAATACAGCACACGCATGCTCTGGGATCCTAAGCAACTGTTTTTAAAACAGGGTATTCATGCACTGACATGAAAACATAGGCAAAGCGACATTAAAGGAACCTGAGTGGCAGTGTGTCAAGGGGATGGGGTCACGTGTGCAAACATACGCACAGCTGCACACGCCCACATATGTCTGTGAGTGCACACATCTACCTGTGGTGCGCACGGCCACATATGCTAGTGCTCGGAAAGGAACAGAGAGACTGAGCATATGAATCACCTCACGGTTGCTTCTGGGAGTAGAACAGATACTGGACAGAGTGAGGTATGAGACGGGTGTGTCAAGGGAGATTTTAATTTTATTTGAAATTTTTAATGACAAGAATATATATGTATTACTTCTGTCATGAAAAAGTAAAAATCCATTAACATCCGTAATAGTAATAAAGTGTGGAGGGTCTTCTGGGCAAAGGGGGGAAGCGAAAGCTGGGAGCACATATCACAAGCTCCCGTAAGGACAAGGACACTGGAAAATCACGGCTTCCGAGCGAGGCTGAGGCTGAGCCCGAAAGGGAACGGGAGCCACAGAAACCGCTCAGGAGCCTCTCCAGCCCGCACGGCACGAAGGAGGTGGGAATGCCCTGGCGACCATCAACCCGTGAGAGTAACGCGGCCAGTTAGTGACGTAGAAAGGTCACCCGCAGCAGAATGGAAGACACGTCAAAACAGAACCAGACCAAAGGCAGGAAGGTCTCTTAGGAAACTGACCAGAGCCCAGCCTGTTGATGATGTCGGAAACACCAAAGTAAGAGAGTTCTTAATGGGGAGGGTGACCCTACCTTCCATGGTCCAATCTGTAGAAAATGAAACATGGTAGCCAGAGAGGCACTGACCCTGTCCTGACACTTGACCCCTCATGGGACGGGAGGAGGAGATGCACCGGAAGGACATCTGCGAAGCCACACGCTGCTGACCCCTCCGTGAGGGCAGGGCGGGGCCGCTTACCATCGTGTCCTGGGGCCACCCACTGCCGGAGCATCATGGGTCCTCCACAAATGACCATGGCACAAACGGATGTTGAACAAGACGGGAGTGAAGAAAGAGCTGAAGGAGGCAGAGGCTGGCCGTGGGGGGTCCGGCTACCTCGTGCCTGATGGTCCACACCCCTCACGGGGACCACGGGCACATGGGGAGTAGCAGGTGCGTCTGCGGGTTGTGCCGAGGAGATGAGTCAAATGAATATTTGGGTCTGTAACTCATGGCTGAGATTTGGATCAGATACAGATTCGAGGTCCCCTGGGAAAGAACAAAGGTGTCCGGGAGCTTTCCTAGGAAGGATGACTACACACCCGGGGGGTGAGCGGCAGACCAGAGCCCACGGGGGGAGGGGGGTGAGCAGGTGAAGAAGACAGAGGCAGAGTGAAGAGAAAAACAGAGGCGCTTGCAGAGGGCCGAAGTCAGTGAAGGTGGGTACCGGGGTGAGGCATTCACAGGAGAATGCAGGGGAACACAGTGAAGCTTGTTGGGTCTGAAGGCTCAAACTGGGTGTAGATCTAGGACTTGTTTTCATGAAGTGTGTTTTTTCAATCAACTAAGTCCCAGTCTCCCCCGTGCTTACTCACAATTCATAAATTGGACACAGCCCCATACCTAATGAATCAAAAGATTTCTAAGCAAGGCCTATGCATTTGAAGATGCTTTCCAAGGGAAAGTGAAGTTTTAGAATTCTAGGATAATATATGGGCTTTCCCCTGGATTTTGAGCACAAGGAATGAAGGATGGGCTGGACGGGGAGACAGTTCTGGGCTTGGCCTGTGGGTTGGAAGGTGGAGGCGATGAGAGTTAACGCACAATGAACCCAGAGCAAGGCCAGACCCAATATTTCACGGAGAGCACGCTCTCTCTTCTAATGGAAAAACTGCATTAGCGCAGATTTTTCCAGGCAGCGAGGAGCGTAGACCGCAGCTGCTCAGCCCTCTCCAGCCCAAGTGGGGACCTTTCACCCACGAAGGCTGACGTGCGATGTGCTGAGGAGATGGCTCTCTTTACCCTGAAGTCAGGAGGGGCCCGAGGATAGCTTGGTGGGGGAGTGAAATGGAGGCAAGCCTGTGGCGAATATGACTGTGCAACCGGAATAAAAGAATGGGGGACACAAATGACACCCTGAAACCCGAGGCCTTGGGATCATGCAGACTGACAGCGGAAGGGCCGGGACTGGAGAGGGGGGAGCCTGGATCCGAGGGACTTCCCTGAGACAGGTGTGACAGGTCGCAGGAGACGGATGTGGGCAGCCGTGTAAAGGAGGGATGGTCAGTGCCCAGGAGAATGGCAGTGGGGCACAGCAGGGGACACGCTCGGAGGTGGACAGACCGGTGGGTGGGGAAGCGCAGGGCGTCCGTCCCCTGTTACTTCTGTAAGGCGGATTTGCATTTCGGGTGGGACGCAGTAAGGTTTGAAGAGGTGGTTTCTCCCAGATGGTCGGCCTGACGATAAAAGACAACAGGTCGTTCAGGATGCAGGACCCAAGTTTCAGAGAGCCACCAAACCCAACGCCGGCACTCAAGGCACGTGATGGCCACACGCTGTACCAGCACGAGACAAACACTCCCGTCTCTGTGCTGTGGCAGAGCTCTCCTCACACGGACAGGTAGGTGCGCACAGACACAGCGCTCCACTGACCCACGCCACAGGCCAGGCACTCCCCGGCTGCTGCGGGAGCCGTGGCCGAAGGACTGTCCCTCCTTTCTCTGAACACACAGAGCCAGGTGAACCGGAGGAAGCAGACAGAGCTCACTCCCGAGTGAGGGCGCGAGGGGCACTGATACAATGTCCCGGCTGATGCGAAGCCTATTATACAGCAGGTGAGGATCAAGGGCACGCTTGGTGTACGTCACACACTACCTACCGAGAGAGCCGGACAGCCAGACATCCACCCAGAAGTGCCATTTCCCGCTGTGATTGAGAACTAGTCCTTCTTCACCGTCAGGCAGGAGTCTCCTGCTACAGCGTGGGCTTGGCTTTCCACCGTAAAACCACTGTGTTCGCCTCCCCTCATGATGAAACGCTTAGCTCGGCCTCTGTGTTCTGGCCTGAGTGTGTCGATGCCAAAGGACGGCTTGTGAGTAGATTATTTTCATCTGCATTAACAATAATCACGGCAACTGCAGTTATCTGACAGAGTTCTCTCCTCCCATTGGTGCCGCTACAGATTTCTGTTTAATTTAACATTTCATACATCATAAAACGTCACGCAAACACTCAGCCACTCTGTCAAAAGGGCCTCTAGATTCTGGGCACGGCCAGAAGAGCCACTGAATCGGAGCCACAGGATGAGTTAATAGGCCACGTTTCACAAACAGCTGGAGGTTTATGCGGCATCAGATCCTTTGAAGGTATAGGATCAGAACCCTTACAGTCAACGTTCATCTACGATTCTTCAGATTCACAGTTAAACACGAGACTCTGCTCAGGTGAAGCACAAGACGGCAGAGGAGGGAAGCGGAGCTTTCTGCCTGGTGGGCAAGGAGACAGGGCGCCGGGCGCCCGCACGCTGGCCTCCTTCCTGCCCGGGGTGCTCCTGAACACAGTCCCCGGGAAGAGCAGGGCGGCGGGGGGCTGGCACGTCCTGGTGCACCAGGGTGCTCTGGGGGTGCCCGGGGGCCCGGAGATGTGGGGGCCCTCCTGGCCCCCCCACCAGGTCCGCAGCAGGTGCGCACGGTCCCCTCTCCCGTGGGATCTAGTCCTGTAGCTATGACACTCCGGGGGCGGGGGGGGCACCTGCTCTGTCCCGCGCCCCCTCAGAAACCTGTGACCTGCCCTCATGGCCCAGAGACGAAGCCCACACTCTCTGCTCCTGACCGCTGTCCACTCTGCTGCGGGCTGGGAGCGCGTGGGCCTTCCCAGCATGCATCGGGGCCCCAGTGCCAATGCCAGTACAGGGACGCCCTTTGCTCTCATTCCTGACCTCTCCTTGACCTCTCCCCGTCCGCGTCACCTTTCAAAGTCTGGTTGCAGGGACAGGCCATCGTGCCCCCTCCTCGGGTGATAGACTGAACAGCCTCCTCCTTTGATCCCTAAACTCGGGGCCCCTCGCCTCTGGCCAGAGCCACCCAGCTGTGTGGACGCTGTGAGGACATTGCAGTCCGGCACTGCTGTGGGCTGCGCTGAGCCCGCCCCAAGACGCACACACTGAGTCCTAACGCTGGTGGTCTCAGAATGGGACCCGATGTGGAAACGGGGTCGCTGCGGGTGTAATTATTCAGATGAGGCCGAACTGGCTTATGTGGGCCTTGATATGATCTAACAGTGTCCTTGTGAAAGAAAACGGGGGGGAGGTTGGACACAGACACCCTCACAGGGAGAAGGTGGTGTGAAGATGCAGGCAGAGGCAGGGGTGATGCATCCATGTCAGGGACTCCCCGGAAGCCTGGAAGGTGGGGGGGGCCTGAGGCAGATCCCCCTCGGCCTCCGCAGGACCCCGCCCCGCCCCCTGCAAACCCCTCCACCGTGGGCCTGTAACCCCCAGACCGGGGGATAAGAGGTGTCTGTCCTTTACCGTAGGCGGCACTGTCAACCTGGCAGCTGTGAAGTCACAGGGCAGCGGGGGCAGTGGCCCTGGGACCAGAGATGGAAGCAGTAAACCTTCGGGGGCCTCCCCGAGGCGGAGGCTGCTGGGAAACACGGCGCTTGCAGCCCCCACCCCGTTCGCACCTGCCGCTGCCCAGGTGAGGTCACAGCCGGGGATGGGGAGCAAGGGGTAAGGCCGGCCTGCACCCTGCAGCGCCCCCCCTGCACCGCAGAGTCTAAGCAGAAGGGAGGCCTGCGGGCCGGCTTCCTGCAGCAGAGGCAGTGGAGGCGGAAGGCAGACGGGAGCTGGTGCCGCCGTCTTCACGCAGACCCGCTCCTTCGGTCCGAGGCCGGTGCTCGAACCCGTTTCCCCCGACTATCTAACTTGCCTCAGATGCTTCTTTTAGATTTTTATTTAGCGACTGTCTGCTTTGCCTTTGCTGCGCTCCCTGCACAAGAACTTGTTTGCTCGGTCGAGCAGTCGTCCACAAATGTTTGTTAAGGGGACACAGGGGGGAATAGAGAGGGCAGAAGGAAGGGAAGGAGGGCAGGAGGGGGGTCAGGGCTCCTACGGCTGACGCCGGTGCTCGCCCCCCCAGCCCCATGGGGTGGCCCAGGGAGCCGGCAGCAGGGCCTCCGGCGGGGTTTGGAGGGGGACGGCGGGAAGGAGGGGCCCCTCCGGGACCGCAAGGCCGGCTGCCCGGGGCCCGGCATGCAGGCTGCTGAACTGTGTGACGGGATTCTAATTCTGGATTTATTACACACTCGCTAAGTGACCTCAGACAAACCACTTAACTCAACCCTAGAGATAATGTCACACGGCCTTCGGCTTGTAAAATGATCACTGAGGCTCTCTGGCCGCCTCCCCGCCATAGTGATAATGCGCTTGCTGGCAGCGAGGCCCGGCCGCCGGGGGGAGACGGGGTCCGACTCCCAGCCTCCGCTTTCACGGCCGCTCCTTCTTTTACGGACACGAAACCGCAGCCGTGGGGCGCGGGTGGATGGCGGCGTGGCCCTCGCGAGTGCAGATTTCCTCTTTTCTGAGACCCGGGAAACGGGTGTTCACTGACACCTTTCACATGTTCCTGCCCCCAAGGGGGGGGGGGCCCTGGTGCGTGGAGCAGGGAGCACCTGCTGGGTCCTCCCCTCCCCGGGGCTTGATGCTTGCCTGGACACGAAGCGGAGAAGCAGGAGAAACCACCCACGTGGGGCGGGGGACAAAAGCCGTGCTCTCAGCAGTGTGGACTGCAGCTCCTGGTCGCCTCCTGACCGCACAGTTCACAAACCACGCACACTGAAAGGTCTTTCAGAGTTGAATGACCCGCCTCAGGGTGGCCAAATCTCAGCTGGGATAATAACCAATCCTAAAAGAATATTCCTTACGGAACATGGTACCCTACTCAACCCTTTGTATTTTTGGGGTGGTTTTAATGAGGGTGCCCCCATTTTCTATTACACTGAAGAGGGGGATAGTTATGGCTTCGTACAAGATCTTTGTCTCCAAACTGAAGGCTGTACTGCAGCGTCAGAAATGAGTGGAGCTTCAGCGAGTGAATCCTTATTCCGTTTGGGTTGAAGGGGGGGAAGGGGGCCACAGATGGTGTTACCGGCTGAGTTGCGCCCCCTAAAACGCATGTGTTGAGGGTCTCGCCCTCGATACATCGAAGTGTGATCGTATTCAGACACAGGACACTGAAAGATGTGATTTGGTTAAAATGAGGCTGGTAGGGTGGCCTCGGGTCTTGTCTGACTGGCCCCCTTAACATGGAGGAAGTTTGGACACAGAGACACCAGCGGTATGGGCACGGAGGAGAGGCCTCGGGGGAACCCAACCTGCGGACGCCTCTGTCCTGGACTCCCAGCGTCCAGCCCTGTGACACGGTCACTTGCCCTCGTTGAAAGCACCCAGCCTGTGGTGCTCGGGCAGGACAGCTGACACAGATGAGCAGGGCCCTCACGGCCTTTGCTGAGCTTGGCTCTGCCATCGGCTGCATCTGAGAGAAAAGGATCTTCAGGCAAAGGGGTGTTAAACCTTCCTTCCTTCAAAGAAGTGAAGCCCCCACCTCCCCCCATGCCTCACGCCCCGTTCAGAGCATGGGGCTCCTCTTTCCTGGGAGCTTTGGGTCAGTGCACTGATGGTCCCATATTAAAATGTAAATATTCTCCATGCAAAGATTGAGTTCACCTATCACTGCCAGTTAACAAGCACCCTAGGTCCAATTAGGAGCTATGATTAGCCTGCCAATCACTCGGCTCCCTCCCGGGAGACTGGACCACGGGCCATGTGGGTTTTCACTGTGGGCGGGTGGAGGGAAGATGGGTCAGGCAGCTTTCATCAGCATGAAGTCATCAGGAGGGGCTCTGGAATGCAGGGCAAGGGATGGAAGGGCACCGACAGGAATTCAGAAGTTGGAGGAAAGATGCTTCCTGGCCCTGGGGTTTTGCCCAGATCGGCCCCCTTCTTGGTCTCGGGGGTGCCATGTTCTTTGGGTCAAAGTGTCTTCTGGAAGTGTGTCTGGGAGAAGAGCCACCATGCCGTCCCACCTTCCACATTTGCACACACTTGAAGACGGTACCACATTGGGTGCCAGAGGCCCGAGTTCTAGTTTTCCTTGCACAGGAGAGGAGGGGTGGAGCAGCTACAGCCCTGGCCAAGAGCCTTCACCCCTGGCACAGCTCTGGGGATGGCCAGTGAGGTGGAAGGGGAGGTCTGAGCGAGAGCAGATCAGGACTCTCTGTCTATGGATGTTTTCAGTTTCCCCACTTAGACCATTTCGTACCCTGGATTTTGTTCTTCTACCAGAATGACCCTGGAAAATGCTAGTGGATCCCAAGAGTCTTCACAACCTCTGAGAAATCTTCTTTTGAACTCCCCGGGGCCCCCTGTTGGGCATTTTGTTCCGCTGATGTCGCTTAAGGGGACAGACTGAACCTCCCAACCAGTGACTTCTGGTGCCCACATGTTTCCAAACCCTGAACGCACAACACTTTCCGCCTGGGGTGTCCTGTTGTGTGGGTGGATATTTGTCAACTGATACTTTTAAAAGGTGTTTCTGGTAGGTAGAAGTGATGGAGGGCCGATAGGAAGTCATGGGAGGTACATTACGATCTGGTCTAAATTTCAAACAGTTCTTGAAGAGTCAAACATAAATATGCCATTTAGTGTTTTCACCTTTTTCCATCCCACACATATCATTCCCTTTGAGGGTTTTACTAGCAAATCATCTTTGGATTTGCTCAGATCTAAGAAAGGTATTATCATTCCTCAGCTATTATCTCATGTCCTTTCTGGTTCTTACTGTCAGTTGTTATTTGGAATATGTGAAGTAAATTCATAAATAAGTTTAAAAGATGTATTCATGTAGATCTGATTCTTTGGAAGACAGGTGTTACCTGTAGCCATAATTGAATGTTTATAATTCTTTTCTAAAATTTTTCAATGCCTATTTACTTTGGAGAGACAGAGAGAGGCAAGGTGTGAGCGGCGGAGGGGCAGAGAGAGAGGGTGACACGGAATCTGAAGCAGGCTCCAGGCTCTAAGCTGTCAGCTGAGAGCCTGACAAGGGGCTCAAACTCTCCAACTGTGAGATTATGACCTGAGCCGGAATCAGACGCTTAACCGGCTGAGCCCCCCAGGCGCCCCAAATTTATATTATAATTTAACCACTGTCAGTTGTTAGGACATCCAAGTGTAAGATGCAAAGTTGTAAAACATCAGGGAGTCTGGAAAAAAAAACCAAGAAATTAACAATTCTTATCAACATGTTGTGCTTTTCTTAAAAGCTCATTCCTACGTAGCTGGACACTATATTAATAACATTTAATATTTATGTGATAACAGTGCCCAAACCTGCAATTAAAGTAAATTATTTGATTACTGAAATATTAATGACAATGGCAGTGGAATTCAATCCAGCGGATTTCAGGTGTTTTTATTTCCTGGTCTCTCTTCAGTGAGAGAGTGAAATATTTCCTGCTTCCTCCCTCAGCCTATCCTTCCATTCAACTGCTGAAATTCCATCATGCAGGGATAGACGATTCTGTCCATCACACAGGACAGAGGAGGAGAAGAAGCAGGCTGCTTCTGTACCCACTTAACCATAGAAAACAGAGAAATCCTCTTAGACTTCCAGCAGGTCACCCTCCTCCCTTGGCCGTGATTACGAACTTGGCATTAGCTGCTCCCATTGTTAGCATTACCGAGAGACAAGTCAACTTCCGCGCCTCCCAGAAAGGCTGGCATGGCTTGGAGTTATTGGCTCTTGCTTTTGGAAACCAAGAGGCAAGGGAATTCTTCCACAGTTTAGGAACGAAGGGTTAAGGTCAAAGTCTGGGCCTTGGTAGCTTCCATTCCCATAAGGTTTGACGAGCCCAGAAAGTCTTCCTGTGCCAGCGAGGATGCCTCAGGGACACATTGCAGCTGGGCGAGAATTTTCCTGAAGGATGTGCCACTTCATTGCAAATACTAATCATAAAATGAGTCCTCTAATAGACAGCTGTCATCTTACACTAGAAAAAAGGAAACTGTCACTGAAAGCAAAATGCAGGAAGTTTAAAAATAGGCTTAGGTGGCAAACTAGAGGATGCTAATTTCGAAAAGGAGGTGAGCACAGAACAGAATCTCGGCGTGCCCTCTCTGCACCCTTACACTCAGAGTTTTCGCGAACACCACCGGTTACCAGTTACCTACTCAAGGAGTTAAAATATAAACCTTAACACATGACTGCTTTTAAACTGTATTGTTCTTATAACAGAAGTTCTTATCAGAGGTCTGCACTGCACTTGGCAAACAAGACGTTCTACCTTTTAAACAAATAATTCATTAGGTAATTAAATTCAAGTGAGATTACTCTAATTAAATACACACTGCTGTTGAATCATAATTTCTATGTGGTCTAGTTAAAGATGAACAATCTCTTATTCCTGACAAAAAAGAAAGCTTTAAAAGAATTCCCCGGTGGCTGGAGGGATAGATTTACAGGCACTCCACAGAGGTCATTTCAAGAAGGAAGAGACAGCCAGCACAAGGGCGGGGGCGCGGGGAGGCGGGTCTCAGGCCTGGAGATGCCAGAAATTCGGGCTGTGTGCCCTGGGTCCTGTTAGAAGCCTCCGCAGAAACTGCAGGTGCCACAGCGATCTTCCCAGGGAGCCCCCACTAGGCCGGAGCAGACCGGGCACGGAGGCCAGCACGGGCCCAGGACCGCAGGACCTGAGCAAGATGGAAAGTCACTCTGTGCTCCGCCAGGCTCCCTCTAATGCAATTAGGAGCGGAGGCGAGCGACAAGGCGCTCAGGGGGCGCAGAAGTCCCCGCCGGCTTTGACGGGGGCCTCCTGGCTGCCGAGAGCGACGTGGGCTGTGTGGTGGCCCCACTTCCATTTGTCAGACACGATTCTCCTAGTGCCCGAGCGGGCAGCTACACCTGTAGTGGAGATTTACATCGCCTCGCTCCGGGATGGCGCTGATTTGGGACGGGTGAAATACAAACACAAACTAATTAAAAACTGCATAATGGAGCCCTACAGGAACACGGTAGAAAAACAAATAAATACAAGTGCAGCTGGCGCGGCGATTGTACCTCTGCCCCCGAGCGACCGTCTGGTGACATCAAATTATAAACCCTGAAAACCCTCACACCGCGGCTGTTGATCACATTGGAGGCATAATGGAAATGATTTGGTTAATTAAGGGGAGGTTTATAAAATATTTACGTGTGTGCACACACATGTAATTCGCCTCCTCCGACACCCGGGGAGGCGACACGCACTCCAGGCCAGGGGACTGCGGTCCGTTTCCTCCTCCGGCCGGTTCGGGCTCCGCCGCCAGGGTCCGGGGAGCCGCGCCCCAGCTGCGTCCCAGCACGCGCTCTGCGCGGCCCGCGGGTGGGCACTGCCCGGAGCGTCACACCCGCCCGGGTCCGGGGTGTTCGCGGCGTCTCCTTTCCCGGGTTTCCGGGGAGTCTCTCGGAGTCGCCTCCCGCCGGCCCGCTCTGGTGCCACCGCGGCGCGTCCGCAGAGAGGTCGGCGGGCCCGCGCTTCCAGGGCGCTCGCGGGGTGGGGGTGCCGCTCCTGACCCCGCGCGGCCCGGCCGTGACCCGCCGAGAGCGCAGGCCGGGCAGCCCGCCCGCCCCACGCCCCGCCCGGCGCCCCAGGGCACCGGTGACAGCCGCGCGCTCCGGGGCGCTTCCCGGCCGGCCGCCGGGGACTGCCTGCCGGCCGCCTCGCCGTCGCCGAACGGGGTGGCTCCTGCGTCCTGCCGAGAAAGGTGCAAAGCCTAATGAGGATTTAACAAGACTCATAAATCAGGAGGCGCGCGTGCGGGCGGAGGGCGGGCGCGTCCTGGGCGCGGCCGGGTCAGGCCTCCAAGCGCCAACCCCGAGCTGCCGCCCCGCCATCCGCACTGGAAGGAACGCACTGGAAGGAATGGCCATCTTGAACCGCAGACGCCGAGCCCGAGGCACCCCCCGCTGCATCCCCGACCCCGGGCTCTGGTCGCCCCAGGCCTGGGCGCTAGAGGCAGGTCCCCGTGAGGGCTCCCGAATAAGTCCGGTTTCTCAACAGCTTCCTCCTCTTCTTTAGCGACCTGGGTCCGTGGAACCTCGAAATCATTTCGGAATGATTATTTCGGAAGAAATAAAATTTTTTCGGAAGAAACACAATGGAGACGCTGTTTGGTTTGTTCAGTCTTATCCTCCAGTAAATCTGAAGGGGTTGGGGAGTGGCTGGCTGAACCCAGCCTTTACCCTCCGGGCCGGAGGAAAGATAAAAGAGCAGCGCTTTTGGACCAGTGATAACAATTCCCTCCTATTTAGAAAACTACCCCCACCAACCTAATGACACAAGCAAGTACTTTCCATCAGGCCTTGAAACCCATTTAAAAGTCAAGTTGTCCAAAATCACATTTTCACCGACTCCCCCTCCTCCCTCCCCCAGCACACGCCTGGGACTCAGGACCTTTCTGTGTGTCCCTCCAGAGTCCCCTTCGGCCAGAGCCACGCCCTGCACATGCACAGGTGCATCCCGAGGTCCAGGTCCTGGGAGTGGCGGGCTGAAGGTCGTGGCTTTCTAGCCAGAAGGCCCTGGTCAACTGCCTCTGCCCAGCTCTGCGTGGTGGTGCCCATGACCGGGTCTAACAGCCGAGGGTGGGGGTGGCCCTCCCCGTGCTCCCTCTGGGATCGGAGATGGTAGCCCACCTGCTGGAGATCCCGTTAGGCCTCGCAGTGACCCCGAGGTCTGGCTCTGTACCTTTCTGAGGTCCTGCCTCTGGCTGTGTCCAGGACCCTGGGGCTGGCCACCGGGAAGTGGGAGGCTCCTCTGCAGCAGCAGCTCGGCCTCCGCACAGGCCGGGGGCCCTGCCTGAGCCCCTTGTGAGGCGCGGACAGTGGCAGAGGGTCTGGGAAGGTGTCTCCCCACCCCCCGCTGCTGGTTTCCATGGTGGGGCTGGTGGGGCCCCACAGCTTGCCCCCAGCCACCCCGGTGAGCTTGTCAAGGCCCTTGCTGCCTGGCCCTCCTCTCTGCCAGTGCCTCTGCCCCATCAGGGAAATGGCCAGGATCCCAGAAGGGCTGGGGCTGAGCCTGAGCAAGTGAGCCAGAGCCTGGTGCTCTTCTTTGGGGAAAGTTCTGGACTCCCCCTAAGCAGATATTCAAGTCAGCTCCAGGGTCCAGCCTCAGGCACCCTGGGTCTTCTTTTTCAGCCCCCACTAACTATTTGATGCTGAAAAGGATTAGACACCTGGCTGGAGAGGTGACACTCTCCATGGGGATGCAGAGGCAGGAAGTTCTGGATCCTTCTCTCCTTCCTCCTCTCCAATGGGGTGGTTTGGAGGCAGTTTTCTTTTTCTTCTCCTTCCCCATCCCCTCCCCTCCCCCTGGCTGCTTCCTAGTCTTCTCCCATGCAAATTTTTGGGTAAAGCTTAAGGAGAAAGAAGGGAAGGGCTGATCAGGGGCTCAGGCCCCTTTCGGCTGGAGTCCAGCCCTGGCCCTGGCCGGGGAATGGTCACAGTCACCACTAGGGCACGTTTTCAGGGCTTCCTGGGAGAGTCCACAGGCCTTTCTAGAACCAATTCTTCCTGTACCTCTGAATCCTCAAACGTGGTTTCCAAGAGGCCCCTTCCCACTCCCCTCCCCGACGACTTCCAGAACCAACTATCATTTCATAATAATGGAGGCAGGGCTCAGCAGGTGACAGGGGTCAGGACAAAATCTGCAGCCCCCCCCCCCCAGGTTCTGACAGCTTCAGTACAGCTGAATTCGGGTGGGGAGGGAGAAGGAGGCCATCAATCCGTGTGGCTGAATCCTGACACTGACATGTTTCTCTGGGCTTACATTCCACCTGCTCTCCAGGTCACAGAAGAGGGCTTATCTCACCTGTATTTACCTGTCACCCTGAAATGTGACACTGGAGTTTGCTAAACAGGACAGCAGTGGGGCTGGCCCAGGGGGTTGTTTTGGATGTAGGGGAGAGAGGCCTGGCGGGTGGGAGGCTGCCAGTTAGTGACTTCCGGGGTTGGAAGTGGTTAGGGCTCCTCTCCAGGACCCGGGAATAAGTGTCAGAGCAGGAGAGGTGCCCAGGAAGCTGCAGGGGGGTTCTGGGGTGAGCAAGGGTTAGTTCGCTGAGTGGGGAGGGGGTAAGTGAGGGTGGGGGGAGGGACACACCAATAGAAAGAAAACCCTGACTGAGCTGAGAAATTAAAGACTGATTATGCAGCTGGTAATTAGTAATTACTATTATGGGCATTATTGTTGTTAATTATAGGCGGTGGTTCCCCATGTCTGTCCTCAGGCCCCAAACTGGGTAAAAGGGAGCCTTCCTGATTCTGCAAGAGTCCCTGGGACCCCATGATCCTGGCAATGGAATGATTCAGGCAGTTGGAAGTAGGGGATGGGGGACAGGTCAGGGTCCCGGGTGTGGGCGGCCCGGGTCACCAGCAGCGCAGCTCGCTGAGGACAGGACCCGGAGGGCTGGTTCAACTTGAGCTCCCGAACTGGGCCAGACCAAGGCTCCTCCGAGTGCGCGGTGAGACTGCTGCGGGGTCGGGGTGCGCTCTGCCACAGCAGGGTGCTCGCGGGCTCCGGCTGCTGCGCAGCAGGCAGGGCGGAACGCGGCCCCAGGAGCCGCGGCGCGCACCCCGGGCACACCCCCAACGCGGGCCGCCAGGGCGGCCTGCCCCGCGCACCCGGAGATGCGCAGGGCCCTTCGCGGACCTGGAGCCACCCCGGGGTGCGGCGCCAGGCAGGGCCCGCCTGCCCTTCCGGCGGGGCCGAGATGGAGCAGCAGCAGGGACGGGAAGAGGGAGCCTGCGCGCCGCACGCAAGTGTCCATCCCGCACGTGCGCACCTAGCGGACAAACGACGGGGCCCCCAGACCGCGCTGAGCGTCTCCCCTCGCCGGGGTGGGGGCAGGACGTTTCCCTCCCGCTGCAACGGCGATTCTCCTGCAAAGACAGGGTCCCCCCACCCCCACCCCCGAGAACCTGTCAGTGTGGACTGCATCTGTTTCCCCCTCGAACTGGCTTCTCTGCTGCCCTTTCTCAAAGTTTTCACAAACGGAGAAGCCTGCAGAGCTCGGCAGCTTCCCGCTCCTCCAGGCGCGGCGAGGCCGGTCACTGCCGGGGACCTGACGCCTAGCGGGGGCCGCGCGGCCCGGAGGCGCAGCCGGGGCCCGGAGGCCCGGGGGAGACAAAGGCGGCGCGGGCCTGGGGGAGAGGGCCGTCCCCCGCCGGCTGTCCACGGCCCCGCCGCCCCAACGGCGGAAAATCAGGCGCCGAGACGTTTTCCTGGAAGAGCAGGCGCACCTTGGCTCGGAGAACAGCGAACCCCAGGGTCCGACAGCAGCGAACCGGCGTCGACAGGTTGTCAGGCCGCCGCGGGAGCCGCGCGGGGAGCAGCCCGCACCCGCCGCGCGTTCGGCTCACGCGCCCGCCGCGGGCACAGGGGGCCCGGCCGGCGCGGCGCACCACGTGCTCGCCGGGAGGGGCGGGAGCCGCCGGCCGAGGCGGGCGGGAGGCAGGGAGGGGGCGGGAGGGGAGCCGGGGGCGGGGCCAGCGCTCAAGGGGATGCCAATCAAAGCATCAACTTCAAATTGTGTCCGAGAGCCCCGCCGCCGAGCGGAGTGCGGCCGCCGCAGTCGGCGCGGGATCGCGGAGCCGGGCGCAGCCGGGAGCCGGGCGCCAGCGAGCACCGGGCCAGGCAGCAGCCCCCGGCCCCCCGCCTCCGGGCCGGCCCGAGCGCGCCCGGCCGGCCGCCCGCTCCCCAGCACCCCCCGCCCCCCTCCCCCCCGCCGCGCCCGCCCCGACCCCCGCCCCCGCGCCCGCGCCCGCCCCCGCCCCTTTAATACTCGCCCGCCGCCGCCGCCGCCGATCCGCGGACATGTCCTTCCCGCAGCTGGGCTACCCGCAGTACCTGAGCGCCGCGGGGCCCGGCGCCTACGGGGGCGAGCGCCCGGGGGTGCTGGCCGCGGCCGCCGCCGCCGCCGCCGCCGCCTCGTCGGGCCGGCCGGGCGCGGCGGAGCTGGGCGCGGGCGCGGGCGCGGCCGCCGTCACCTCGGTGCTGGGCATGTACGCGGCGGCCGGCCCGTACGCGGGCGCGCCCGGCTACAGCGCCTTCCTGCCCTACGCCGCCGACCTCAGCCTCTTCTCGCAGATGGTGAGTGCGCCCCGCCCGCGCCCCGGCCTCGGCCGCCTCCCCCGCCCCCCCCCCCCGGCCGCGGGCGCCCCGGGCGCGGGTGGCCCGGCGGCGAGGCGCTCGGGCGGGGAGCGGGGGAGGCCGGGGCGCGGGGCCGAGGCGGCTGGGGGTGCGTGCGGGGGGCGAGTGGGGGCCGGCCCGAGGAGGCGAGAGGCCTGGGCCGCGCACGGGGGGCTCCGCGGGGAGCCGCGAGGCCGGAGGCGCAGGCCCCGGGGCGCGCGCTCGAGCGGGGGGTGGGGGCCACAGTCGCCGGCGTCCCCGGCCCGGCCGCGGCGGCGGGGCAGGCAGGCGCGCTTCCGGCAGCTCGGCCCGGGTCCGCGGGACGCCCGGGAGCGGCGGGCCGACCCGGCTCGCGCGGCCGCTTGGGCTCCGGGGCCGCGGCCGGGCCGGGGGGACCCGGTTGTCTCCCGCGCGGGCGGACGCGGGGGACCCGGCGCAGCCTGGTCGAGGTGGCCAAAATCGCCCTAACAATGGGGAGATCGGAAGGGCCGGACGGGGTCTCGTAACGGAGTGTGTGCAGATTTGAGATTTACGGGGGGAAAAAATAGGTGGAAATAATCCTGGCGTCTGAAACGGTGTTTGCCGGGACTTTCGTAAGTTGCCAAAGTTTTCGTTTCTTTTGCACCGAATGAAAAGCACTTTTCTTCCCGCGTTACATAATGGAGGATTAAAGAAAACAAGAGTCCCCGGGCTTAAAATAAATGCTGTCCGCGGAGTCTCCCGTCCCAGTGGGTGTCAGTGGGGGAGGGAGCTGCAAATTTAATTCTCCGCGGGGCATTCGCCATTCTGTCGTCCAAAGGATCCATTTTCCTCGGTCTGACTGCAAGGTCGCGCGCAAACTTCGGGGGCTGGTGAACTGAGCGCCCGGCGCGGGGGCCAGGCAGGCAGCCCCCTCCCCGCGCTGCTGCCCCGGAATAACGCAGCTTTCAGCCCCCCCCCCCCCCCCCTCCCGGCTCCCCGAAGATGAGACAGGAAATAAATACCGGCCGACTGCACGCGAGAAAAGCGGCTGGTGTGTTTTTCTGTAACTTTTTTTTCTTGTAGTTTTGAAAAGAAAGGCTATTTCTCTGAAAGCGGCCCCGGCTGCCTTTCAGACCGCTTGCTATCGAAAAAGATCAGCTCCCATTTTCTTCTGGCGGCCGGGGATGCCAGGGAAGCGATGAGAGATTTACAAGGTACCCTTTCAAAAAGAATTCCCAGCAGAGAAGAGGCCGGAATGTCGTCCTCACAGTTACAACCTAAATAATTAGAAAAGCGAGGAGTGCATTTTGCAAAGATTAGGTGAAAACGAAATCTGGCCAGGAAAACCTTTTCTCTGTGGCATCGGCGAACAAACTAATTCGCCAGAGAAATACTATGCACTTTACAACTTTCTCAGTCCGGAAACCCTTTCTGCTAATGTAGCAAATGGACAGTTTTTATGTGAAGCGTTACAATTTTTTTTTACAGAAATTTTGAATACAGATGTGTGCCATTTGCCCCCCCCCCCACTGTGTGTTTGTGGGAGAGAAAGGGATCTGTAGGGAATGGATCTGCTCCTATTGTACTTCGGTGGGAAAGGGAGATGCTAGATTTTTTTTTTTAGTAAGGGGAAACCATCTAGAAATTCGCCCCCCCTCCCCCCCAAAAAAGGTGTAGTGTATTTCTTAGTGGTCTGCTGCTGGTTCTCAGAAAGTAAACCTAAATCCAAACTCTTGATTCTAGGGCCTAGATTTCCAAGCCGTTATGATTGGGGATTTGGAAGTCAAAAGATAAAATTGTGAGTGAATGTCTGTCTGGGCAATTTATGGTAATAATGAGGCCTAATGAGGTTGTTAGAAAGATAAAATGTTATTTACCAAAAAACCTGATGGGATAATTTGACTTGCTGTGTTTTACTACCGATGATAAAAAGAATATTGATTGCAAATAAATCACGGCCTCTAAATGCCTGCAAACACTTTGTGCTTGCTCTCCCCACATCAAAGTCAAACTTAAGAGATAAAGTAAGTGAGGAGAGGCCTCGGCCAGGGTTCCCCTCCGCACAGCTAGGAGCTCCCGGCCCTCGCGTTAATATTTTACCCGTTAAGCCCTCCTTTTGTATTTAAAAAAAACAAATGGTGTTTTTGTTATTGTTGTTGATGATGGCCAGGATTAAAATTTTAAATTACCTGTCAGCACTGTAGACCTCTAAGTGTGGGGAAGCCATTCTATGCAGATTAATTTGGGAGCTAAAAGGAGTGTGCTTTCATTTTAAATTGCTGGAGGATTTGGACCCAAAGAAAACCCTGGCCTGGTTTATTTTGCTTGACCCCCTCAGGGTCGAAGGGAGGAGGCTTGGGTTCTTTGCCTTCAGAGAGCTGTTTTATCAGGGTAGTTAAAAGGTTTTTCCTTCTAGTTAGTGTGAGATAAATTTGGAAATTGGCTGCTGGAGTTGTAGGGGGTGGTGGCGGGGGGACTGAGGGTGGCCTAGGGAAATTCTACCGGCCGAGGCTCCTGCTGTGGCCTTCTGGAGAGGCTCGGATTCTGGAACTTTTCTTGAGTGACCAAAACAAAAACACCTCTTCGTGGTGGCTGGAAGTTCAGTTTCTAGAGGCGGCTCATGATTCTGACCCCTCACTCCCTCCCAGAGTGGTGTTCGGGGGCTGGGGGCTTCCTGCTGTCCAGAGCACAAAAGCGGCTGTCCCCCGACTTTCCCAGAGTGGGGGACTCATCGCTCTCTCTCTCTCTCTCTCCCTCCCTCCCCCCCCACACCCCTCCTGCCTCTCTCCTCCCTTGGTGGGCAACGCGGCTGCAGGGCTCACAGTATGAACTCAAAGACAACCCCGGGGTGCACCCTGCCGCCTTCGCGGCGCACGCGGCGCCCGCGTACTACCCCTACGGCCAGTTCCAGTACGGGGACCCGGGGCGGCCCAAGAACGCCACGCGCGAGAGCACGAGCACGCTCAAGGCCTGGCTGAACGAGCACCGCAAGAACCCGTACCCCACGAAGGGCGAGAAGATCATGCTGGCCATCATCACCAAGATGACCCTCACGCAGGTCTCCACCTGGTTCGCCAACGCGCGCCGGCGCCTCAAGAAGGAGAACAAGGTGACGTGGGGCGCGCGCAGCAAGGACCAGGAGGGTGGGGCCCTCTTCGGGAGCGACACGGAGGGCGACCCGGAGAAGGCGGAGGACGACGAGGAGATCGACCTGGAGAGCATCGACATCGACAAAATCGATGAGCACGATGGCGACCAGAGTAACGAGGACGACGAGGACAAGGCCGAGGCGCCCCCCGCGCCCGCCCGGGACCCGGGCTCCCCGCTGGCCGCGGCCGCCGCGCTCAAGCCCCGGGACTCGCCCCTCGGTCCCGCCAAGGGGGTCGCGGAGCCCGGCAGCACTCGCCTGCTGAGCCCCGGCGCCGCGCCCGGCGGCCTGCAGGCCGCGCCGCACAGCAAACCCAAGATCTGGTCCTTGGCGGAGACGGCCACCAGCCCCGACGGCGCGCCCAAGGCCTCGCCGCCGCCGCCCGCCGCCCCCGGGCCCCCCGCGGCCGCGCCGCTGCAGCACCCCGCCTTCCTGCCCAGCCACGGACTGTACACCTGCCACATCGGCAAGTTCTCCAACTGGACGAGCGGCGCGTTCCTGGCGCAGGGCTCCCTGCTCAACATGCGCTCCTTCCTGGGCGTCGGCGCGCCCCACGCCGCGCCCCACGGCCCGCACCTGCCCGCGCCGCCGCCGCCGCCCGTCCCCGTGGCCGCGGGGGCGCTCCCCGGCGACAAGGCCTCTGCCCGAAGCAGCCCCACGCTTCCAGGTGAGGCGCCCGCGGAGGGGGCGTGGGGGGGGGGGTCGGGGTCGGCCCCACTTCGGCCGGGAGGGCAGCGGCGGGGCGGGGCGGCCGGACCCCGGGTGGAGCGGGAATCTCTGCCCGGATTCGCGGACTGAGGCCAAGGCCCGGGGACTTGCAGCCCTGCCCGGGGAGGGGCGGCGTTTCCCTCGGAGACCCCATCCCCGTGTCCGGAGGGAGGGGTGGGTGGGGAAGAGGCCTGCGCCCCTCGGCAGCCCCCCGCCCCACGTCTCCTGAGGCTGTGCCTCTCCCCCTCCCTCGCAGAGAGAGACCTGGTCCCCAGGCCCGAGTCACCCGCACAGCAGTTACCGTCGCCCTTCCAGCCCGCGCGCGACAAGTGAGTGTTGCTTGCTGGGGCCCCGGGGCGGGGGTGCGGGGGAAGGTCGGGGCGGGAGGGTCTGGGGTGCTCGGTAGAGGGGGGCCGCCACCCCGTTTCTCCCGACCCGGGCGCAGCGCGGCCGGGCTGGGCGGCCGGCGGGGCCTGACCCTGTCCCTGTGTTTGCCCGCAGCTCGCTGGCCCCGCAGGAGGGAACGCCGCGGATCCTAGCCGCCCTCCCGTCCGCCTGATGCAGGGTCGTCCTTCACTTTCGCGGGGGGAGGGGGGAGGAGTTCGGGAGGGAGGGGAGGAGGGAGGACCCCGGACAAATATTCCAGACTGGCGTGAAGGACACAGAAGGCCACGACGTCCACGACTGCCACCCATCGCTTTCTGCAGAAGGGGGCTCGCGGTCGGAGCTCGGTCCAGCGCCCGGCCTCTGCCCAGGGCTCCGGCTGACGACCCACTCGGTAAATGCCCCACGTGCTTGTGTCTTTTTCCCCTTCTTCTTTCTGTATATAGAGTGATTTCAGATTGTAAATAGCGCGGCAGCGAACTTGTCTAAATCATATATTTTTGTCTAATAAACTAAATGAAATGATGCCCACTGTCGCGCTGCTGTGTGTGGCTGGGCTGCCGCGATGTGCCCCAATTCCGGAATGCTGGCGGGGCCCAGGGGCCCCGGCTTGGGCAGGGGGGCTCCCTGGGGAGTTTCCACGGAGACCGTGCTTCTCCAGCCCTGAGGTTGTCGCTGCGTTTGTCGCTGTTGTCACTTGGGCAGTTTCTCGTCGGCAGTGTTAATTTCCGACCCTTCTCCGTTGATGGGGGGCACGCCTTTCTCTGGACATAAAGGAGTTTGATTTTCAGCAGTTTATAAGACGATTTCTTAACGTGGACAACAGTGGAGGGAAAAAGGAAAAGAATTTCCAGTTATGTCCCCAGAGGAGAACTCGGGATTAGAAATCCATTTATAACCAAGTTGTCGGAACAGCGCATCACGGTCGGGTCGTTCTGTGGGTAGACTGAGGACGTAGGGAGTATGAACTTTCGGCTTTGAATGCGTGTTTTAGTGACTTGGTGAAATCAAACGCGGAGAGACTAGAAGGCTCTTTTAAACTGTCCTGATGGGCGGGCAGGGATGCGGCGGGGGCCTGGGGGCTGCTGTAGCCTCTGGGCTGCGGAAGGGCGCAGGGGGCTTTGGCCCTCCGGGGAGCCCCGCCGGACCCCTGCGCCCGGGCTGGGCACCCTGACAGCCGAGGGAAGGGAAGCCAGGGACGTGGTGGTGTGGGCGTGAGCGGTCACCTGCCGACGCGACAGTGCGGGAGGGAGCCACGCGGTGGGGCTCGGCCGGAGCTTGGGGGCTCTCGGGGTCAGCGCTTAGCCCTTGGGGCAGACGCGCTGCCGCGGCCTGCACTTCAAACGGGGGAGCAGGAGACTTTATGCAGAATTGGCGAAAACTGAGAGTACAAGCTGGAACAAGACCTCGGGGGAGGCCGTGAGCCGCAGGGGGAGGGAGCCGCTCCCCGCTGCGGGACGGGACCCCCGCCGCCCCCCCCCCCCCGCCGGGTTGTCGCTCTGGGTCCCGCAGCCCAGCTGTCCGGGCTGCTGGTGGCCGGAGGGGCCGGCCGAGGGGAAAGTCTGGGTGCGGCCTGAGTCTTCGCCCGCGATCCTTCGCGGTGGGGGGCGGGGGGGCGGCTGGCACCGGGGACTTGGCGACGCCACCCCAGGAGGCCTGCCCCTTTCTGGCCCCCCAGGCCGCTTCCGTCCTCGTAGAGTTAGGGGTGTCCTCGCTGCCGAGGCTGAAGGAGGGGTGTCGAGAGGAGGCGCGAAGGCGGCGGGAGAGCGCGCACGGACGGGTCGTGGGGGTGGGGGCGCGGGGGGCGCGGGCCGGGGAGGGCGGTCCTCGGGCGGCCACGCTGAGGCCTCGGCTGCGGTGGCGGCGTTTCCAGTCCGGATGGACGTGCTCGGCGCGCCCTCTATGGGCTGGAAGCGGAATGGGGTCCTGACCGAGGCGTTGATCTGGCTCCTGGGGCGCCCTGGGAGCTTTATCTGGGGTGCCAGGCCTTATTGTTGCCGTTAGCGCCGAGCCTCGATTTGTGGTGCTCAGGCTTTCTCTGTGATCTTGGGTGTCACGGGTTGTTTGAATTTGGGGGTGCGATGGCGGGCCTGCTGGTTGGGCTGCTGGCATTTTTGGGGAAGGAGTGGATGCGGGGTTCTCACACGGTGGTGATTTCATCATCCGGGTGGGGCTTGGGAATTCAGAGAGGAGCTCCTGGTCTGCCCTGGACACGGGGCTCCCCTGTGGATCCTCACACCGCGCCGTGGCCCTGGGCACAGAGGGATCCTGTGTCCTTGGCAAGAGTGCCGTCTAGAGAGGTTCGACCAGCCGCGACCCGCTGCCCTGATGAGGAATGGCGGTCTTGGCACAGACATGCGGCTCTGGTCCCCAGGATGTGCTGGTGGACCCCCCTGGGCCATGCTGGGAGCATCAGGTGGGATTCAGGTGGGCACTGAGTCCATCCGCTCAGTGGCAGAGGAGCTCCGTTTCCCAGAATCAGATAGATGGCCCGTGCAGGCATCGGCCACTTGCACACCCCCTGTTTCTACTCTTCTCCTTTTCCCTGTCCAATACCTTTGGGATCCCCGAATGCCGCTGTCCAGGGGGCTGGGCCAGCGTGTGCTCAGCAGCTGCGTCGCAGCCGAGAGAACCCAGAGGCCTGGACGTCCATCCTGAAGGGTCTGTGCACCCTCCTGCTGACCCGAGTTCCCCATGCAAAGAAATCAGATCTCCAGCCTCGGAATTATTTTTCTCGAGTGAAAAGCTAGAAATGAATTTTTAATCGAGCATTGAAAAAAATCATTTTTGTTCTTTGTGCATGATTTGTTTCCATCCTTCCCGACCACCTCAGCTACCTGAGTGTGCACTCGTAGGGTGTGCGGCACCCCAGCCGCCCTGGGCCTGGAGTTTCCGCTCCTGAAATGTCCGGGAGTAGACATTGAGACCTCTTTTCCTCCCAGAGCCAAAGCAAAAATGCTTCTGGACCTTTCTGTATGTGCAGAAGTGCTCTCATACTTGATCCCTGCCTAGGGACCGTTTCAGACAGTGGGCATAGTTCTGGGACCAGCGAAGAGGAAGTTGAACCCCGAAAAGGGATAGGAGTGAGGGATGTCTACAGGATTAATATTTGTGCCCCTTCCTCAATGGGGACATAGAAAGGACAGCGTGTGTCTGGGGCAGAGGACTTCTGTTTGTGGAGTCTTCAGGGAAGAGTAGGAAGTCCTGCATGGAGACCCTCTTTCTGCTCCAGTTCGGTCCCATGGCAGGGAAATCGTCAGAAGCACACACCTTCTAGATTCCCTGCTCCCACCCCGTGCTCCCAGAGTGAAGATTTGGGGAGCAGGCACGGGTCCCACCCCAGTCATTGGCCTGGAGTCTGAAGTCTCTGTTCTCACCATCCCTCCTTCCCTCCTTCCTTTGATCAATTATATTCACAAGCACATTTATCTCGGCTGCAATATGGGGAATTCATATTCATATCTCGGTTTTAGTGGTCTGACACTGATTAATGTAATACGCACTGTGGCTCCGAGGGGCGCGCCACCCGATGAATCATGCCCTATAAAGTTTCAGTCGTCCTTGTGGACGGGGCTCTGCCAGAGACTCAGGGAGCCAGAGAGAGAAAGGGGGGGGGGGGAAAGGAGAGAGAAAGGGCAGGGTGGCCGTGGCGCATGGGTGCCCTGGGATTGACGCTGGCCTTCAGCCCCTGCCGCAGAGGCTTGGGCTGCCGGAGCTCTTCTCCTGACTCAGAGAATCAGGTTCTGTTCCCCCCACAGCTGCCCTCTCTCCTCTCCTTCCGGACAGTACAAACCGGCCAGAGGCTGCCTGGCTGCTCCCAGCCGCGGCCTGGGGGGGACTGGGCCGCCGGCTGGAGGTAAGGAGTTGGGGACACTAATTTGGAGAGATAGGAGCCAGGGATGCTCTCTCCAAAGTAACAGGGCCCAGTGTGCAGTGGGGAATGGGATTTGGACCTTGCATCCCGCAAGGTGGAGGCCGGAAAGGAGGGGAGGAAGCCAAACTCAGGTTTGCTGGAGGGGGGAGGGGAGAGGGGGCGAGGGGCCGGCTCTGAGCAGGTTTGGCGTGAGCTGGCAGGAGGTACTTGGAAGGCCCTTGCACCCTCCGGCCACTGGACTTGGGCTGCATGGGCCACATCATAGGACCGAGCACTGGGACACGGGTCAGCTGGGCTCTCAGGCGTCCAGGGACCGGAGGAAGGAAACTCTTGGGTACCTGACGCCATGCTGCACACATGTCCTGTGGCGCCGTGACTTCCCAGGCCCTGGGAAGCGTCCCGGGCAGAGCCCTGCCCCATGGTGATGGCCTCTTCTGCAGAGCGTGGCTTCGGGTGGGGAGGGCAGCCAGGCACGAGGCTCTGGGTCTGGAGTCCGGAGTGGATTGGCAGAAGAGTGAGTTAGCGGGTAGAGGGAGTGCACCCTGGGGAAGATGGCGGCCCCCAGCCCCCTGCAGGGGTCCCCCACAGCCCTTGTGGAGGGAGCACTGCCCTTGGAAACGTTTCCTTGGCTAGGAGGACCCCACCCACACTGCACAATCCCTGGAGAGGTCCTATGCCCTGTGGGGGGGGGGGCTGGCGCATGGGGGGGGGCTCTCCCCAGCTTCTGCAGCAGGCCCACCAGCCTGTGGCTCTAACTATAGCTCCAGAGCTGGAAGGCCTCCCAAGGTCATCCCTTGGCCTTGGGGACCACTGGCGTCCTCCGGTGCTCCCGTTCTGGGAGCTGGATACGTACCCCTCCCCCACTCAGTAGGGACTCTGAACCTGGGCGCTCTCAGGGTGAGCGCAGAGGGGGGCAGAGGAGGTGGGCTGATGGGCCCACCGTGCTCTTAGAGACCCATGAACATGTTCTAATTTCTTTTCAAATGAGAAGGAAAAAAAGTACCATTTTGGTCAAAGAAAATGTGTTAATGTCTATCAATATATTCATCTTTATGCCAACAGCGGTTGTAACATTCATATTTTACCACTGGTTTTCAATGGAGCAAGAGGCCCATGGCCCACAGGAGTCACGGAGGAGGCCCTGGAGAGGCCTGGAATTCTGGAATTATCTTGAATGGGAAGTCAGAGGAGTGAGGTGGGCACAGAGGGAGCCGCGTGCCTGCACCACCTCTCCAGCACAGGGCCTGGCAGTGGAGACCCACGCCTCTCAGGGGCGGCTGTTGTCCCGACCCTTGCTGGAAGTCCCCTACCTCGAGGGCAGGGCGCACGGAGAGCCGGTGTCTCTGATCCCCTAATCCATTAATCTGGTGCCTGAGCACATGGCCTGAATGCAGGCACACAATGGCCCGGCTGCACCGGGGGGCCTGGTGGGGAAGCCGCTCGCCCAGCTCACCTCTGGACGCCCACCCCGTCGTCCCACTGACCCCACGGTCCCCAGAGACTTCGGTCCGAGCCAGGAAGCGGAATAACACGGAGACAGTTGAAGCCTTCCAACCAAAGAGCTTCTTCTCCTGATTCCTTGGACTTGAAACTGCTCTTGGGGGAGCTGCGCAGAGGTGCGACGGGGAGGGTCCCGCACGCTGCCAGCCCTGGGCCTGCGGCCACTTGCGGACTGTGCGTCTTCCTCGCGTCTCCTCCCGTTTGCTTGTTTGTCTCCGCTGTAGCGTCTCCTGTTGTTTGAATTTTAAACGTATGCTTAAGTGCCGGGTCCTCTGGCAGCCGCGGCGGTGTCTGAAAATATTAAATACATCTGCGAGACGGTGGGCAGGAGAAATTAAAAAGGTGCTCGCTGCACAGAATGTTAAAAAGATCTCACAATGAAGTGATTAACATTTTTATGAATAAAATTAATCACGCATTAACTCTGCTGCACAGTACATCTGAAAGCCAAATGGGGCCCAGGCAGCCCCCTTTCTTACCCCCGAGAACTTTGGGGGCCTCCTCGGCCCCCCAGCAGGCTTTCAGCCACTAGGAATTTACGAATATTTATGAGGAGACGGTCAATAACAGATAACTTTGAGACACGGAAAAATAAAACCTCCAAAAATACCACCACCAACAGCACGTACAGGCAAGAATTAGAACGCAATCTTTTCTTTTTTTAAATTTTTTATTTCCCTTTAGTAAACCGTTTAGCAAACAGTTCATTCTCAGACATGCCCCTAGGGCTGTGTGGACCTCGCTCTGGGGGGGCGGTGAGGGGTGAGAGCAAGAGGGCAGTCAGTGCAGGGGTGGAGGCAGGCTGGTCGCAGGGCCAGAGGAGGGAAGCGCGCCCCCTCCTCACCCTCGTCCGAGGCCCACTCTGTTGGCAAAGGCGGTCAGATTGGAGGGCGGCCTTTCCCCGTTATTAAAATGTCCGGTCTTGCAGATAATAACGTGCGATTTCTCTGCCGGCCTCCCTCTCCCTCCCTTCTAATCTCTCGCCACCGTGGTTTTGGGATTATTCCAGTGGGCTGTACAAAGGGAAGCGAAGGCATCTGAAGCGTCCCTCTGCAGCTGTGGTGAAGCAACAGCAATGTCATTTCGTTGATGTCCCCAGCTCATGTGCGCCTCAGAAGGTGCAATCAAAGCGGGGGCGTCTTCCTCACTTCGGAACCTTCTTCCCTACCGCTGTGGCGAGTCTCTTGGAGCTCCGTGAACCAATAAAACAACGGTCCCTGTTTGAGTTGATATATTAATATTTACCGAGGATTTGCAAGGTCGGGGCTAAATGTCAGCAGGTTGCTGGGACAGCCCTGTGGGGATAATTAAACAAATCTCACAGCGGTTCAGGCTCATAACATCTTTATTAATCTTTTCTTTCCCCTCCCTCCTGCAAGAGTGCACGGAAATCACGCTCTTGCGCTCAGATCCAGAGAGGATCCGGAGTTGGGGGTAAGTGTAACAATAGTGCTCCGTGATGCTTGCTTGGGCCCCTTCCTTCCCTCCAGGCCGCAGCCCTTCGCCAGGAGGGAAGGCTCTGATGTGTGCACTCCCGCCAGGTGCTGGGGACTCCACCTGCCCCTCTGTCCCATTTCTCCTGACCGATTAGCCAAGCACGGGCGGCCCGCCCGGTGCCCTGATCCGATCCCCTGGCCTGCTGGCCGGGCCCCCTTTGCCGAGCCCGCTGACTGCCGGCTGCTTACTCGGAGGCCCGCCTTCCTCGGCGTGATTACAGCCTGCACTTTAGGACAACTTGTCCAATTTTCTTTAATAAGCTTCATAATTAGTGTTGGGAGCCTCATTACAAGTCATAGCCTGTAGCAGTCCTAGGCCAAACAGCCCTCCGCCATCTGATTTATTTTTTATCAGGCAGCAGGAGCTGTCTGGGGTTTTTGTTTGTATAATGGGGACCTGCATCGGGCCCCCGGTGTAAAAATACCACCAGGAAATTAATTGCTTCTGTGTGCATTCACCACAGATGTGTCCTGTTGATCAGTGCAGTATATTTTTGACTTTGCTATCCTGCGGTGAGTTGTAAAAAAATAAAATAAAATAAAATGAAAGCCAGCAATGCAAACATATTAGCCTTGATACAGATTCGGCGTGGCGTAATTGAAAACACGGGGAAGGTTGCAGAGGAAGATGCGCCAGGAAGGTGCAAGTTTCTGGTGAGACCCTTTCCCCTTGCATGCAGTTCTTATTTATTTGTTTATAAAGGCACATCTTTATTTATTGCTCCCAAGTGGAACCACCTTGGGGCAGACATGTGCCTAGCGTTTCAGTTGGTTTCTGGCTGAACGATGTGCCACTTAAATTAGCATAGAGCCCCGTGACGTGGATGATCCCCCTACCCGGGGCTGCCACGCAAGGCCACGGGAGGAGGGGTGGATCTCGGCTGCCGGCTGGGCTGAGCCCCTCAGGGGCCCTGGGTGGGTAGGCGTTGTGCACCCGCCGAGCGGGGGTCATGTGTACCTAAGCTGGGTGGACATGTGTGCGTCATGGACTCTATGCTGTGCTCGGGGCTCAGAAATAAATAAATGCAGAGGCTGCTTTTTCATTAGACCACTTGAGCCCCACCTTCTGCTTAGGTTGGGATCCCTTCTTCCAACTTGGAACATTTTAAGGGTATTTTTAGACCAATTAGTCCCTGATTTAGAACTTCTGTTCTTGGCTCAGGGCAGCCCGTGGCTGGCGATTCTGTGGGGATCATTTCGCTTCCTTCCACGTCCCTTAGTTTTTATTTGCTTTTCCTGGAGGAGTGTCCCGGGCTCTGCTCTCCCGATCCTTCTGTGTGAGGCTGTGTGAGGTCAGCAGTCTGGTTTCCTGGCTCGGCCCTGGGTTGAGATGGAGATTGGAAATTTAACCTTAGATTACTGGACAGACCACACCTCATTTATGGGGAAAACGGGCGCTGAACGTGATGTCATGATAATGAGAGCGAGGCACTTCAAGGTGTGCTGGAAATGACAACCCTCTTCAGGGCAGCGGAGTTAGTGGGGGACCTCTCAGTGTCCTCAGACTCAGCAGGTGGTTCCCAGCAGCGGTGACGACGATCCGGTCCTGGAGCCTGTCGGGCTGGATTTGCAGAGCTCTGTGGATGGGAGGGTTTTACTGGTTAGAGGCCTGCCTCCTGAGCTGACAGGTAGGCACGGGCCCTCAGAGCCTTCCCCTCACGGAGAACAGAGGCGGAGGCCTGGTGGACCCCATCTGCCTGTCCTCCGAGCGGTGGGGGCCCCCAGGTGACTGTGGCCAAACCGTGGCGGGAACTCAGGGAGCAGAGGCAGTGGGATCGAGAGGGGCTGCCTGGGTTGTGTGAGAGAGAGAGAGGGAGGAAGGGGGGGCGGGCACCGGAGGAAGGGCAGGGAGAATGGGGGGGCCCAGGACTTTGGGCCTCACACGGGGCAGCCTACCCTGGTCTTCCCAGATCCATCTCCGCCCCCTGCCCCTGGGAAGGGGACGGCGGGACCCTCAGGGAAATGTACCAGAAAGGCCTTTTCCACACTTCCTGTTCAGCAGGTGTGGAGGGGGGCCCAGTCATCTGCACTCAGATCAGGGTAATTCTGCAGCTGCTGGGGGACCCACACTTAGAAAACCCTGGGTGGGTCCTAAGCCCACCGCACTGCTTCCTGTTAAGGAGTCAGCCCAGAAGAAGCTCTGGGATGACCTTTCTTGGTTCATTAACACTTTCACTGCGCCTGGACCCGGAAGGTTCTAAAGCGTCGCAGAACCAAACACATCCATCTTTCACGGGGAGAGCTCTTCATGCTCCCCAGAGACAGGAGACCCTAGGGGCCTCCGGGCAGTGCCGGTGTCCCACGGTCACTGGGCACACGGCCGTGGCTGTGGGGCTGCGTGTGGGCAGCGGGTCATTGCTGACAGCCGGCCGTGCCCTGGCCAGCAGGGCCGCTCACCAGCGCCCAGCGGCGCAAAGGGAAATGATGGAAATGTGCGTGTGCCTCACCGATGGTGGGACTTCCACGCACGGCGGCGTCTACCTTTGTCCGCAGCGGCGACCTTTCTCGGCCCGCGAACCTTGGGTCCGTCCATCGTGAGGGTGCCCCTTCCTCGGAGGCCCACCAGTTCTCCGTGCATGTAGTTAACCTTTACTTGTGCATAACATTTTCCCTCTTTTACTATTCACGCAGTTGAGGATTCAAAAGGTAGATGACAGTTGCCGAAGACAGAGCTAAATAGATGCTCGAGCGAGGCTGTCTCGTTCGGTGAACAACAGGCTGAGGGTGCTTGATGGAGAGCTGTCGTAGGAGGCACCTCTGGTTGTGGAAGTCATCATCTGCCATCCGGACCCTCCCCTGTGGGCCCCAGGACAGCTGGCTGCTGACCGCAGCTGGCCTCCGCCAGAAGGTCAAGGGACACCTCCTGGCAGAGAGACGGACAGACCCTTAGATCCCTTGCACCCACTTTCCTCCTCCTTTCCCCTCCCCTCGTCGCGGGCACTGAAAAATAAAGGTAGGAAAGAACTCCTTGGCCGAGGTTGATGCCAGCTGGCTCTTCAGGAAGTGGAGTGCTCCTCCCTGAGGAAATAGCTTCTTCCCCTTTCTAAGCAGGCGTTTGTTTGCTTGTTTTTTGTTTTTTAAGTACAAGAAAGACCCCAGACGTTCCTGGACATCACAGATCTGCTATAAACAAACAATATTTTCATAACCTAAGTATAAAAGAATCCAAATCCTACAGCTTTGATGCTCCTTAATAGGCTTACTTTGAACCCCAAATGTTTTTAGAAAGTGTGAGGGGTTCAAATGCTGTGCACTTAGGTACATTCAGCCGTGATTTTCATAAGGTGAATTTGATGCACGTGTTTCTGATCTATTTACATTTATCCGAGGAAATGGTTCGTTCCAGTGGCTCGTGATGTACAAGAATCTCTCCGAGGCTTCACGAGCCATTCTGCTGTCTCTCACCTCTGCTGCAGAAGATCTGTCTCCTCAGAGTCCCTCAGCCTCCCTGCCCCTGATGTTGCGCGTCGCCTCAAGTCTTTAACTCTTAAGTTTCAGGGAGTACCAGACTTTTAAAAGTGCCCTTTTGGGCGCCTGGGTGGCTTAGTCAGTTAAGCGTCCGACTATGGCTCAGGTCATGATCTCATGGTTTGTGAGTTCGAGCCCCGAGTTGGGCCCTGTGCTGTCAACACAGATCCCACTTCAGATCCTCTGTCCCCGGCCCTCTCTGCCTCTCCCTTACTTGCTCTCACTCTCAAAATAAATAAACATTAAAAAATGCCCTTTTCCTGTGAGGAGCACGTTAATCCCGGAAGGAGAGGTAAGGACACGTCAGGGCAGGTGACTGGGGACTCCTCACCTCTTGGTTGGGCCGCGAGAGTCAGACACGCAGCTGGAGGAAAACACTCTCCAGATATCCCGCTGCCGGCTGGGATTTCGAGGACTGAATTTTCGTTTTCCCGAGCCAGAAATTGGTGCTGGGGCCATGTGTGAGGGTAAAAGTAATTCATATTATGGGCAGTTAAAACGAATCTTACCATTATGCAGCCTTGAGGAGGTGACTTCAAAATGCCTTCCTGTGTGCGCGTGTGAACCGTACGCACGCATGCGGGCAGACGGGAGAATGTAGTGAATTGGAAATTAGAGCTCGTGGATAGAAATGTTATTATCTGGACCTGATTATTATGATAATCATCATGGCTGACATTTAACCAGCAAATGCTGGGTGCCAGGTGTGGTTTGTAGTTCATGTGCGGTAATGGGTTTAATCTGCCAACAAGGTGCTGAGGTCCGGGTTCTTGTTTGTGTAGTTTCAAGGGTGGGAGACTGGGCCGAAGAATCACCTGGAAGCCTGGGGCTCTCACCACCCCCTCCATGCAGACTGAATGCCCCCCTCCCCTGGAACGGGAGTAGGTGTGGGGTCCCTCTCCGCATCCTAACAGCGTGAGTGTCATGAGGGCCCTGGGAGCTCTTTTATTTTGGAAACTGCCCCGGGCTGTGCACCGCCATCTGACAGAGCTCCCCATTCCGAGATGGACCTCTGCACCATCAGGCCCTCCACCACCCCTGGGAACAGAGTTGCTCCATCCCAAGGCCAAAGTCTTTTTAGAATCTGGTTGTGATTTCTCTGTCATCAGGAGGCAATGCTATTTTTTATCTCGGTGATGGCTTTTTACGCCCAAATCGGATGAGCTCGCATGCCAGTTCCTACATTTTCTCCGTGGGAAGAAATCTCTTGTTTCCAATGCACACGGCCCCTCGAGTCCCACCTAAAACAGGGAATCCACAGCCCCACAGACATGCAGTCAGTGTGCTGTCCCTGGCCGTCCAGGGGCTGGCTTCCCCAGGGCCGCAGGCCCGCACTCACCATGGCCCCCACTTCCCTCTCCTGGCCTCTCTCCCAAACTTCACGTCCTGCGCACTCCGCAGAGGGGCGCCTGGCAGTGTGGCTGGCGGCCACGGGCCTTGCCGGGGGCAGGTGACGTGGGACAGGCCTCCCCCCTCAGCACCGCACATGCCAGTCTGTGATGTGAGAGACCTAGCGGATTGCCCAAATTGCCAGTGTGTGAGTGCACGTCGAGGGGTGCCTGGGGGAGGGGCGGCCTTGGAGACAAGGGCAAGCATTGCTCATTTGGCCGATGTAGTGGCTGACTCAGTAATTTAAGCCCACAGACCCTCAGTTTTCCCATTTATTGGGCCAAAGCTAGGCTTTCCTGGAGGGAGATCGCCACCCCCCAAACTGGCTTTGCCTCGTATTCACAGCCTCATGGACTGTGTAAGGCACACAGAGCCTCGATTTACAGGAAGGATCCCACAGGGTAGAGTACATGCTGTGAGGACCCTCCAGTGTGTCGGTGGATGGAGAGGAGGAAGAAGGTTCCAGCCAGAGGAGCGGGGTGGCCAGTGTGAGCACCTGGTGACCCTGCAGGGGGCCGTGTGAGCCCTGTGCTACACGTCCCGGAGGGCTTGGAGGAGGTGGGGGGAACTTGGGTCGCTGCCGAGGGCCAGGGAGTGGGCACACGTGGAGCCGGGCTGGGCGCCGGGGTGGCCGTGGCCTCCTGGCCTGCGGGCTAGGGGCACACTCAGGCCAGTTCAGCCCCTGCCCACACGGAAGTGGGGCCTCCTCCTCTCCTGAGATCAGCCTTCATCCCCGTGACCCCACAGGGGTCTTCACGACAGCTGGAACGGGACCCCGGGGGGCTGCCTGAGTGTCCCCCTCAGCTCCCCGCCGCCCCGCGCCTCCTGGCCTGGCCCCGGTGCACAGGCTCACACGGCCTCCGCCACCGCCCAGCTCTGGGGCCACCGACGCCACCTCAGTGTCCTTTGCGGGTGAGCAGCTCCGCTCTCCTGAAATGTTGAGACTGTACGACTTCTCGATGAGAGAGATTCTACAAGGACCTGCAGAATTCACTCTGCCGAGAGCCCTCGCCTGCTTTGCTTTCTGGACCAGTCCCGGCTCCACCCATTTCCCCGAGAGATGTCCCAGCTCCTGGTTTCTTCCTGACACTGAGACCTTCTCCAGGGCGGGACTTTCTGCAATGTGGCCTGTCCGGTCGGGAAGGAGTGCATCTTGGGGGAAAGCAGCCCTGAACGCCTCCGTTCTCTCTTCACGTCTAGCTGTGCACCACACTCAAAGTCTAAACGGTTCCTCGCACCTCAGCGTTTGAGAGCCGTACCAACTTCGGCTGTTTTACTTAAATTCACACTTAATTTCGGTGGTAGGGAGGGCAGTACTGAGGGGAAATGGTGTGTTAAACAGCGAGTTCCAGGTTCCTGGCAATGCAGCCGGCAGAGGCGAGACGCCCCATGGGGGCCAAGCGTGGCCAAGAGCTGAGCGAAGTGAGGGGTGTGCGCACGAGGGGAGGTGATGACCTCCTTCCTTGGGGCGTTTCCCATCGACAGTGCGGGCCTTGTTCCTGGTCCTTGGGCCGTGGGCCGGTGCAGCGGGCCCACCTCCCCCGGGTACCTCACCCTTGGCCGAAGCGTTCTGCGGGGTTTCCCAGGATTTTAATAAGAACGCACGATTCCGGAGACAGCGCTGGCCGGTTTCATTGCGGGAACCGGGTTCTTCTACGTCCAGCACATGTGGCTCATTCTACCGTCACTTCCCATGAGCCCGTGGCGGTCGGCCATCTTTCTGCTGGTGGAAACCCATTACATACAACCTGTTACTGCCTCTTGCCCCTTAGTCGGTCCTGAGAGCATTCAATGGTGGAGTGGCTGTCGGCCCGCAGGTCCCCGGAGGGAGGGAGTGTTGGGGGACTCATGGTGCTCCCGTATTCCTGGGGGCCGGGGGGATAGTTCCGTCTTCCAGCAGATGAAGTACTTACATGAGAACAACTGGGGACTCTGTTCTTCCAACTTTGGTTTCGAATCCCGCTGGTTAATGCTGTCGGTGAAAACAATTAACGTCTGTCTATTTCGGGATACAGGCAGGACCTTGTAGGAATCTTATTTAATTATGTGCTATATTAATGTTATATTGATTATGTTATTGCCTGTAAATCCAGTTGCTTAATAAAGCTGCAGTCATTTTGCAATAAAGTTGTGTTTGCAGTCAATTAATGGGTGTCTGGGGGCAGACAGCTATGCACAGGGGCGTTGGCACTAAGGAAAATCATCCTGGGGCCGAAAACCGTAGAAGCCAACGGAGAAAAATCAGGTATTTGTGCATCTATAGGAATGTATGCATGTGTATGTATATGGCTGGATTAAGTAAAAAGGAAAAGCATGTATCCAACTGCACTTATTTTTAGCACATGTATCTGGGTATTTATGAACAGCCGCCTGTATGGTCGACTTCTAAGGAGCACTGAGGCAGCGTCCACACGTGGGGTGGGATAATGTTTGATTTAAAAAATACAAGAAACGATAACTACCAATATTGAGACCATGTGAAGGCGAGGGAACAAAGCATACTTTCATTGCTAATCATGTTAACATCCCCAGTCAGAGGGGTGCATTCACCCATTCGGAGGAAATGCCATCGCCCCTCTGAAGATCACATCTGCCACTAATATCGTCCGGCATGTGGTCCGACTTTTATCTCTCTACCAAAATTTCATGTCATGATTCTCACAGCTGATGCTAAATTCAGGTCACTACAAAATAAGTACAACTATTTCTTTCTTTCTCAACTTTCATGATGTGTCCAAGATGTGTATCCTAATAACAGAACATGAAATAAATATTAAACTTTCATGAGTGTAGTTTTAATAACGCACCATAGCAAATGGAAAAGAATCCAGTCCCTAATGCAGATAGATACTTGATCCTTTGCATAAATGAAAGTGATATGTCAGGCATATAATGATGCTTAAGTGATTTGATTTGGGAGCAAGCCAATGGCTCTATTCTGGCAAAATGTATCCTTGGCTGTAAGAATGATGTCTAAGAGTGTATGAGCTTGTGTGACCTATTATAATGGTCAGTGCCCAACCTCATGTCACAGGAGGATCCCTTCAAAGAAACCAAACTTTGGGTGGTTAAGTCTCCTCGACTCTGCTCTTGTCAGTGACAAATAACATTAGACCAACGAGAAAACAGTATTTTCTGCAGCGTTCCAATTGGACCTTCAGCAAGTGCATCCCTGCTGAGCTGGGTTTTCCTGCGCTCCCACACTCCACAAGCTCGGTCCACATTTTTTTTTAAATTTTTTATGTCTTTATTTTGAGAGAGAGACAGACAGACAGGGAGTGAGAAGGGGGAGGGGCAGAGAGAGAGGGAGACACAGAATCAGAAGCAGCTCCAGGGTCTGAGCTGCCGGCACAGAGCCCGACGCGGGGCTCGAACCCACAGACTGTGAGATCATGACCTGAGCCGAAGTTGGATACTTAACCGACTGAACCCCCCAGGCGCCCCCACACTGTCTTTTAACTGCACACAGATAGTCATTCCTGGGGGCTCCGTGGGGGCGTCCAGTTCTGACGGGCTTCTCAGTCGACGGATGTGATTCCTCCCTCACTGTCTGTGGCCCGGACACCTACTCTGTAGTGAGCTGCAAGATGTCCGTGGTGCAGAACGAATGCCAGTCCCATGTTTAACCAAATTTGTCTCCTTTTAGCTCTGAGGCTCGAACCCACTTGGTGACGGAGGACAGCATTTTGAAGTAAAGGAAAGAAGGGACAGCAGGCCATTTGCACCGCACCTGGTGTCCCGTGGCCGCACGGTCTTGTGTCCGTGCGCGTCAGCACCGGGTGGCAAGAGCGAGCTGGTGCTGTGACCTTATCCTTGGGATCCTCTCCGATCAGGGAGCTCAGCTCACAGGGAACCAAACGCCTATAAACGCCGCTGGGCCCCCAGGTACTCCGTCCATTGCTGTTACTGCCACAGGCCATTGTCGGAAGGAGGGGCCGAGCCAGGTTTCCTAAGCCCCGGGTTGTGAGTCAAACAGAAACGTTACCAAAGTAGAATGAACTGATCCCGATATGTTTTCTGGACAGGGACCGAGAAGGACTTCGGGTGAACTGGCGAGGTAGAGGCTGAAGGGGACGGGGGAGAGAGGCAGCTTCTGGAACCCTCTAGGGACCGTGTTGGGGAGCTGGCTTCTCGGGGAGCCACTCCTGCCTCGGTAGCTCCGCGTGGCGCAGTTCTGTCACACCCAGCGGCCTGAGCGGGAGGAGGCGAGAAGGTGGCACCACTCACACGGACATGGTGCTCGCACGTCCCGTCCCTGCCCGACACGAGCGGGGAGACTCCAGCCCCTCGGTTTCCGGAAAGTCTGCGGAGGGAGCGCAGGGGGGTGGCGCACCGTGGGGATGGGAGCCTGTGGCCGGCACCCGGGTCGGCCCTGCCTGCAGGAGTGAGAAAGCCTCGCCCGAGGATGCGCGATGGTGCCCAGCGGGCCTGCGAGCCGGGTGAGCCCGTGTCAGCCCCCGGCGGCACGCAAAGCCGGGTGGTCGGCCGGGCACCGTAAAGCACAGAACCAAAGCGGTTTTGCAAAAAATAAATAAATAAATTAATTAATTAATTTAAAAAAAAAGCTCAAAGCTGCCTCTTGGAATCACGTTACTTCCTTTCAGGACTGTCTCTTTAAAAACATTTTTTTAATGTTTTATTTATTTCTGAGAGAGAGAGAGAGAGAGAGAGAGCGCCCATAAGCGGGGAGTGGGGGGGCAGAGAGAGAGGGAGACACAGAATCGGAAGCAGCTCCAGGCTCTGAGCCGTCAGCACAGAGCCCGACACAGGGCGTGAACCCACAAACTGTGAGATCATGACCTGAGCTGAAGTCGGACGCTTAACCGACTGAGCCACCCAGGCGTCCCTCTATCTCTCTTTTTAAATATATTTATTGAGAGAGAGAGACGGGGAGAGAGAGGGAGAGAGAGAGGGAGAGAGAGAGAGAGAGAGAGAGAGAGGGCAAGCTCCTGAGCAAGCAGGGCAGGGGCAGAGAGAGAGAATCCCAACCAGGCTCCATGCTCAGCACAGAGCCCGGCTCGGGGCTCGATCCCATGAACCGTGAGATCATGACCTGAGCCGAAATCAAGAGTCAGAGGCTCAACCCGCTGAGCCCCCGGGCGCCCCCTTTCCAGGGCTCCCTCTGTGTAGTTCTCTCCCTCGTGGTTTCTGCCCGGCCCGGGTGTCGCCGGACTCGCCCGGCGGCGCTGACGTCCTCACGACCCACTGCGGGAGGACACTGAATCCGGGGCGGGCACGCCGGGGCTGGGGGAGCTCAGCTGGACCCCCGCCGCCTGAGACGAGGAGGAGGGGGGGGCACAGGCTGTGGCCGGAGCCCCCCCCCCAGCCCCCCGGGGCAGGACGCTGCCTTCTGGGAGGTCAGGACATCGATTTATGCTGTGTCTGAATTGCTCCGCCTGCGTCCTGAGAGGGTGTCTCTGCTCTCGGACGTGTCTCAGCAGAGGGTCGCCTGGACTCGAGTGGGGCCTGTCACCGACGCTAAACGTGAGTGCTTTTGTAGGGACGTTGACGATGAATTGCTTTCCCTCAGGCCCCAGTCGCTTTCAATAGGAGTGTGGACGGCTATTTCTCCCCTCCCCCATGGGTGGTTTTCCGTGCCTGGTGACACGGGGGTGCTTTCCGGGGTGCTCCTGCCATCCGGTGGATAGGGCTCAGGGACGCTGCTTAGCATCCTGCAGCGCCCAGCTCAGAGCCCTGCGCCCTGCCCCAGGTGTCCGCAGAGCCGGGCGCTGCCCTGTTGGTGCACACTCTCTCCACGGCCCTGCACTGCAAGGACGCGGCTCAAGCCCTGGCCCGGCAGGGAAGGGGAGGCGCCCCGTGCAGGTGGCGGTGTGTCTGGGCCTCAGTTTCCCATCTGGAAAGTGCACATAGACGATCCCTTGCCCTTCTGTTCCCCAAAGTGTCACAGAGCTGCAGGAGGGGATGTGGCCAGCCAGCTCCGCCCCGTGTCCCTCCCAGTGAAGCAGCCAGGTGGTGGCCTGATGAACTACAGTTCTGGAAGCCTCTGGAAGGCTCTGAGTCCCATGAGTCCCCTTGGCACTGCCTGTGAGAGAGCCGGTGCTGGAGTGCACTGGTGGCAGTCGGCTGCTGGGAGGGACGCAGAATGGGGGAGGTCAGCGGCTCCGGCTTCCGTCTTTCCCCCGCCGCCAACCCCTTCCCCACCCTTCCCTTCCCATTCGCTGAGTCTGCACATGCTCCCAGGAAGCAGGTTCTGCCTTCCTCAGGGAGGGAATCTCACGTACAGTCGCTCATCCAAATGCTAATCGAAACCTCTGTGACATCTCATACTTGATAGTTTAATCGGGATGCTTCCAGACTCAGACCTCACCCTCCACAGACTCAGTGTGTGTCCTCAGTTACCGTCACGACTGGGCCTCAGTTTACCTGGCTGGGAGCCGCCGCATTCTTCCTGGCTTCCCCGAGGCAGTGCTTGGATTTACGGGAAGCCTGGTGTCTGTCCTGTGCTTTGTTCTGCGGAGAGGTACTGAGCTGGCCACCGCCACTGCCGTCTGGAAGGAAAAAAGAGTTTACTGTAAGTACGTGAAGCCTGCTCTCTGAATGTGCAGTGGCGCCCAGATGATCAGTCAAAAAGAAATAGAAATCTTAACCTCAAATTTAATCGCTAGAGGTTTCTGACGAATGACATCCACTCAATGACTTTAGTGTGAGCAACTGTGGGGTCCTTGGAAGCTTCTGGAAACAGTGAAGCTCTAACAACCCTGCACACCACTTGTGGGACGTTGGCTGCCACATTCATTCTTTTATTTTTTTTAATGTTTATTTATTTTTGAGAGAGCAACAGAGGCAGGGTGCTAACGGGGGAGGGTCAGAGAGCGAGGGCGACACAGAATCGGAAGCAGCTCCAGGTTCTGAGCTGTCAGCACAGAGCCCGATGCGGGGCTCGAACCCACAAGCCCTGAGATCATGACCTGAACGGAAGTTGGACCCTTAGCCAACTGAGCCGCCCAGGTGCCCATGCCCCATTCATTCTGGTGTGAATTCAGCTCTGGTATTGCCAAAGCGTGAATTGGGTTTTCTTATCTCTTGAAGAAAAATTTAAAATTTAGGAAGAAGGAAATCGGGGAGCTGGGAGTCTGAGCAGAACAAGTTAGGGAGGAGCGTGAAAGCCTTCCCAGGCGGAGGCCCACCCTACCTTCTGCCCCTGGTTAAAGAGGCGGATGTGCAAGGGGAAGCCCAGCACACATGCCGTCCACCCCAGGCCCAGGGTGCGGGCGCGTCGCGCTCTGCTGACACCGTGCTGGGGGCCAGGGGACCGCTGTGCATTTTGGTCTAGTTGCCCCTGGGATCAGAGACCAAATCCCCTGCCTCTGTGAAAAGGCAGAAGTGGACCGGTTGCCTTTCCTGCCTTAGGGAGCCTGTTGGAGACGCCGTGGTCCCCACCTGCATGGCATTCGGGGGGAAGATCCGACGTCACCGCTGGACCTGTCCCTGGGCGCTGACCCTGGCTTCGGGAAATGGGAACCGTTCCACGGCAACACAGGAGGGTAAACAACGTGTACAACCAGCAGCCGATCACAGTAGGAAACGAATACCAACGCGTGGAATCTAGAACATTCAGAAAGCAAGCAAATTCATCTTTTAGCGACGTGGTGTGAGGTTGCTGTGTTTACCTGGAGCAGCAGTGAGGGTGTCGGGTCACTGACGAGCAGACCAAGCCCTGTGCATCTCAGGGAGCTCGCTGGGACCCCGTTCCTTCAAGTGTGGGAGCTGGGGCGCGTGGGGTCCTGTCACGGGGCGTGGACCCCCAGGGGGTCTAGAACATTGGATGCCTCCGCCCGTGAGAGCAACCGGGAGCCCACCTTCCAGGGACATGAGCCCCTGGGAACACGGCTTTCGGGACCAGACCCCTCCCGCCTGCACAGGTGAAGCGGCTCCGGATGACGTCATGTAACAGGTACAGAATCATGACGCCTTTGGCGCAGCCCCGCAGGCCAGCGGATGGAATGAGCTCTGGTTTCGGGTCTTACAGGCTAGACAGGCACGGTTGACGTTCCTTCTGGGGTTTTTTCACACTGCCCGAATGGCACGCTCCTGCGGAAAGAGGCTCCAGTTTTGTTGACCATGTTTTAGTAACAGAGGACTCCATTTGAGGGGTTGCTTTTAAATAGAATGGTGAGCTTATAGATGGCCAGCACGAGAACCTGGCCGTCCTAACTGTGGCGTTCACAGGACGCAGCTGGAGTGCTCACCCAGGCTAACAGAAAAAGAACACGAACCCCCACCGTGTGCTATCTGTGGTCCCTCGTGTCGCCCGGACGGCCTGCACAGGGAACCCCAAGCCTCGTCACTGCTCAGACCTGGGGGAGCAGCTGGGGTCTGGAGAGTTGGTTATCTCAAAGCCGCTGACCTTTCTAAATCCACGGGGAGCCACCGGCCTCCAGCGCGCCCATCAAGGTGACTCTGTCTTTGACTTCCCCTCTGACCTCGGGCTCTGCGTTTTGGATCTGTTCTTAATCCTGCAGAAATGGCCTTTCCCCGGAGGCGAAAGTTGCATTAGTGGCACTAATTTTGACTTTCAACCTCAGAGCGATCCAAGGGCATTTTTCCTGCTTACGTTTTTTTAAAAAATGAGAGAAATCTAGGAAAAATAAGGAAGGAGAGTACCTGGAAGGGCAAGGAGAGAAAAAGTACACTCGTGAGTGTTTCGGGAAGAGATCTGTGTTTACCACATTATTTATGAGACGGAAGCATGAATCCACTTGAAAGTCTCAAAGGAAAATTTTAATTCAACGGATTTTGATCCAACCACCCAATGGGAAAAGGTACTGGCATTAAAAAGCAAGTTTCAAAAAAAAAAAAAAAAAAAACACTTAACAATATGAGCATGTTTCTGTGTTAATGACAAATGACAAAAGATGGGTACTGACTGTGGATATAATTTGATCCCTATTCTGGAAAAATATATATGTAGCTGTATTTCTATATTTACTCCCATATATACTGAAAAGAGCCTGGAGAGGAATTTGCAAAAATATTAAGCAATGCCTTCCCTCCTAAGTGGTGGGGTATTAGTGATTTATGTTTCTTCTTTACACTTATATGAGTTCCTGGCATCTTTTTAATGAGAAATAAAAATTTTGCAATCAGAAAAAAAAGTGGAAGAATGTGAACAGTTTTGAAACACACTCTGAGTTACAAAATTAATTAAACTATCTCTTTCTGAGAACTGGGCTTGTTGGCAGAATGTCCTTTGAAGTCAGACATGATTCCTGCGCGTGTGTTCGAGCCCATGACGGCGGGTGTAGCATGAACGCACTGGATTCTAGACCCACCATCTGCAAGGACAGGAGAGTCCCTCATGGGACAGTGGGACCCTGGAAATGGAGAGCTCAGTACTCCAAGTGCTACTTGGAGATGAAAGGCCATCTCATACAAAACAACAACACAAGCCACACACACACACACACACACACACACACACACACACACACATACACACCATCTCATATAAACATGTATGGCATAAAGACATGCTTCCTGATGGGCCGGCATCCCTGGGCATCACCAGATGCATGTCTGATAGGTGATGAACTCCACGGAGCACCGTTACGAGTTGGTCTACTTCTAGAGGGATCCCTGTGGTAACCGTGGTCAGGTCCTCACTGTCGCCACACCCACAATGTGAGTCAGTAGGCTTATGTCTCAATGTCTCAGATAAAAGCCCCCAATGGCATTTCTCAGTTTCTAAAAATAACCTTATAAAAATTAATGTTTTAGCTGTATGGTGAATTTAAAAACAAGCTTTAGCAAAAGCAAAAAGAGGCACACAGTTCCCTGGCTTCTTGGGGGAAAGCCTTCCTGCCCCTGTCTTCACATAACAGTCTCTGTTTCATTCATACACAGGCACTGGGAATTCCATTAACGCCAGGGAACCCATCTTGGAGGCGGGGCGAAGACCACAGACGGTCCTGGGCTTTGCAGTGGATCCACAGGGCAGGAAACACATCGTTACTGGTTACTTTAGGAGATCATGACTGATGACAAGTTAATTACAATTTCCATTTTTCAATTTTTATTTTAGTGTTTTTCTTTGGGGGGGAGAGAGAGAGAGAGAGCAGGAGCAGGGGAGGGGCAGAGAGAGAGGCAGATACAGAATCTGAAACAGGCTCCAGGCTCCAAGCTGTCAGCACAGAGCCCGACACGGGGCTCGAACCCACGAACCGTGAGATCATGACCTGAGCCGAAGTCGGACGCTTTACTGACTGAGCCCCCAGGCGCCCCACCTTGTTCAGTTTACCTTGTTCAATTCTCTCTCACTGAATCTGCTCTGGAAGTCCTCCTCTGGAAGGTTCTCATTATTGGCACTCACACTTATTTTACACTCACCAGTAATGGGAGAAATTGAGCTGAGTGTGCAACAGGAAGTGTACAGACATGGGGTGCAGAGCCCAGGCGTGCTGAGGCCTCTGTTTCCGGGGCGCCTGCTCAGCCCCTCCACCTTGTCGTAGATCGGGACAGGGCCCTGGTGTCATTTAGTACAGAGGAGTCAAACTTAGTTTTCTTTTCCACGAGCACAAGCAGACAATTCCATAGCCCCAGATAGAAATGTATGCATTGGACACATACACGTACATTCACACACACTCATGACTGAAAAAGGGCTTTATTAAGACACAGTTACTATAGTCCATACAACACACTTTGGTATTTTCTATTCTAATTTTGGACACTGGTTGTGACCAAGTAAATTTGTGCCCTGATCTGCAGCCTGGCTCAGTCAGTGCATATACTTTTTCAGCAGGACTGTCCCCTCCCCCCACCAACCCCCCGCCACAATATGTAAAATGAGCTTAGATTGCCCTCCACTGTGATCACACCACTTAGCACGTCTTCTGTATGGTAAGATGTTCACGGACAGTGGCCAACATGCTGAGACCGTTTACTGTCCCAGGGACCATCTTCTAGACACAGGTGGCCCCGGGCGTGGACAGCAGCCCCGTGGTGCCGCCAGAGGCCCAACCCCTCCATTCCTTCTGCCCCGCCCCCTCGGCCAGCCCGAGGAAATGTGTCCGTGTGAGGCCACAGGAAAGCCGTGGCAGTTCCAGAGGTCATATGCCCATGACCTCAGCTTTCCAGGAGGACAGATGTTCTCTCTTGAACTCTTGATTGGTTAGAAGCAAAGGAAACCTTTCCCAGAAGCCTAAGGGCGGGTTGTTCTTTGGGTTGGTCTGGCCCAGATGGGGCCCCATGTCAGGCGAAGGTTGTCCTGTGTCATTAGGGTGAGTGAGGTGGAGGTGGGGCAGGTGGAGGTGGGGAGCCAAGTGTTAGTCACCATGCCTGGCCACCATTCCTTCCATCTGTGGGATTCCATGAGGCCGGTGAGGTTACACATCCGTGGGACCCTCAGCAGGAGCTCACATCTACTACGAACCTACTTATGCCTGGAAGTGTAGTCGTGCTACCCACAGATGTACGCAGAGCAAGACAGGACACACTCAGGGACTCAGCTCCTGCTCCGCCCCTCAAAGCCCATGGCCGACCACGGGGAGCCACGGAGGGAACTGAAGCATGGCTCACTGTCTGTGCCTGTGGATCAAACAATGCTGTATTCCCACCACTGCACACTTCTCCCTCCTGACGCCCTGCACCCCACTCCCACTGACGGCCCATGACAGACAAGAGCCCCCTCAGCCTCCCACCACACAGCCTGGGACCCCAGACCTGGCCCCTGTGATGGGGAGGAAGCATCCCTGTGCTGAGACCAGATGCCACCTTCCTGCCGGAGATCACGTACCCTTCCATGTACTGAGCCTCCGCTTGGCCGCGTACAGCGTCTGTCTTCTGCAGTATTGGGTCCGTTGTTTTCTGCCTCCTGGAATTGTTCTCACGCACGTGCAAATCCATTCTAATATTTCCTTCTAAAACTAACAAACAGAGGCCCTGCTGTCCTGATCTCATGCCCCTGTTTAGTTCGACTGTGTCTTCACGCCAAACGAACGCCTTGAGACAGCTGCCTCGGCGTCCCTCGCCTCTGTGCGCCTCGGCACTGCGGGCCCGCTGGCTGCAACCTCTGTCACGGCATGGCTGCCAGCATCGCTCTCCTGTCCCTGGTCCTCACCAGCTCACTGGCCACCTCTTTCCTGTCATTTCTACTGGCTCCTCCTGGATGCAAATTCTGGGGCCATTCAAGATGTCTTCTCACGCCCAGCTGCACTGCCCCTAAGCGACTGTGTCCACTTGGTCACCCTAAGGAGCATCACTGTGCAGAGGACTGTGGATCAGGTAGCCCGGCCTCGCTGAATGCCCCCACATGGATCCAGGTCCACACCCCGTGTCCAGCAGGGTCCTTGATCTCCTTCACCTGAGACCTGCTGCGCATGCTCGCTACCATTGGAAATGAATGAGACCACCATCTTCCCAGTGCTCAGGTGGGAAACATGGGGCTCTCTCTTTCCTTCACCCCATGGCCTGTCTATCAGCAAAGGGCTGACGCTGCCCCCAACACCTCTCCCTCCCTCACCACCCCCCCCAGCCTGTCCCGTGCACCACCTGCTCTCACCTGAGTTACTGGGAAAGCCTGTCGGCATCTCCTCCGGTCTTGCTACTCGATGGTAAGCGTGGCCGGGGAGGGCTTTGCAAATGTAACTCATATCACATGTCACCTTGTCCTGATCATTAGGTGCTCCCAGTGCTGTCCCTTGCCAAGATCAAAGTGTGCGCGCACACACTCTCTCACACACACAAACACACACACTTTCCACTGTGGTTCTCAAGAGAGAGCATGAAGTGTCTGTCTTATAAATGGGAAGAAATAGGGCAGGTGCTATTATTATTATATCCTCATTCTCCAGATGAGGACACTGAGACTGAGATGCTGTGTGCGCTGTCCAGGTGATACAGTCACAGATACCAGGACCCCATGTTGAACTCGTGCAGCCCAGTGCCAGGCGATCAGACCCCGGAGGGAGAGATGAGCACTACAGCCCCTTGCGGGGAGAGCTGCTCCGCTGAACATCCAGGGAGGGGAAGGGGCCTCCCACCCCACAGGAGCTCCCAAGGATGCATGGGGCGACTAGGGCTGGGACCCAAGGAGGGAGTGTGACCGTGACCGTGAGAGAAGGCAGCCAGGCCACTCCTGTGGACAGGGCTCAGTGTCCAGAGAGAGGTCCTCTGGCCCTCACCAGGCATCCGGGGACTTGCCACTGGCACCAGAGCCGACATGTCACCGCCATGCTGAGCACCCAGGCTCCAGGCGCATCAGTACCAGGAGAAGAAAAATGCTTTCTGTTGGAGGAGCACCTGTGGCTGCTACAGGCCTGCCTCACGGGGACAGAACAGCCTCCTCGCCCCCACCCCCCACTGCGCTCATGAGTTTGCGCCCAGGCAGGTCTGGGGGCACCTGTTTATCTCACGGCCACCAGCCTCTTCTCCGGAAACGCCCAGCTGGCACTTGCGCCTTCTTGCATTATGCAACCTGCCTCTTTTCCCGGGGAATTTTGAGGATTAATAAGGAGAGTTGAAAGGGGTGATTTGGTCATTGGGGTAAAGCGGCCTTTGCTGATGAGATGGATTTGTGTGTCCTGTGGTCATGCCCAAGGCCGTTTCTGTCCAGCTTTCATGGTGAGTTATGTTATCTGAGCCCAGGGAAGGGAAGGAGATGGCTGGAGAGGTTAACAGGAGGGAAGGGAAAACATTGATTTTTCCATCCAAAATGTCATTGTTGCGTTGATAGTGGCTGTTTTAAGATTACAAAGCTTCTTACGCTGTGTCCGCTGTAGCCAAGCAGGGTTTGTTTAGCCCCCGCCCCCCACCCCCGAATGTGAAGCTCATGATTAATTAGCTAGCTAAACCGGGTTTTATGAGCTTGGGTTCTCCATAGCTACACATGGATAATGGCTGCCATTTATCCTTACAGTCTTGGCATAAGCAAACCATAAATAAGTGAAAAGCTATAGCTGAAAAGCGGTTTTGAATGGAAAGCAGACAATTGTTTAGAGGGTGGGTCGGTCGGAGCCCATGTGGCAGTGTTGACAGCGGGGTGTGGCTGGAGTTCTGTCACACTGTCCTGGGCTATCAGACCTCTGGCTCCTATGGAGCAGTGGGGTGTCAAATCTCAGACTGTGCTGAGGTTTTTCGCTGGGGTCCGGGGTGGGCTTATGGTTAGAAGTTGGACTGGGGCCGTGTCTCGAAGCTGTGTTTCCATGGCAAGAGCTTTTACTTAGCTAGTTCTATTTGGGACGTTTTGGGAGGACCTGATGGAGATTCAAGGGACTGAGGCTTCTCTCCTTTTGCTCCTTGTGGCTGCGCTGAAAGTGCACATCTCCAAATTCCAGAAGCTTCCTGCGCAAGTGGGCACGGCGTCTGAGAGACAGAAGCCACAGGTGAACACGCCCTTCTCTTCCCCAGCTCTGCTAGCAACGTGAAACCTCGCGTGAGGTTCTTCAGAACCTTCTTTAGACGGCTAAACTTCTTCACCTCACTTCGTCAGAACTGTACCTACTTCCTTAGAGCCTAAACCTTCTTTAGACGCCTAGGGCTCCACCTCTGAGACCCTCCCTCTGTATTCTCAGACCCTCCCGCCAGGGCTGCGATTTGTAGCCACGCGTTACTCTTCCTTTGCTGCAATTTGTATCTTCACTTGCATAGTTTCTAAGGTATTGTTTAAAAACAGCCTATTTCCAGAAGTAATTATTTCTTTCACTACATGCTAAACGACTCATTTCTCCCCCTCTGATATGTGCACCAACATTACCAAAAAGTAGCCCTGAGTTTCGGATGAAGTTTAGTTTTTAGAAGTATCATCCTGTGGACTCTCAAAACACGTTTACACAGATTCACAGCCCTCTGAACCCCAGGACTTTTGCCTTGCTACCCCTTTCCCAGGGAAAGCACGGCCCCGTCCTCCGGGCTGAGACCATGACTGCCTGGTGCAGGATTTTATATCCGGCATCTGGAACCTTCAGACACCTCCTATGGGATGAATGTATGCAGGAAACACAGGAAAACCTGGGGAAGGAAAGGATTCATTCAGAATCTTCTAGAGCCTAAAGTGGGTGGCGTTTTATGAGAAGCTCTGAAGGTGCATCCAGTGGAAGCAATCAAAAACCATAATCAGTCACAGTGACACATAAGGTTATGAACTTGGTTTCCACCTACGTGCTATACATTAAGCCTGATGTAGATATCCAAAGCATGCATTTACTCTAGTAAATTTATTTCCTTATTTCCCATCGATTCTAAAAATGGTCTCAGATGCTCACAATAAAGTTGGCGCTACAGGGTTAGGAAAGTTAGTGTGTGATATCCAGAGCGTGGGAAGTAGAGGCAAATGCAGCGACATTATGGTTTAATAGGGGTACCACAACCGAAAATAAAGTCAAACAAAGAGCAAACAAAAAGGCAACGCCTAACGGTGGACCCGCTCACTCAACACATACTTATTCACACTCTGTTACAAACCACCCTCTGAGCGATGTGATATGGGCGATGGCCAAAGGACTCATCTGTTGGGATTTGTCCCTAACTCGCCACATTTCCCGGAAACACAAACCACCCTGGTGAGTGACTGTGGAGACCTTAGAATTCCACCCCATGGATCAGGGAGTGTATTTCTCTCTCTAAAATCTGAAAACAGCTTTTCCTAATCACCTTCCCCATGGAAAAGTTCCAGTAGCACAGCCACAGAACGTGCCCCTGTGAGTGATGGGCCCCCCGGTAGAGTTCACGCTCACCCAGAGCAAGCACACACACGGACAACACCATCCCGGTTTAGGACGAATCCCACCATGTGTCTGATGAATGTAATTTTAAAAGACGTAATGTGGGGGCTCCTGGTTGGTTTAGGTGGTTAAGCGTCTGGCTCTTGATTTCGGCTCAGGGCATGATCTCACAGTTCGTGAGTTTGAGCCCCACATCAGGCTCTGCCCTGAGAGTACAGAGCCTGCTTGGGATTCTCTTTCTCCCTCTTTCTCTGCCACTCCCCCACCCCCTCTCTCTTTCTCCCAAAATAAATGAATAAACTTAAAACATTTAAAAACACCTAACGTAAAGTATGGACTTTGGGTGACAATGACTTGCCCAAGAAGGTGCGTTCGTGGTGACAGGTGCGTGGGCCTGGGGCCGGGTGCTGGTGGCGGGGATGCTGTGTGTGTGGCCAAGTATATGGGAGCTCTCTGTGCTCCCACTCACTCTTGCCATGTACCCAAATCTGCTCTACAAACTACAGTCTATTCAAGCATCAACAACGACAGCAGTGATAGCAGTGTTTTCAAACCCAAGACTTCCCTCACCCTGTGCTCCGGCCTCACATCTGCACCCTCCTGGCCCCCTTCCCCCGTGTCACGTCTGTGCTGCCCCCTTCCAGTTCTGCCCTCAGCTATTGAACTTCAGATCTTTCCATCACGTGTCAAAATAAATACAGTCTCTCCGCTATCGGGTACCTTCATCCTCCCTCGCTGCCCGCAGACTTCACAGGAGACCATACCTTTCGTTTCCACAAGAAAAAAAGAGCTGTGATCTCCATACTGCAACACTTTTATTTACCTTATCTGTAATATAATTAATAGATGACTATGTGGAGATCAAGGCCGTTTCAAAGAGAATGAGACAGCTTCATATGAAGCTTGCTCTTTTGAATCAGTCCAGGACTCTATCAAAGTCTGTGTGATAATTTCATGTAAATCCTGGTGTTCCGAATCTGTATCTTTTAACCTGTGCCTACCATTTTTAACACAGTACATTTCAAAGACGTCGGAGCCTGGTCTCATTTGTATTACAGAATTTTAGTATAATCGGCAAGCAGCACATCAGACTGATTTCTTGAAATCACTATAGAAGCTTCTTATAAAGACGTTCATGGATATCTCAGATGGTCCTCTCGCAAGGGCTGGGATCGGGGAAACCACATCCTCAGGTCAAAGTCTTCTGGTTTCCTGTGGTCGAGATCCCGCCGTGGGTATTTGGAGTTTGAAACAGGTCTATGGTCTCATAGTGTCTAGAGTTTCCCCGCCGTGGCCACGAACAGTCGTAACCATTTGGGCTTCTAGTTATTTGTGTATCGATTCTCCTTTGCTTAATTTGGGCCAATACAGTATTTTACAAAGTTTGACTTCGTACACACGACTGTCCCTCTCACTGGTCCATCCCGTGGGCTTTCCTAATCGTTCGCTCACCAGTGTGACTTACAGCTGCGGACATGTAAGTGCTCACAGCTCTGGAGGCCAGAAGTCCAACGTTAAGGCGCCACAAGGCCGTGCTCCCACCTCTTCCAGCTCACGGTGGCTCCAGGGTTTCTCAATTTGTGGCCGTGTCACCCCCATCCCCACCTCTGTCCTCACCTGGACTCCTCCCCTGTGTGTCTGAGACTCAAATCTGTCTCTGCCTCCCTCCTACAAGGCCACCTGCCCCGGGATGTAGGGACCGGCCTCCGTCCAGGACGACCCCACTCAGGGAACTTTAACTATCCTATTTGTAAAGACCCTTTTCCCCAGTGAGGCCACATTTATAGGTTCTGGGGGTTGGGGCTTGTACTAAACATGTTGGCGGCCACTGCTCAGCCCAGTGCACTTGGAGACTCTGGGAATAAGTCTTCAGTCCCCCAGGCCCCGTTTGAAGTGTGAGGATACGTTTTCCTCTGGTTTGTAGCTCTGGGGTTCTAGCAGAAGCTTCTGGACAGGCCGGTCCCTCTAAGCACCCAGGAGCATGGTGGCATCTCATGCCATCCTCACTGTGACCCAGAACGCTGGAATGTGGAGAGTGTCATGGCCACCGTGTGTGGCACTGGGTGCAGAGCAGACCAGTCACCTGTGCGCAGCTGCAGAACCTGGCAAAGAGGGAAAGTGCTCCAGTCAGGAGCCCCTCGCTCAAGGGGGACTCCTGTGGGGGCTACAGAGGGAGGGGACTACTGTGGGGGGCTGGGGGTGAAAGGTGGTCTTATGGAGGGCTGTGGGGGGAGGGGAGATCTTACGGGGCTGTGGGGGAGGGGCATTCTGGGGCCCCGTGGAGGGAGGTGACAGGCTGAGCCCCGCTGAGCGCACACCTCTGCGTTGTGGAGCAGGGAGCCTGGAAGGCTGCTCCGGCCGAGGCACCGAGAGCACCGTCCGCCTTCCACGAGGGGGTTACAGACAGTGAGGGACGGATTTAGCTGGACCCCCCTTCAGAGTGTTGCTTTCAAGCGGTAACATCTTGCACCGAATGGCTGGGCCGCCCGTGATCTGTGTGCAGAGTCACCCTCCCGTCGTGTGGCCCAGGCTGAAACGGGCGGGGGGCTCCTTTGAGTCGGAGAAGCACCTTGGTGGGAGCCCCCGGGCAGGGCCCGCTCTCCCCGCTCCCCCTCCACGCGCCAGCCCTGCGCGTTATGTGCGGTGGTCGGAGCCCCGGGAGGAGGAGCCGGGGTGAGCGGCGGCCGCCGCTCCGGCCGGTGGGTCCGGGCTCGGGTCAGCCTCCTGGTGACGGGCGGCCCCGAGGACAGGCAGCCTGGGCCGCGCCGAGGGCGTGAAGCGGCGGCCTGCAGGCGCGGGTCCACGGCCCCCGGGCCCTGGCAGACCGCCCCGTCTCTCTCCCGGTCCCTCACCTTCCAGCAGCGGTCAGGTCAGCCGGAAAGCTGGCAGAGGACCCGGACTCCAGAGACGGGGAGAAGCCACACGATTTGCCTAGAACATTTGGAAATCTCCACGCTGACCTTGGGGTCCCCATTTTGGACACAGTTTCCCCGGGGGCTGTGGCACCAAGCCCCCAAGTGCCGCGTGGCATCTGGAGGACCACAGAGGTCACAGGTCGGCGCCCCCGGTGCGAGCCCAGGACACGTGCTCCCCAGCCTTGACGGACGGACCTTTGAGGCGGGCTCCCCGCGCCCCCTTCCCGGTCCCAAGGGGGCGGCTTGGGTGCTGAGCGCCAGCAGGCCTGCCGGGCAGGGGAGGCCGGGGTGGGCCTGGCCGGACCCTGGCACCTCGCTCCTCTCCCGGGACGCCCCCCTCCCCGGCCTCCCCGGCCTCTCGGCTGCGGCCTGCAGCTCTGTTTCACCCCCTCGCCCAGGAGGGTGTCCAGGCGGCTGCTGTTTCCAGAATGATGGGAGCTTTTCTGCAGCTTTTAGTTGGTAAGTGGGAGTTCACAGAGCCCTCAGCCCAGAAGAGGCACCTCACATCCGGCTGTGTCGCAATGGAAGACACTGTACCCGGGAAGAGTGGGGTTTCTTTCTTTCAGCAGAGGCTTTTTCCACGGCCGGCCAGCTCCTGGCAGCGGGCAGAGGTGATCCCTTGGATGGTTGCAGCGGCTCCACGTCCCCCGGCAGCGCATCCCTGGACGGGCCATTTCTTTCAGGTCCTGAGACCTGCGGCCCCCACGGGTCGGCTCACCCGCCGTCTACTCTCTCCCGTACACAAGGGTCTCAGGGCAGACACGGGGTTTAATCTTTAGACGGGGGTTGCCCCCTGCCCCCCCCCCACTCCCCACACGAGGACCAGGGGGCAGCGCATCAAGCCCAGCTGACCTGTGTCAGGAAGAGGTGTTTCTCCTCCAGGGCGCCCTTGCCGCGGGGCAGAAGGACCCCGGCACGGAAGGATGGGGGTGGCCATCTCTGCTGCCCCCTTGAGCAGCCTGAGCTCGGGAAGGATGCTGGGCCTTGCGTGCCAGGTGCTCCTGCCCCCCCCCCCCCACTGAGTGCCCAGCGAGACGCGGAAGGGGTGAGGCGTGGGCAGCGCATAGCACAGCCTCCGGGGCAGAGGAGGTGCTTCACAAACACGGGCTCCCTTCTGCATTTTGTCCTCGGGGTGGAGGCAGAGGTCCCAGAGGTGAGGACCAGTCGACCTTCTGGGGTATCTCGGCGGTTTCCTGTCTCTGGCCACAAGGTTTCGAGTTCTAAGGGGGTGGTTCAACATGTCTTCAGGAGTCGTGGGGGGTTCTTCCAAGTGTGTGGGTTCCCTTGTTCTCCCCTCCCCCATCTGTCCCCTGCAGGGGTCCGGGAAGCAAGGGCTAGCCCAGTACCTCCCCCGCCCCCCCCCCGCAACTGGTGAAGTGTTACCACCCCGGCTTTGACAGGTGGCCGTCAGCAGATGCTCAGCTGTAATCGGAGTTCATTTCCCATTGACCTAATGACTCAGCAGACCGAGTCGGCACGTGGCAACACCTACTCCATCACAGGGGCAGAGAAACAAGCCCAACTGAGTGCCTTTGGGGTGAAGGGCCTCCCCTTGCCAGGACTGGGGCTCACTGCAAATGGCCCAAGCTGCTCAGAAACCCCAGGGACACTCCCTACAGAGCTCAGGGAGGAAGTAGAAGGAATGGCAGTGGGTGGAGTCCAGGGGTAACAGGCAGGGACAGTGGAGGTCTGTGTCATTCTCTTGTCGGGGGACATCGGGCTGGGTGGCCCAAGGCCCTCATCCCTTTACCTGGAGCTCGGATAGCTCCCAGGTGCCCAACGACTGCCACCTCCGCCTCTGTTTCCAGGTGAGACACAGGCTTCCAGTCTTCTGGGGCATTTTCCACCCCTTCCCACCTTTCGGGATCTGATGCTGCCCCGGCTGGAGGACACACTTACCTTTTGGCACTTTTACCAAGTAACGAGTCAATTCTGCCAGGAAGTTAGCACAAACAAAAACGTTCCCGACTGAGAAGATCAAGCACAGAAATGGCTGCTCTGGATGTCAGGCAAGTCCAGGAGAGAGTTATTAAAGTTTGCTCCTGCCTCCTGCCCAGTGTCAGCCTCCTGAGCCAGGCTGCTACATGGTGTCAGGAGGACAGGGCCATGTTGTTGGGTTGATGGTGGGAAGGAGGGGAGAGAAGTAATGTCTTCTATTTTTCTGTTGAATTAATTCTAATATCTACAGCAATGCATAACACATTTTTTGGGGACATCCAAGGAACCCCAACTAAACATTAAAACCATGCATTGCTATTCTGGGAATGAAAATTGAAAAGCATTGCTACTTTTGCACAGTCTAAGTCATTTTAATTTTATGACTGGAGTTAACATTGAGCTATAAAATCCAGTAAATAACTGTAAAAAGCAGAGTCATTTGCTCAAAAATATTTTATGAGCTTCATTTTTGGAATGGTTGAACTTTCCATTAGATTCCTCCTCTCTGTGTACACAGAAACTTTGTGCTTTGTACAACTCTGCGCGTTAACGGTACTCCTTCCTGACTCCTTGGACGGTGGGTCAGAAGTGGTTGTTCTGTGTCTGGACGACACAACCAGCCATGCTGTGTGTCCTCACTGTTTTCTAGAAGAAACCATGGTTGTATTCTCAGCTCTGTGCTATCAGCTGGGCTTATACCTAAACATAAATCATTGTAGCCATCGTGGAGGCTCCCAGCCCATCAGAACTTGCTGCACGGTTTCCATTCTTGGTGGTCAGAATGGTGAGCCTGACCCACCAAATACTCTTTTGCACTTGGAAGTCCATGTAGGTGAGGTGCTAAAGAACAACTTTTGCCTTTGCAGAGTTGATGGGTTACAGTGGAATGTGGGGGGGGGGGGGAAGAGTGGGCATAGGACCCTGAATCACTCCTATGCTGACAGAACATGGTGGGTTCTCTGCTCATTGTTCCTTGTAGGTCCTCTGGGCTCAGGAGGCACAAGGAAACCCCTCAGTCCCAGTAATGAAGCAGTTCACATGGGGATTCCACTGAGCTGCCCGAAAGAAGGCATCCAGGACCATCCACTTGGTGGGAAGACCAAGACATCCCTAGATCTACTCCAGGGGCCGTCATCCAGGAAGGGAGTCCACGCTCCCCGCCTCCTGCCCAGCCCATTGTGGACAAGGTGCAGTTGACTATTTAAGACAACCGTATGGGTGGCCGGACCCCATCCTGGAGACGCACACACTGAGGGGTTTGGGGCTAAGGGGCTTCCCCAAGCCATGCAGCTGGAAACTGGCAGGGGCACTCTTGTGTGGCCCTGGCTGTGTCCCCATCATGGGGACATGGTGTCTGAGCAGACGGCACTGTGTATCCCATCTCAGTGCCACTTCTGTCCCTGGGGTCCCTGGGTCAGGCCGCCCAGCAGTGGTGCCCATCGGCTCCACCTGAGCCTCCTCCAGAGTCCCAGATCTGCCCTTACATTCCAGGATATGCGAGCCGATTCCTGGGTAGCTGTGTGTGCACAGAGACTTCAGAACACTGTGTGCTTCTGTTCCCTCCCACCTCACTCCTTAACTAGCCTTGGCCTTTAAATTGTCAATCCAACCTTTTTAGCAAGCAAAATATCTAATAGGTTAGGTGTTTTTTTTTTATTGCCATCATTTTGCTTTATATATGGCAGTCCCTAAGGGGTGTCTGGTTGGCTCAGTCAGTGGAGCATGGGACTCTGAATCTTGGGGTCATGAGTTCAAGCCCCACATTGAGTGTAGAGATTCCTTAAAAAATCAACATAAAAAATAAACATATGGCAGTTCCCCTGGTGGGACCTATAGCAGGAATAGAATCCAGCGTTTCAACATCTGGAACATCCTTGAAAAGGCAGTAGTCATGCCTTCCATGGCCAATATTATCCCCGTACATTCCCGTCGAGTTTTTACTAATATACCAGGCAAAGTAGTTGCCACTCTTTCACCACTATTTTATTTGGGGAATGTTTGCCCCTGACATGACTCCGTTCGGGAGGACGAGGAAGAATCGGTGGCCCAAGAATTTCCTGGAGAGACTAAACAAAGGAGCGTTTCCATGTGGAGCCCTCACCCCATATTTCTTTGTCGGTGTCAAGCATCCTAAGTGATCTCAGACCCTGAGGTTCGACAACATTTTACTTTAAATGAAGATATCTTGAAATGTATAATCTTAGGGTGAACATTTCTGTCCTAGAGACTGCTTTTCTCTGCCAACAAAATCTTGTCGCGTTGATCATAGGCGATGGCTGAAGATGGACGAGGTCGGGCCAAAACAAGTGGGAAATGGGGAGTGGGAAGCAGTCACTTTCTGAACCCACAAGTGCACTGAGGTGTCCTCCAGCAGGTGATGTGGGAGGAGGGGCAGAGGGAAGGCTCCGGGCACTTTCAGTGTGGGTTCAAGTTTAGATGATGGAACTTTCCATGTCCCACTCGTTAGGTTTAGGTGCCCATATTTTACTTCTGGTAGAGAGCTAACACCCTGTACCTTTGTGGAACCATAGAATACCAGACACGGAGCACCCCAGATTAGCCTCCTCAGCACCAGCATAAAACGTCCTGGTTAACTTAGTCTGCTGCACTGGTTAAAATTTACAGTGGGGAAAAAATGTGACAGAAAGACCAGGTTGGGAGGAGGAAGGAGTTTTACGTGGGGAACCGGTAATCGTGCGAGATTCCCTTTATGAACGTAGAGCCAGAGGTGGTCATACGGGTACTTTTATGGTTTTATACACTATACGTTAGAAATCATGATTCTCGTTTGGTCCATGTTTCCTCACTTCCTGACTTTGTAAGAGGGGCAGCTTGGGGCTCAGAAGGAAGGAGCTCACAAGTGTCACACGCCTCTCAGACACCCACTTATCAATTCATCACCACGTTCATCCCTCACAGAACCCCAGGAGGCAAATACAAGAATAACCCATTTACAGGTGAGGAAACTGAGAGCAGAATGCTGGAGCGTATGAATCCCTCGAGGCTTAGGGATCCTGAAGGACGTGCCAGACCTGGACCCGGCCCCTGGGGGTGCTGGAGTCTGAAATCACATTTTTTCCATTGCACCACACATGTGTGGAGACATGCACAGCCCACTGGGAAATCGTGCCCGTAATTATGAAAACGCTGGGGGCTCTGCGTGTCGTGTACCTGCATCTCACTCTTCATTAAATCCCAGCCGGGACTCCGTGATAACGGCAACTGGCCCCCCTTCACCCGATCGGCAGCCATCAGGGCTCCACTTAATTCTCCACGTGGGGAGATGGACATGGGAAGTATTGACAAGCTATTCAACACGTGCCTTTTATGGCCTGTCTAACAGAGATGTCTGAGTTTGTACATTTTTCATGGTCTTCATCTGAATCCAGATAGTAAACGCTATGTCAAGATTTAGAGCCCAGGAAATAAGTCCATTACCGATCTCAGTGGGTGCCACTTATATGCCTCTAAACCACATCTGTTGAGATGAAATGGCATTCCCGGGACACTTGGCTGCCTTGTGGCTGCATAGTTGTTACAGGACGTGGAGTCCTGAGCTGCCTGGGCTCCTCCAGGGCCTCCCTCCCCCTCACCCCCCCCCCCCCCCCCCCCCCCCCCCCCCCCGCCGAGCAGGAAGCAGGACAGCCTGCTGTCCGTGGGGGTGCACAGCCACAGCGCTGGTCCCACTGCCACCTCGAGGCTGGTCAGATCCCAGTCTGCCACTGACCAGATTCACAGGCAACAGACTTGTCCTGAGACGAAACTTACTGCATGACCTATAATCAGGGAAGTTGAATGCTGTTCCAAGGGGAACATCCTGACACAGAAATGAAAAGGTTCTTCCAGACACTGGCCAACACACCTGAGAGGGGCTTCCCGACCCCAAGCCCTATTCTTATGTGGCCATTCCCACAGGGCCCGGCTCTGACTGCCTTTTGGCTCAGACAGCAACTGGCCCACAGGTGGCTGGGATTCGTTCTTTTTACGTCCTAGTTACACTGGCCACTGAATCACAGTTACACTTTTTCTTGGTGAATTCAATGCAAGCATTCAAGTTTCAAAAATTGTTTTATGTTACTATTCTGACTGTGAAAGATGTGTCTGTGTCCAAAGGTTAAAACCACATGCCAGAGGGTTCTTCAAGAATACTTAGCCCCCATTGTGACATTTCCCAGCCCATCCAATAGAGCTCCTGCAAGATATACTCATCAGTTTCTGTTGTATCTTTCTTGTGCTTATTTTTTTGCAAAGATAGGCAAGGATGTATACGCATTCATTTATTTTCCCATCCTTCGTTTTTAAAAAGTAGCATGCTGTGGGCGCCTGGGGGGCTCAGTCAGTTAAGTGTCCAACTTTGGTTCAGGTCATGATCTAGTGGTTCGTGAGTTCAAGCCATGCGTGGGGCTCCGTGCTGACAGCTCAGAGCCTGGAGCCGGCTTTGGATTGTGTGTCTACCTCTCTCTCTGCCCCTCCCCCACTCACACTCTGTCTCTCTGTCTCTGTCACTCTCAAAAATAAACAAACATTAAAAAATTTAGAAAGTGGCATGCTGCACTCTGGAAAACAGTGTGGAGGTTCCTCAAAAACTAACAATAGAACTCCCCTAGGACCCAGCAATAGCACTGCTAGGAATTTACCCAAGGGATACAGGAGTGCTGATGCACAGGGGCACACGTGCCCCAATGTTCATAGCAGCACTCTCCACAATAGCCAAAACACGGAAAGAGCCTAAGTGTCCATCAGCGGACGAATGGATCAAGAAGATGTGGTTTATCTATACCATGGAATACTCCATGGCAATGAGAAACAACGAAATCTGGCCTGTGTAGCAACATGGATGGACCTTGAGGGTGTTATGCTGAGCGAAATAAGTCAGGCAGAGAAGGACAGATACCATATGTTTGCACGTATAGGAGGATTAGGACGAACTTAACGGAGGAACAAGGGGGAGAAGAAGGGAGGAAATGGTGGGGGAGGGGGAGAGAGGCAAACCATGAGAGACTCTTGAATGCTGACAAAAACTGAGGACTGATGGGTGTGGGGGGGAGGGGGGTGATGGGCACGGAGGAGGGCACTTGTGGGGATGAGCACTGGGTGTTATATGGAAACCAACTTGACAATAAACTGTTAAAAAAAAAAAAAGAAAAGAAAGTGGCATGCTGTCTACATTTGTTTTCTATTTCTTTGTTCTGCTGAAATACATATCTGGAAATCATGCACACTGACATTGGGAGCATCCTTGAGAGTCTGGGTAGCACTCTGCTGCGTGGGGTACCAGGGGTCAGTCAACCTCCCCTGTGGATGGGCACCTGCACTGTTCCACCTCAACCAAGACATTGGCTAATACCCCCAGTAGAAGAGAGGACCCGCGTGCCTTCTGGAAGGTGCAGTGGGCCGTACGGGACATTAACTGTCAATTGTGCTTGCTCAAAATATTCAACCTGAGTCCAATCATGAAGAAACAAAAAGACAAATCAGAACGTGAAACATTCTTCCAAAATGTCAAGACCAGGAAGGACAAAATAAATAATGGAGCGAGGGAGGAAGGGAAAATGAAGACACACAGACACTGATTTCTGTTCTTGAGTCTTGGTTGCGTTCGGATGGAATTAAAGACAAAAGAACTCCACGTGATGTTTGGGGACAAATGAGGAAGTTTGTGAGCCATAATGATGCTCTGATACGGGAGTTAAGCCCTTGGCTGATAATGACCTGGCAGACGCCGTTGGCACAGGCGACCATCTCTCTGACGGGTGTGGGCGGGGAGGTAGTGAGGTCTACAGCTTACTTTCAAGTGGTCCAGGTAAAATGTGTGAGTGTGTGTATCTGTGAGCGTGTGTGTGTGGTGTGTTTGAGTGTGTGTGGTGGGAGATGTGAGTGTGTAACGTGAATGTGATGTGTTGGTGTGTGTGTGAATGCAAATGTGTGAGTGCATGTCAGAGTACACAATGTATGAGTGTGTGACAGTGTGAGTGTGTGTGAGGTGAGTGTTGTGTCTGTGTAGCAGTGTGAGTGTGTTAGAATGCGAGCGTGTACGGATGTGTATGAGTATGTGTGTGAGTATGTGAGTGCACACGGCAGGGAACCGGCTGACACGGAGGAAGGCGCCCGACGAGTCAGTGTGCATGACGGTAAACATACGGGAGGGGGGATGTATGTGGTTGCTCACGGTGCTAATTTGAAAAAATTTTCTTTTAGGGTTGACGTTTTTCAAGATTCACAACAAAATGAGTAAGTTGGAGGAAACGTTCTCTATTAAGACAAAAGGGGAAAAAGCCCACACGATTCTGCTTTTCGTTAGGCCCTCCTTCTGCAACATATCGAGGACATCAGGAAAGCCCTTTTATGATCTGAAAATGGGGGCTCTGGGTTTGGTTGTTAATTCGAGCATATTTAACCAAGTGGAAAAAAGTCTGGGGTAAAATGTGAGGCTCCCAGCACGGGGCAGTGTAGACCCACGCCTTGCACTGTGCGCCCCTTCTCTGCAGGGTCGTGGTCTGCGTGGATGGCAGGGGGTCCCCGGGCGGCTGCAGTGCTGGGAGCTCGGGGCACTTACACCCCGGGCAGCCTCCTAGGTTCTGAAGGAGTCGGGATCCTTCTCCGGGTTGTCCTGAGATCAGAGGCCCAGGTGTGGCCCGGATTCTCCGACGCAGCCGCGTCCGTGGAGTCGACTCGAGCGCAGCCGGCGGCGGCTGAGCCTGACTCCTTACCAGGTCCTCGCAGCCGGCCGTGGGGGGTCTGCGGTCCCCTGGGCTCCCCAGCGGGTGGAGAGGAACATGGTGTGACAGTCCCCACGACAGTCCCCACGAGGACACGCCCAGCTGTGCCAAAGTTATCCTTCGTAGAATCGGGGCAAATCTCCAAGGAGTTTGGCAAAGCGAGACCGAGGGCAGCAGCTGAGCCCGAGATTCCCGGCGCTGGATGGCAGGGGGGGTCCCCTCGGCTCTGGTTCTGAGCGTAGTGCGTCCTGGTGACTCCGGCCCAGAAGGAGGGGCCGAAGGGGGAGCAGGGGCGAGCGAGGGAGGGTGCGGGAGGGGCGGCCTGGACCTGCGGGGCGCAGCCGCCCTGTCTACACCGGGAGGGGCTCCGAGGCTCCAGGCGGTTCGCCGATGCCCAGCTTTCCTGGCGGTGGGTCCGCCCCTGTGCCCTCGCTGCCCCGTCAAAAGCCGCCTTCCCTACGCTGGTTCTGAGTATTTGGGGGAGACGGCAGAACAGCGGACATTCCCCACCCTAAGGTGCTGGCAGCGGTGACGCGCACCACTAACTTACTAACTTTTCTGGAATTCGCCCGAAATCCAACGCCCACCGGACTTCCCACAGCTGCCTCGGCGCATCTGAGCAGGAGACCCTGCGGGCAGCGGGGCGCCAGGCCCTGCGGACCCTCCCCAGGCCGCGGCCCCGCCACGCCGCGCCCGGGCCTGGGGCTGCCCGTCGCGGCCACCCCCCCCCCCCCCCCCCCCCCCC
>NW_024080766.1:2588500-2647549 GCF_003009895.1 Hyaena hyaena
GGCTGTGTGGTTTCCCGACGCCGCGCCCCCCCAGTGCGATGATGTCCCCCCGCCGGTCACCCCGCCGACACCGCCCCAGTGCGATGACGTCACCCCGCCACACCGCCCCAGTGCGATGGCGTCACCCCGCCAACGCCGCGCTGCCCCGCCCAGTGCGATGATGTCGCCCCGCCGACGTCACCCCGCCGCCGCCGCGCCGCCCCAGTGCGATGACGTCACCCCGCCGCCGCCGCGCCTCCCCAGTGCGGGGCCGTCGTCCCGGATGCGCGTGCGCAGCCGAGAGGAAGGCCTGTCGGGGACGCGGGAGCCGTGGCGCTACGTGTTCAGCGAACACTGACCGACTGTGTTCGGGAGCCAGGACTCCTCTAGGCTCAGAGGTTGAGCCTGAAGCGAACGGGATGAGCGTCTTACGTTCTCGGGGTGGGAAGAGTCGGACATTCGTGTAAAACACGGCGGTGTTAGACGAGCAGCGGCCCCGGACTTCCGTGAAGGGAGGTGTCCCCAGGGGTCATTGGCCCAAAACCTGATCTGGGTCAGAGAGAGCTGGGGGCTCTCCCAGGGGGCTGGGCCGGAGCCCCAGGATGGAAGCTTCTCCCGAAGTCGGGACCCTCCCCCCGGGCACCCCCCTTCCCTCTGGCTCCCCCTGCACCCACGCCCCCAGCCCCCCGCACTGCCCCGGGCCGCGGCCTCGGTGAGGTGGGGGTGGGGCTCAGGTGGGCGGACTGAGGCCACGCCTGCGACTGTGGACGCTGCTTACGTAGCGCCCGGTGGGACCCCTTGCCTGGGTCCCCGCCCAAGCCTCCCGGTGAGGGGGCCGGCTGGCTTGCGGGCGTGACTGGGCGCCTGCGCTGGGCCGGGGCTGACGCACACCATGCCAGAACGTTCTCCCCGGTGTGTTCATGCGCTTCCGGCGGGGGAGACGCAGGCCGCGTCCGTGTGTGCTCGCGATCGGAGCGCTTGCCTTTCCGGCCTGTTCCCGCCTACGCAGCACCTCCCACTGTTGAGGCAGGGTCCTCTCTCTCCCTTCTTTTAAAAACAAAAACAACGGGAATGGACCAAAATGGAACTTACCAGACTTTGTTGGTAGAGGACAGACATGTTGTGTTACCGCACCTCCAACATCAAAGATGAGAAACAAATCTCAGATGCGCTGCATCATCGTTTTACCCTGTGTACAAAGATGATGTCAGTAAATCACCCTCCAGGGAAGAAGCAATACAGACGTGCAAAGCGCGGTTATAGACGTGTGTCTGCAAGCTGATTAATAAGACATGTTATTTTAGATTTTCTGATATAAGTGGTCTTCATCAAACTTTTAAAATTTGTAGTTTGTTTTATGTGATCCTTCTAAATAAATCTACTTTTGTGTCTAATTTTCCATTGGTGATTTTGTGTATTTTCTTTAAGAAGGCCCCCATCTCCCCCCCCCCCCACCTCAACCCTTGTATAAACTTCTGTCACTCAACACCTGGATCTGTCACGGCATGATTGTATTGAGGTATTGAGGGGATGAGCTTTCTAGATAGGAACATGTGTAAAGGCCCTGGGGTAGAAGTGTGCTTGGGCTGTCCAGAGAAGAGTGAGGAGGTTACTGTGTCTGGAGTTGATGAATGATGCGGCAGGTGGTCAGAGAACTGGTCCATGGGGGTAGTCTGGGTGAGGTCATGGAGCTATGGTCATGATTTGGGTTTTTATGAAGAAAAAAGTGGGTCTTTTGGGTCACTGGATCCGAGAAGTTCCCTGATCCCACTTATGCTTTATGGAGTGATTCTGGCTGCAGCGATAAGAACTACTCTCAGTGCTGTTCCTGGTTCTTCCCAAGTACCCTCAGCCACTCCCGACTGCAATCAGATGGGCTCAGTGTTCCAGGAACATTTCCCCCTTGAGATACAGATGATACTGCCTAACGATGGGGAACTCACCTCCACACGCTTTCCCCAGGCTCGGACCTGGCCAGAGGTCAACCAGAAGGCGGTGGCACCGCTTTGCAGATGGATGACGAGGTGTCTGCCGGGCCCCAGCCGGGCCAGCCTGCCACAGGTCTCGCCGATGCTGGCTTCTGGGGTGGCGCACAGAGTCTGCTTGGGCCCAGGGGGCGAGTACACAAGCCAGTTAAGAGAGCCGGATGTATGGGGCCCAAGGTCCAAGCCAGGTCCTGGGATGCGATGCCTTTTTAGGTTAGTCTTCATGCTTTACTTGGAGATAATTGCTGAACGGCCTGCAGCTGCAGGAAATAGCGCAGGGAGACCCTCACGCCCACCTCGCCACAGTGATAACACCCCACAGTAATCCCTTGAGATTCATTTAGGCTGTTGCATGCACCATGGGTTCATTTCTTTTTATTGCTGAGTGGCATTCCGTGGCCTGGATGGGCAAGACGCTCTTAAAACACATTTTTCTAAGGGGTTGATATCCAAAATATATAAAGAGCATGTGCAACTCCACACCAAAGAAATAATCCGCTTAAACTGGGCAGAGGACATGAGGAGACATTCCCCCAACAAGGACCTACAGATGGCCGACAGACACATGAAAAGATGCTCAACATCGCTCATCATCAGGGAGATTCAAATAAAACCACAATGTCACCTCACACCTGTCAGAATGGCTAAAATCAGAAACACAAGAAATAGCAGGTGTTGGCGAGGATGTGGAGAAAGGGGAACCCTCTTGCACACTGGTGGGAATGCAAACTGGTACAGCCACTCTGGAAAACAGCGTGGAGATTCCCCCCAAAATTAAAAAAATTACCATATGATCCAGTAATCACACTACTGGATATCTGCACAGAGAAAATAAAAACGCTAAGTCTAAAGATACATGTGGCCTTATTTTTACAGCGGCATTAATTATAACAGCCACGACCTGGAAGAAAGCCAAGTGTCCATCGATGGATGAATGGATAAGGAAGATGTGTATATATGTGATTACGGATATATGCATAATGGGATATTACCTTGGCATGAAACGGAAGAAAATCTTGCCATTTGCAACAACATGGATGGATCTAGAAAGTATAACACGAAATGAAATAAGTCAGTCCGAGAAGGGTAAATACCATGTGATTTCACACATATGTGAAATTTTGAAACAAAACAAAGAAAGAAAGAAGAGATAAACCAAGAAACTTAACTATAGAGACACACTGATGTTTACCAGAGGGGAGGGGTGGGGGGAAATAAGTGATGGGGATTAAGAGTACACTTTTCGTGGGGCACCTGGGGGCTCCGTCGGCTAAGGGTCTGACTTCGGCTCAGGTCATGATCTCATAGTCCGTGGGTTCGAACCCCACGTTGGGCTCTGTTCCGACAGCTCGGAGCCTGGAGCTGCTTCACATTCTGTGTCTCCCTCTTTCTCTGCCCCTCTCCTGCCCACCCTCTGTCTTTCTCTCTCTCAAAAATAAATAAACTTAAAAAAAAAAAAAGAGCACACTTTGCAAGATGAGCACTGGGATGCATGGCATCCAGCTGTATTGTTATACTGTGCACCTGGAGAGAATATAACATTGTATGTTAATTATACTTGAATAAAAAATGTCTACAAATTCAAAATACATTTCTCATTATCAGGATCCCTGGGAAATAATCACAAAGAGTTCCCACCATGTTTTGAGGGATTTCAGGGTCCTCAGGATGAGTTATGCCAACGTGGGGGACCTTACTCACCTGAGTCGACATCCAGGGGCGTTCATTGAGAGAAACAAACTGAATCCCCTGAAAGTCACGGGGCCCATGGGCCAGGGGTGGGAAATGCTTCGGGGAGGGGGGGCAGTGTTGGCTGCTGGCCGTTTGGGCTCTTGGTGCTTGCGGGATGGACGGGACTGAGGCTGGGCTCTGGGCCGCCTCGGGGAAGGTGCCGGGGGTGGGCCCTGGCTCCTCAGGGGTGAGGCAGCGGCTGGCTTTGCTGTTCCTTCCTTCAGCATGGGGCGACAAGGGAGCTGTGCTCTTTGGAGGGTGGTGGGATGTCCCAAGTCCAGGGGTCACCTCACGTGAGATGGGCACCCCTGGGACCACAGGGGTGACCCGAATGCCGGCCTAGAGCAGCAGGGCTCTCCTCAGATGCGGGAAAGCCCCGGCCAGTTCACCTCCCCGCCTGGCGGCCCCACTACCTTCCTCTCTCTGAGAATAAATTGGTTAATTTTGCAGAGTGCTTTGAAAACATGGAGCGCTGTAAAATGCTCGCGGCGTAAGCAGGCCCCCTGTGTGCTGGAGAAGGAAAAGGTGCAGAGGGAGCTGTGGCTTGCTGTTTGCATAGTAAATTTAATGATTGCTTCTGGAAATTATGCTTTCTTATTTATAAGTCTTGTCAAGGAAATAAATTGGATGGAATCACCAGATGGCCCTAAATATTGTCTTTATTGCTTAGAACCATCCTGAGAGAGCTTTTGTTCGAGGTCCTCAGAGCCTTGCAGTGGGGACCGCGGGACACAGAGGGACACGGCGCCTGATTCCGATGATCGTCACGGCCATCTATTTATTTGCTCAGTGAGGTGAGGGGGAGACCATCTCATATAGACTTATTAGAGGGTCCAAAAGTGTAACACTCTTCAAAAGGGTCACTATAAATATGCCACATACTGTATTTCATGGAGTTTATGGGAAAGGAAATTGAAATCTCCTAAAAATAGAATTGAATCTTGTCCAAACAATATTGGATACACCAAACGAGTGTTTTTGTTATTACATAGAACGGGCTGATATTCTGAGCACATTTTCATAAACCTTTAGTTTGTTTTCATAAATGTTGGACTTTCCTACAATTCTTAGGTTTCTTACAATTACCCGCCAGCGTGACAGTGTTTTAAAAATGAAAATGAAAGGCTCGTTTGTGGCCGGGCTGCCCCTCCTCCTGCCCTTCTTTCTCAGGTAGCTGGCTCCGCTCCCGAGGTCTCAGGGCGCCCGGGCGGCCTGCGGGCCAGGGAACCGATCTGGACTCTTCCGGAAGCATCCTCAGTGTGGCGACGAAACGAGGTCTCCACCAGTGAACCCGCCTCCTGGCCTGCACTGCAGACTTGGGCCCCGAGACCCAGTGGCCATCCTCAGGCCAGGAGGCCCAGGGAGCTTCTGAGCCACCCCCTCCAGGAGGAAGGGAAAGAGCCTGGTTTGTTGAAGCCTCTCCAGGTAGGCGAGCCTTGCAATAGCCTCCCTGTTTTCATCCACTTGCACACTTCAGGGAAGGGATAAAAAGGTCAGGAATCACAGCGGAACAGCGCGCGCAAACACGTGTTACGCTTCAGATCAGCCGAGTGGAGACAATCTCGCATATTCACACCCCATCGGGATGCTGGGCCTGGACGGGGTGGGTCGGAGGGAAGCAGCCTCGCACCCGTGTCTTCTGGGAAATGCCGACAATCTGAGCATCAGCACCAATGGAACCAAGACCCGCCCTTTACGAGGTGGCTTTGCTCTGCTTCCCAAGGGACGGCTGCCCCAAGAGTTGGTGACAGGGCCCTGGATGCCCTAGTCTGCAGAGATTTCACATAGAGCAGTTTCTGGAATGGGGGTGGTGCACAGACTATGTGTACAAGGGATTCACTTTCTTACGCATCCCTTCTGTGAACATAATCATTTAAATTTTATTACTTAAAGACGTGCACAGAGAAGGCTCCTATAAACCCTTTGCACCTGACATTATGCACATAAAACTGAGAATCAGGCGCAAATGAAGGTTTACTATCAGTGATATTTAGATGAAAAGCATCGGTATTGTTTGATTTAAGGTGCTGTTCCTCATGTGGGTACGTTCCCATTTCGGGGCTCTGTTTCTCTGTGTTAGGAGATGACACCTCATCTCTCTCTTCGCCACCACACTATGGAGAGAGATCCCTTCAGCCACCCTGGTGGCAAAGGAACATGGCATCATGGAGAAGAATTGCTTGCTAACTAGTCTCAACTCTGTCTTTTTCCTTATTAGCAGAGGCCACAGTCGAGGACAAATCATTCACGAAACAAAGCTCACAAGAAATAGGTCATTACAGTTTTTAAAAAAAAATAACGGAAACAAAACAGCAAAGCCAAAAACATGTGGAAAAGGTAAAGATGCATGGGTTTCTGAGAGTGTCTATGGGCCCCTCATGGTCCAAAGGGCGTGCTGATAAAGGCATGATACTTTCATTCTGAAGCCTTCAGGTCGTAGCACCTAATGGCCAACTTTCCTTAAGAGTTACACAGACTGGGGGCACCTGGGTGACTCAGTCTGTTAAGCATCTGAATTCAGCTCGCGTCATGATCATACAGTCTGTGAGCTCGAGCCCCGCGTCGGGCTCTATGCTGACAGCTCAGAGCCTGGAGCCTGTTTCAGACTCCGTGTCTCCCTCTCTCTCTCTGCCCCACCCCTACTCTCTCTCTCTCTGTCAATACTAAATAAATAAACTTAAAAAAAATAAAAAAGAAAGAGTTATGCAGATGGGAACTTGTGTTGACTTAGATGTCCTTGTGGGGACATAGTCTGTTGCATGTGCGGGGAAGCACCTTGGGAATGCTGCACGGGGAAGGGTCCGGAGCAGCGCCAGTCGGTCCTGGGGCTCTGGCCAGCTCCAGCTTCTTGGGGGACTAACTCCCTGTTGGGAAGCCACGTGGATACGATGCAGCACCAGTTTAGGTCTGCAATGGAGGAAAGGGCTATTTGTTACCTAGCTCTGCTTTGCAGACAAATACAACTGTTTTTAATTGTTCATAAAAGAAATTATATTTTCCTCAAACTACTTATTGTTTTGAATATGTAATGCAACATTACAGATCAAAATCAGAAAAAAAAAATGAATAGAAGAGCATAGGACAGAAAAAGTTATCCCTTCTGCTCCCATGGCCTCACCGCCATTTTGTTTCCTATAAGCAATATTGCTAAGTTTTATGCACCTTCCAGAAAATTCTTTTTAAATTTACAACCATGTGCAAATGCTTTTACATGAGTGGTAATAAATTACACATGATCCTGGACCTTTGTCCACAATTGTTTCAGTGACTGATGTTGAGTTCACGCCCCCTCATGTCACTATACAGACCACATTCTCATAAATTACGTGCACAAGTTAAGAAGTTTGCAATGCCCACCTTGGATGGCCTCCGTGGATCCCTACGATGTGACTCCCTGGGAACTTGGGATTTATGAACCAACCCCATGCGGAAGTTGGGAACTCATGATTATCAAAGGAGTTTAAAATGTCTTCCGTGGGGAGCCTGGGTGGCTTAGTCGGTTAAGCATCCGACTTTCGCTTAGGTCATGATCTCGCGGTTCGTGGGTTCGAGCCCCGCGTCGGGCTCTGTGCTGACTGCCAGCTCAGAGCCTGGAGCCAATTTCAGAGTCTGTATCTCCCTCTCTCTCTGACCCTCCCCTGCTCACGCTGTCTATCTCTCTCTCCTAGAAATAAATAAAAAATATATTAAAAAAAAAAAAAGTCTTCCGTGTGCGCTCTTCCAAGGATGCTGAGTGTGATTCTGCACCTTCGAGTGGGGGACAGCGTGGGAGCCCAGTAAGAGGGCTGTTCTCGTCAGCTCCCTCAGAAGCCTGCATGAGAGCTCGTGGGTGACAGAGCTCCCTGTACCTGTCACCCCTGCATCAGCCACTCTCCACCCTTCCTTCTGGCACTACATATGCTGCGCGTCTCATGTTCTTTGTTTTTTCTCCTCTTCCCCCTTTTAATGAGATACAACTGACACATAGTACTGTATAAGCGGATGTGTATGGCATAATGACATGGCCACACATATCCTGAAATGATGACCACAGTGACCTTCACATTCATCACTTCATACTGATATTAAAAAGAAAAGAAAAGAAAAAACCTGTCCATCCTTCTGATGAGACCTGTTAAGGCTTATTCTCTTAGCGACTCTCAAATATGCTGTCCAGGAGCCTGACCCACACTCATCACGTCATCCATGACATCCTGCGACGTGTTGTCTTATAACTGGAGTTTGTACCTTGGGTCGCCTTCCTCCCCCCTCCCCCACTCAGCCTCCTGGGACCACAGACCACAGACCCCATCTCTGTTTGTGACTTTGCTCTTGTTTTTGTTCTTTTCGGTGCCACATAGAGGTGAGATCACACCGAGTTTGTCCCTCTCTGTCTGACTTACTCTCTTAGCATAACGTCCTCAGCTCCATCCACGCTGTCACAAATGGCAGGTTTTATTTTGTAATGACTGCCTAGTATTCCATTTTGTTCCAATGGTATTTCATGTATGTGTAACTTAGTCACCGGTTTAGTTTGGTTCAGTCATTGGCCAAATCCAGCCGATGCTCCCAGTTTCCCCGCAGAGAGGGCCCTGCCTGTCACCGCGGCCTGTGCGGGCCTTCCCTCGCCCTCAGTCTCACCTCCCACCCGAGCCCCCAGAGACCCCTCCACTGCACTCCCTGCCTCTTCTCCCGCGTGGCTCCCACAGCCGAGGTCCCTCCTGAAAAGCCACCTCCTCCATGAGGTCCCCCCGGCCACCTTCCTCCACCCAGCTTGTTCCTGTGTCGCCCCCACTCCCTGCTTCTTTGTGTTTTCATTGCACACATGCAGACGGTGCGCGTAACTGTATGTTTATTTTTTGTGGCCAGTCCTTTCCCCTCCCCCGGGAGTCCCCTCCAGGAGTGCAGAGGATCAGGAATCTTTGGCCGTCTGGTTCTCCGAGGGATCCCAAGTGCCCGGAACAAACATTTCCCCAAAGGGATGAACATGAGTGGGTCCCCCGGAAGGTGGACGTGAGCTCAGCAGTCTAGAAGCGCAGTCAGCCCCCCGCACGGCTGCCCACGCAGCCCGACCTCCTCGGTGAGAGGTGGTGGGACCCCCAGATGCCTGCCTTCCTTCTCCAGCCCTCCTCTCACCCTAATAATTTAAATTATAACCCAAACTGCTAGTGGGAGAGACATACAACCTGGAGGGGTGTTGTTTTCAAACGGAAGCAGGTCCAGGGGGGCGGGCGAGGCAGTGTGCCTGGCAGAGGGCAGGGCCAGGCGGGCCTCACTCGCGCGGCTCCTCACCTGTTTGAAGGCGGCTTCAGTGCATGTCACTCCTGTGCTGTTAGAAGTTTAGTCTTTTGTTAAATTATTTAGAGCTTTTGGGAGCTGCCAATCAGGGTGGGATTAAAGCTGGGTGTTCCTTTCTGGGCCCTGCTGGTCGGCAGCTCTGTCTCTTCAGTGACAAAATATCACCAGGAAGCATGATTTCCTTAGGAAAGAAAATTAGCATTTGATCCAGATTAATCCAGTTGAGTGTGGTTCGCACCTGATCGCATCAAGAGCCGTCCTTTTGCTGTGGCCACTGTGAGAGAAGATTCCGGAAAAACGGCCATCAGGACTTAGGTTTGTCTTCGTCTTCTTTCTCAATCGCCCTCCGACTTTTAATTACAGTAATTTGAAGGAGAAATGTGCTTCCTGTTAAGCTGAATGTAAAATTAGTTTGATGCTAGAATTATTAGAAAAATCATTGGGGATTATAAACAAGGCACAATCTTGAGAAAGCATTTGTGTGTAGATCTCATCTAAGCTGAAAACTTGTCTTGTGAACATGTTACTTGAGGCTGAAGTAGTCACTGGCCCAGGATACTGTTGGCGCCTGTGGAGACAGCAGGCGCCCATAGGCCTTCAGGTCTTCAGGGGACGATTAGCGGCTGACCCTCCGACCCTCTGCAAAGCCTTCCTAAGCAGGATTGTTTGCTGTGTCTGTGTATTCTCATGATGCTGGAATGTGCTGGCTGGGTGCTCTTCTCTGTCCACTCTGAATGGGGATATCACGAACTGCTGGGTCCCCGTCTTTGCTGACGTTTCTGTCCCAGGAGAGATACCGGTGACGGCCCGGGCCAGGCAAGAATGTATGCATACATCTCCACAGCAATGAACGGACATGACATTCTATACTCTAGGTCCATCCATGTTGTTGCAAGTGGTAAGATTTCATTCTTTGTGATTGCCAAGTAGTATTCCATTGTGTGTATAAACCACCTCTTCTTTACCCATTGATCAGCCGATGGACATTTGAGCTCTTTCCACAACTTGCCTCTTGTGGATAGTGCTGCTATAAACATCGGGGTGCGTGTGCCCTTCAGATCTGCATTTTCGTCACTTATCACCAGGGAAATATACATCAGAACCATATCTCTTTTGACGTAGACATCGCAAGTGATTCACGCCTAATGAATGCTTTATAAACAAAATGAATTTGGCAAAGGAGTCTTTTGGTTGTGAGCATGTTAGTGATTATGTCCACTTGACAAAGGACCATCACTCAAGCTGGCAAACAAGATGCATCAGGCATTTGACTGCATCTTCCTCTCCAACAACCCTCCTTCCTAATGGCGTTTAAGATCATCTTTAGCCACCTGCCCCGTCCTTCCTTCTTTGCTTCATTCTTCGCCCACAGTCTTCTTTCCGTCCAGCCAGCCAATCACTCACATCTTCATGTTCCTTAATGGTCTGGGTTGACTTATTCCCACAAATGTCTCCTGAACAGGATAGACCCCTGACAATGACCAATTTTATTGATGTCACAGATATTTGCAATGGGACCAGAGTTTCACATTCCTGCTGAGTGGGGGTTTTCTCCGGGATGGGAGGGGAGATCGCTCACGGTAAGCTCTTTTCTCTGTCACTCCCAGCTTGCACATCTTTGTATTGGACGCAATTTCTTCTGATTCCACCATCTATTCCTACAAACGATCCGACTGCAAGGAGAGATTATGCTTCTGCTCATTACAGGACAAAAGACATACACTTTTTAATGGAGTTGGCTGATCTCTTCAGTTGGAAGTTCTTTATTTTGTTCCTTCTGAAAAATGATATTTTAAGAATACTGAGGAACACACATGAGTGGAGAATGCTTCCTGCATATTGTGTGGAGGGAAGTGGTTAATCCCCAGATAGGGCTTTATCTGACCCCACTAACATGGTGATGTGAAGCGCTTGTCTTTCATTTTTCTTAGAGAGGCATGGAGACCCACTTCCCTCAGGACCTGAGCTGCCGGCCAGCGGTGCCCAACCCTTGCGGGTCCTGGCCCCATTTTTCTGAGCCACGTGGTGGGAGCCTGGGGGACACAAGAATGTACCCCACACCTTCCAGATGGGATTTTATTTGCAGCAGCTGCTGGGTCTCTTCCAGAGCGGGTGCTGCCCTCTCTCCTGATCACTTAATCTATCAGAGGGAGGGCCGAGTGATCTAAAGCATCTCTTACTTTCAAGTGCTTCCAGATCTGAGAGCACTCCACTGCCTCGGTTCTGCGTGGGGCTGTTCTCCTCACGAGGAGGAATGGGAAATAAGAACCGGCTGAGTTTCAGACATGACCATCTGGCTATTTGTATTTAGCAACCTTTGAAAGTATACGGAAACCCATTTCTGTGATGCAACTTTCACCCATGTTTGAACAGTCGTGGGGCCTGGGTGATGGGTCAGGCCAAGTGTACACGACTGGGCTCAGGGTGCACATCCTGGACTCACCACTTTTTTTCTTCTTGCCTTTGAGCCTCAGTTCCCTAATCTGTAAAATGGGATAGTAAATCTGTAAAATGGGATAGTAAATAAAAGTGAATCTTGTAGGTATTGTGAGGGTTGGTAAGACACATGTAAATGGTTTTAACAAATTGCTTGGCGCCCGGTGAGTGTCCGGAAAATCTGCTTCGAAGCGTTAGGGTACGAACCATATTTGGAATGTGCTTAATGGAGAGAAGTGTTGCCCTCCGCATTGGGGCAGCGCCATGAAGGTGCTGTCAAGGGAGCTTTGGACAGAGTCCCTCCGAAGGTCACATGGCCAGACAGCTGTCCTCAAGCCCCAGACCCCATGCATTCCCAGGCAGGGGGCTTCTCAATGCACACTCGGCCTGAGGATGGAGAGAGACCCCTGTTGCCACCAGGCTGAGTGCCGTGTCAGTGACCATTGGATGTTACCAGGAAATGCAGCCCAACACAGAGCTGTTCAGAAAACCCGCATGCTCTGTGCCCTGGGTCCCCCGCCCCCCATGGCTCCCTGAGGCCCTGGGTTCTCTGTGGGTCCTGTCCACACCGGGGGAGCTCTGGTGGCTCTCTGCTCCCTGGGTGGTTGGCTGATGGCTTTTTAATTGGACCTGAGTCTGTTGACATAACGACAGAGTCAACAACCATCCCATTTGGAGGGGGCGGAGGGCAAGAGAATTATTTTGCATCTTAAAGCTTCCAGAGAGCTCGTGTTAGTTTTCCCTCTTAATTTTATTTTCCTTTCTTGTTTGGGCAACCTCGAGAAGCTTAGAAATGGCCTTAAGAGTCTTTATAACAGTGTTTTTGTTCCAAGTTAATCTTGGCAGGATGAGAGTTGTTTTAGTCTCACTTTGGTTGATAAATGACACTTGTTTTAATTGCATGTTGTGGAGAATTGATTCAAGATGACTTGCGGCGTTTGGAACAACCAGGCCCGAATATGAGTCTTGTTTTGACTGGTCAGAAATAATTCTTACGTAAGGTGGTGAGACCTTTTAACTGAGATGGTATTGCGGGGAATGCGTGCACCGTCACCAGACATCAGTGGGTCTGGAGCCGGGAGTCGGGGCCGCGATCACAGCTCACCGCCTCCTCCTGGGTGCCGAGGAGCCCCTAACTTCGGCCTGCTGGGTGTCAGTTTCCTCATCTGTAAAATGGGCTCCTGGTGCCCACCCTCGACTGCTGTGAGGAGCATAGGAGAGTGGGTGAAGTGCTCGCCCTGGAGCACGAGCAGGGCCCTTCAAAACGTGAGGGGGCATCTTCGGTGCCAGCGCTGTGGTTTCCAGCACGAGCTGTTTCCGGAGGCCCAGCCTTCAGATTCCCAAGTGCAAAGCCCTTGCAGCCTGTGCGTTTCGTGTGACTGGCTCCCTTGCTGGCCAGCGTGACGGCTCAGCCGCGTGGAACGGCACACGCGGGGTGGCGTGAGACAGGCTGCCCGGGACGAGAGCAGAGCTCGGCCCCCTTCTGCAGTGAGGACACAGGGGCCGCCCCGCACCCTAGTGCACCTGCCCGGGCGTGGGCCACGCACAGTGAGGGATGGGTGCCCGGGGCTGGTCCAGAGCCCCCTCGAACACCGCTGCCTGGGGCCCCCGAGATGCTCGGCAAGCTCACCAGGCCTGCTGGGCGTGAAGGCCGCAGTCCCGGCAGCTCGGCCACGAAGGCAACGCCGTGTCAGGCCCGGCTCATCGGAAATGGAGGTGATCCCTCTGGGTTTCAATTCCGACCAAGTGAAATGTCAACATTTTTTTTTTTTTTTATCAGGAAGTCTTTTAATAGATTTCCACCAGTAGCCTTCAGGTCACAGGAGGAAATACAGGGCAGAAGATTAGACCAAAACTCTCATTTGGCTTTGCTGAAACCGGCTACATCCACCCTATAAATAGCCGCCCCGTGCAACCTTGAGACTTTTGAAAACCCAGCCATCAGCCCGACTGAGGCCGCTCGGGGAAATCTTTGCTAGCAAAATGTCAGGACGTCCGGAGGCCTGGAAAAATGTCTCCTTCCCTTCTCCCGGCTGACTCCTTCCTCCTTCCTTCCACCTGGGAGGGGGTGGGGGGGTGGCTCCGGGGCAGTGTGCGCCCCCAGGGAGCTGTCCCAGGGGGTCCCCTGGGACTCAGGCACAGGGACCCAGCATGGGGCGGGGCTTAGTTCTCACCCCAGCCACTACCGCAAAGCCCGGTTTCAGATTCTTTCAGCTGAAAATTTGCTTCTCCACCTCAGTTACATCATAAGGAGAAGAAACACACGCTGTGATTATTTTACTTCTTTTTCCCAGGTCTTTTCATGATGTTGAGTGTCCCGCCCATAAGAAGCGAGGCCTTTTGACTTAGCGAAATGTAGCCCAGGTCACAGGTCCCAAGGTGAACAGAGTGCGGGGGATGGGAACAGAGCAAACAGCTTCGAGCCCAGGCTGCAATTTAAGACGCGGGAGCCCGGCACCACCGGGGGCTCCGGATGCCCTCTCTGACCCCGTCCGCACCCCCGTTTCTCCCGTGAATTTCGTGGGTAAGGTCCCCCATGTCTCTTACAGTCCTGTCACTTGCTGGTGCTGGGGTAGGGTCCCCTCCGTAGGGAAAGAAACAAACAAACAGAACCCCAGGCAGCCTGGCCACGCGCGTCCCTGACTGCGTCCTTCCTGACCTTGGAACGTGAGACCTCTTCATGGGACTGGCTGCACACGGAGACAAGACACGGAGAATAGACAAAACCTTCGCCACACGGCATTCAGGACTCCGTTTTTCAGGTATGAACCCAACTGAGTGGGGCCGGCGGGAGTAAAGCTGGTCCTGGAGAGAAACGCCTCGGTGTCCCGACTCTGTGGAGGAGCCTGCTTCAGAGCAACCTCAGCCACAGACTGCTTTCCTCGAGCGAAGGTCGCATCTACGCAGTCGGCCGCGCCCTGCTTTTCTCATCCAGGGTCACCTGGCGGTGCCGACCGCCGGCACGTGCTGCCCTGCACTTCATCCCACTTGCTCGCCGTGTCTTCACAGAATGGGGCAGGTACCCCTGCTCTTGACAGTCAGCTTGTTTAGGATCCATTACAGTGAAACTTCTAGAACCTTCTTGGACATGTGCCCCAAAGAGGATGGCGGTGTTTCTCTGGAGCACTTAGGTACGGGTGTGAACGTGCTGGGTGGGTGCACACCAGCCAGTTTTGAGGAAGGTTGCTGTGTCCATATCAGCCGCCGTGAGTTTCCCATGGTGCAACTGCCATTGCCAACACTTGCTGTTGGCGGATAAGGTGGCGGCTGCAATCCGATGGTTGTATAAATTGTTCTCCGTGATGTTTCCTTGGTACTCCCCTCATGCTGAGTACACCCGGTTTCATATGCACACTTATTTTTTGTTTGCTTTTCTTCTTCTGTGAACTGCCTATTCACATCTTTTGCTCATTTTTCCTTTAGATTGTCATCTCTTTATTTACTTTAAGAAACCACAAGAGATTCTTATCAATAGAGAACAAACTATGGGTTGCTGGAGGGAGGTGGTGGGGGGATGGGCTAGATGGGTGATGGGTACTAAGGAGGGCACTTGTTGTGATGAGCACTGGGTATTATATGTGAGTGATGAGTCACTGAATTCTACTCCTGAAGCCAGTATTGCCCTGTATGTTAACTCAAAGTTAAATGAAAAATCAAAAGAAAAAAGTAATCTGCATGCTGTGTGGATGGCTCCTGGGGGACTGGATTCTGCCCCAGAGGTCTACTGAAGTCCACAGCCAGGTCCATACACGTCCACTGCTGTCCTACATCCTGGGATCTGGGGCAAAAATATCACAAGAAAAGTCTTTCTCCTTCAATACTGTCCTTTATATGACGTCATTCCGAGCCTTTAGATCCAGTTTCCAGGTCTTTAGAAATATTTGAAACTTGCTTTACCGCTTATCACTTGATCAGGTTTTATAGATGATGCCTGTGAATTTGTTGCTTATACACTGAATCTTGGGGTCAGTTCAGTTTGATCTTTCAGTTTCTGGGAAAGGCGTATTATAGTCTCTCACCATGATGGTAGATATTTCAATTTGTCTTATTTACATTTTCCTTCTTCCTTCCTTCCTTCCCTTAATTTATTTTGGAGCTATACTATTAAGTTCATAGAAGGTGAGAATCTATGTATCTTCCTGATGACTTAAATGTTTTCAATGTCCACTAATACTGTCTTTCTCCTCACCATCGATTTTGCGTTATGGTAATATCATTGGTCCTTTCCTTCTTTTTTGTGTTTTGCTTCCAAACTTTCTGGATGCTTTTGGAGTTTTTTTTAGAACGTCTATTTTTATTAGCATATTGATGAATTGCTTGATAGCTAACCTGACAATCTGTTTTTAAGCTAACGGGTCATTTTTGAAAATGATTTTGTATACTTTGGGTTTATTTCTGCCATGTGCTTTCTATTCGTAATCATTTTTTCCCCTTTGTTTCTTTCTTTAATTCTTTTTCTCCTTTCATTTTTGTCCCTGACAAGTTTGGAAGATATACACTTTATTTAAATTCTTTTAGTGGCTTCCATGGGTTTTAAGAATTTTTAACTCGACTAACTCCAAATTAAAGACATCTTTATTGTCTTCCTAAACAATGTAAGAGACTTAGACTTCCTTAGGGTTAATTACTTCCCTCTTGAGTCATATGCATTCTGGTGTTTTATAAGTTCTAGTGTTTTATTTCTGTATTTTGTTTCTTAATGTTAAACTAGACTTTGCTATTCTCACTTCATTAAGGCACTGTTTGCTTTGATTTATCCTCGTGTTTACCATTTTCTGTTTTCCTTTTCTTCTTGTGCCCCAGATTTCCACTCAAGTTTTATTTCCAGTTGTAGTAAACTCTCTCTCTTTTTATATTTGTCAGAAAAACACCTTTCTTTTGCCCTTTTCTTTAAGACAGGGGCTCTGAGCAGTTGACCCCAGGTTGGCAGACACTTTCAACACTTTGAAGAGAATCCGTTGTATTCTGGTTTCCATTGTTATTTTGAGAGATGAACTTTCAGTCCCGATGACTTTCTTCATAGACAGTTTATCTTCTGTCTTCACCTGGTGGTAAACTTCTCAGCTTCTGATTGTTGGAAAATGTCTTCTTGAAGATATTGTTTCAAGGCATTAAAGTTTAGGCTGAGAGTTACTTTCTACTTCTGGCTCTATCGAAGCTCTCCTCTTTGTCTTTGGTGTTCTGCACAGTCACTGTGCAATGGCTAATTGCAATGTGCAATTGCCTCTAGCAATGGCTGCTCATTTAGGCTGGGTAGGAGTTACGGGGCTTCCTTAACACAAAGATTTGTGTCTTTTACTTTTTCTGGAAAATGACCAGTCATCATCTCTTCAAATATCACTGTTTCCTTGTTGTTGTTTTATTCTCCTAGTACCAGATGGAGGTGTATTAGGTCATCTTACTCCATAGTTCATGTCTCCAACCCTTGTTTTAATTTCGAGTCTTGCTGTTTGTCTCCGCTATGTTCTGGATATTTTCTTTAGATACATTGTCCAGCTCAGCTCCATCTTCAGTTGTCTCTAATATTTGCCTAATATATAATAATTAAAGATCCACTGCTGTTTCTCCTCTTAATAATTACATAATTACATATTTATATGCACTAATTCTGTAGTTACTTCTACATGCTTCTTTTAAAGATTGCCTCGTTATCTGGCTTGTCCTTTTGCCATAGTTTTATGCTCTTTTTTTTTCTTATTAAATAATTTGTTGCATATTTTGGTGTTTTAATCATCCCAGGACTTTGTGAAATTTATTATGATGGTTGCTTCATTTTCTTCTCTGTTGTGTCTGACTCATCGTGGCTTGTTTCCCCACGAGCTTCCTGATTTTTTCCTTAGTTGTCAACTGATGATCATCAGGACTTTATCTGCAGAAATTATTGAGGTTTTTGTTTCAGATAAATTTCTCTAGAGGGACCTCAGGACTCCATTCAGGCTCTGGAGTGCATTGGCAACTCAGCGCCACTTTATTATGATGACTTTTACATTTGCATTTTGAAATAACTTTAGCCTGTATGAAATAATACAGAATTTTCTTGTCCCTTTCACCCAATTTCTTTTAACTTTAACATCTACACCCTCAGAGCATAATTATCGAAATTAGGAAATCAACATGGTCATAGCATTTTTTTAATGTGTTGAGAGAGAGAGACAGAGTACGAGTAGGGAAGGGGCAAAGAGAGAGGGAGACACAGAATCCAAAGCAGGCTCCAGGCTCTGAGCTGTCAGCACAGAGCCCAACGTGGGGCTTGAACTCACAAACTGTGAGATCATGACCTGAGCTGAAGTCGGACGCCCAACCCACTGAGCCTCCCAGGCGGCCCTACATGGTCATAGACTTTAATTTTAATTTAATTAAGCTACAGATCTTACCCAGACTTCACCAGCTCCCCAAGCATGCCCTACTTCTGCCCACTACCCTGGCCAGGTGGACACTCACACACATTTGCAGGGCCTCCTTAGCCTCTGGAATCTGTCAGGTCCATAGTATCTGCTGTTGTGACCTGGCTTTGCTGAAGAATACTGGGTAGTTACTTTGTGAGTGTCCCTCCATCCGGGTTTGTCTGACACCTTCTCATGAGCACACTGAACTTAGTTACACCTTTCTTCTGGTCCACCAAGGAAACAACGCTGTGCCTTTCTCAGGCGTCATATCGCAGCCACTGTAAACCATCTTCCAGCTGTGAGTTACCGGGACATATGGGGCACGAGTTAGAGCCCCGAGCCCATGGGTTTGTGGTTATGGGATCTCAGGGAGGACGTCCGTTTGTCTGCCCAGAGCCCGGCCGTAGAGGAGTGTGGTCCATTACTGCTTTCTCATCGGGGGGGGTTCCCGACTCCTCCTCTCACCTGTTAATTACAGGTGTAAACTTTTCTAGTTCTATTATGTGGATACAGATCTGCTTTTCCATCTCCTAGTGACAAGGCTTTATCTCTTTTTCCTGCACATGTTGTGTTACATTGAAAACTCTGAATCTATAGGGATGAGCAGATATACTCAGACTTGGTAATATTTCTGAAGTCACCTTGTCTCTTATTGATTTTAGCTTCTGTGAATTATGTTGGTTGGTGTGCATTAAAAATGCGTATACACATATATACACGAAATTTGTTTTATATTATCTATTCCTTTAAAAATTCTATGTCAGGAAGGTTCTGAGTTCGCCTGACCCACCACATAATAAATATTCATTGCATAGATTAGTAAATAAGGAAGTTACAAAAATAAACCTATTACAGGCATCTATCCCTAGCAAATACTCAGAAATGTCACCAATATTTAGTACAAAGATGTTCATTGCAGTATTATTTATAACAGGGAAACACTGAGAATAAACCAACTTAAAGCAATGGTTAAAAAAATTAGGGCATTAATTTGACAAAATATTTGATACAGTTTCATGTAACCATTGAAATTGAGCCATGATGAATTTGTGAAGGTGTCAGATGGTGAGTTGGGCATCGGGTGAGCTGAAGCACGTTCACAGAGAAGAATGTGGAGAAGCGTCTGAAAGAAATGTGTCAGCAGCTAGCAGGGTTTATTCCTGATTCACGCACATTTCTGCACTCTCAAAAGTTTCTACATTGGTATATATTTGTAGTTTTCATAATCAGAAGAAATCAAAGGAGGGAGGAAATGAAATTCCATGCTACACTAACTTATTAAGTATTTATTGAGCTTGCAAACGTGTAGGTATTGTGTGAGCACAGGGGTCTCTTAAGCCAGCATCTATAGTAGAGTCCAATCCGTGGGGGCTAAATAGTGTACCTCCCCCACACTTCGCTCCCCACCAGCTGGCTGACACAGCCAGTGAGCCTTTGCAGAGGTAGCATGGAGGGACACTAGTCCTCACTTCTCTTCCCTGCTCCCCAGTAACTACTAACATAAGACACACACGGACAAGGTGGAGAGAGCACTTTCCGTTTCCCTGCTCTGGTGACATCAGCCAGGCTGTGTTGCGCAGGGAGCCAGCCTTGGCTCCGTCACCCGGCGCTGCACCCCTCTTGTGCAAGTCACTTCCTCTTCCGGGCCAACCTGCTTCCCTCTGCATGGGGTGGTCTCTTGGCCCAGTGTCCATTTTGTGATTCCAAAGGTGGGGTTGCTGGAGAAAGCACATTTCATTTTATCATCATTTTTACCAGTGACACTTTGTGTTGAGTATAAAATGAGGCTTTTTTTTATAAGACTCAACATCTTCCTTCAGAGTAGCCTTTCAGGATCTTAGAAATGCAACATTTAGTTGGACGTGTTCAGTCCAGGGTGACTTTTTTTTACTAGAACTAGAGTTTGGGTTTGAGGGTCACTGTCAGATGACATCTAGAGGCCACAGCTGTTCACGTAAATACTAAGCTCAGAACCAGGGAATGATGGAGCAAAAGAGTGGCCCTCAGTGACCCCACCATTGCAGAGTGCTGGTGGCCACGTGAAGGAACGTGTCTCACTTACAGAAGTTTCTAGAAATGGTGTGGCTCCATAAAATGAGTTTCATTTTGTTTCTTGGCCTTTTGGCTAAGATCAAGTGGTTTCACATGCTTTTATGTCTTTTGTATTTAAAGTTTATTTATTACTCGGGGAGAGAGATACAGAGAGAACAAGAGCTGGGGAGGAACAGAGAGAGGATCCCATGCAGGCTCCAGGCTGGCAACGCAGAGCCCTACGTGGGGCTTGATCCCACGAACTGTGAGGTCTTCACCTGAGCCGAAATCAAGAGTCAGGCCCTTAACCATCCAAGACACCCAAGCATCCCGAGGCTTTCTGTCTTTAAAACAAAAGTCATTTGGATCTAATATAGCAAAATATTAACCTATATTACATTTTGATGGTGGACACAGGAGGGTTAATTATTTTCTGTTTGTTGGAAATATGCTCTACGTAAAATAAAACCCTGTTTACATTGAAAAGTGAAATCTACTCCAGGCAGATGCCCCAAACTTGACGGAGGACCCTGTCTGCCCAGAGTCACTTCTGGCCCAGGCAGTAAGTGGACAGAGGCAGCGGGGATGGAGATATGTTACTCCCACGATGAACAGCTGCCCTACAGGATGTCACATGGAGGATGGGGCCTGGGCGCCAGGGGTTGCTAATCCTCTATGGAGAGACCCACCCAGGGCACCCAGAGCGGAGCAGTAAGGCCATAGGGAGTGGTCCCGCTCTGGCTGTGGATGGATGTGACCCAGGGAGCCACCACACTACCTCCAAAGCTGCGTCTGCGACTCCTTACACCCATGTCACCTCCTAGTCTTTCCCGGCGGCTGGATCCGAGAGGCTCTGAGTGTGTCATTCACACGCTCCCCTCCACCTCCATTCGCCCACTCCTTGTACCGGGGCGCTGGAGAGGAGGGTGAGGAATTTCCAACTTCCCTTTTAAATTCCCTTACATGCCTCTCAGAAGGGATCAGAGCTCACAGGTAGATTGCTGTCAACCGTCAGACATGGTTTTATTGACACCAAAGGATATTTGTCTCCTTTTAAAATGTGTATTATTTGTATCAGCGTATTTGCGTGCTTTTGATATGAAAATATTGAATTCTTAAACTGGGCTTGGCCTGGTCTTGCAAGTTCTTCTGATTCATCTTCACCTCATATTATCATCAGAGTGTGGAGTTAAGTGTCAGATGTGCGCTAGAGAAACTGAAGACTTCTGCTTTCCCTGTTCTGCGTAGAACTATTTTCAAGCTGGGATTGATCAGACGCTGCATTCGTGGTTTGTGCTGTTTGCACTTTCACTGTAAAAGAAACGAACAAAAATCAATCAGGTGGTGCGCCCACAATTTCTGACCGGTTCTGCAATTACCCTGGACCTCTCCACCCTAACAAGTAAAAGTAGTTACGGGAAGATGGCATCTTTCCCCAGACCAAGGCACTAGCCAAGGGCGCTGCCTTCCAACTAAGGCAAAAGATGGGAACCCGGTGGACTGCCAGGCAGTGCCTGCTGTTAACCATCATGACATAGTTTTGATCTGGTGATGCAGGAAATATTTGCCTCGGAGACCATTTCCTTTATCAGCCAATTGCTCCTTGACTAATTGGTTCTATGTAAGTACAAAGTTGGCTTATTGGCTAAACTTGGTTCTAAAAAATGTGGTTGTCAGTTGTTTTCAAGTCTCCTCTGATTGGCATCACCCGTGTCCTAAATGATTGTGGTTTTATTCAAGTCGATATTGTCTGCATTTATCATGCACTGAGCGAAAACTTTGGTGGGACTGTTAGGATAATTGGGCATCAGGGATTATTAGAAGTCTTTATTATGTGGAAATGCCCAAATAACATCTGTTTCAACATTCCTGTTATTCAGGCCTGCTTTGTAGTTACTACGTCTTTGGGGACCTTCAAAACAAGAAACAAAGAAATTCAATATAAGCTGCACTTCATGTAAAGCCCTTTAAGCCCATCAAGTGAGTGTGGCCTGGGTCTGGGTTAGCCTAAGCCTGGGCGGAGAGGGAAGGACTTGCCCAAGGCGCTCCCCCCAACTTTTAATGTAAACACTAGTCATAGCGCCTCCACTCTTTCCACTGCCAGCGACAGGCGTGGCGTTAGAGCACCGTGCTTACTGAGGCCAGTCGCTCTTCACCTGAACGGATCTATGACTCTCAACACAACACTCGCTGTTTAATCCGGGGGCTTAGGTACTTCTCGCTCATAAATACTTCTTGTATTTTTTCTCTATGTCTCTGCATCCAGGTCGCTCCTGAAAGACAGACTTCCTTCCCAAGAAAAAGACGGTTTCTAGTGCCATGTGGACAGGATGGGTCTTGCCGGAAGACAGGTTAGGGGCTGCCACTGCTCACAGGCTGCCACGCCCCACGCTGCTACCAGGCTCCACGTGACTCGGGCAGTGGAGGCTGAGCCCACACCCACTGGGCCCCAGGTTCTGGCCCTGGTGCCACGTCCGTGCTGTGCTCAGTGGGGGGCATGGGTTACCTGGATTCCGGGCTGCCTGAGCTCTGGAGGAACTAATGTGGGGCCTGGAAGTGGGGGGTGGGCTGGGGGTGCAGTTTCTGGGAGAAAGACAAGTGACCCGGGTTGGAGGCCTTGCAGATTCCAGGGAGAGTCACATGCAGGTTCAAGCTCCTTTCCTCCGGGTTCCAGCGGTTCAGCCCTTCCCAGCCTGCTCCCCTCTCCACAGCCATCTTTCAATCCAACCACTTGCCTGGGGGACCTCGCTCTCAGCACTGGACGCCAAAGAATATTTTAGCAGCTCCCACAATGGTAGCAAATCAAGTCTCTATAGAAATCCCTGGTGCTACTTTGTTTCTAGTAGTCTGTTTGACCTCTGATTTACGTGTGTGTGCGTGTGTGTGTGTGTGTGTGTGTGTGTGTGTGTGTATCTTGTGTGTCTCTAAAGGACTTTTCTGGTTTCTTTCAGACTTTGTTTAGCCTTCTATGCTTTCAAACTTTCATCATGATTTTTGTGGCGATTCTAAGAAAACACCTGAGAATCTGTCTTTTTCTCCACGTCCAGACCCCAGGTTGATCCATCCACCACCCCTGAGCCAAGGACATAGCAGTGGACAGGCCAAAAGTCAGGGCAAGGGGTACACCTCTTCCCTGACTTTTTCTATTCAGGGACATGGGCTTGAATAAGACCAAAACAAACAAAAAACAACCAAATGAGGAAATAAATGGAAGAAAAAGATAGACGTTGTCACACCAGAAGTTAGTGGCCTGTAAAATGAAGAACTAGCACACTGAGAGACAGGGCATGGTGAGAGGCGGGAAATCAGAGAATTGCAAGAAGGATCTGAGAGATCTAATATAACGTGACTGGTGTTCCAGAGGCAGAAAAGGGATATATGGCAATTATAATTAAGCAAATAATAGACGAGAATTTCTGAGCTAAGGAGATGCCCCATTCACTGGTAGGCTGAAATGGCTAACCAACTAATACACTTAGATATCCCTAAAATGAAAGGAAAAAATCTAATAAGTTTCCAGGCATGAATACCCTGTTATTAACAAAACAAAGACATAGGTTGCTATTAGTTTTCTCAAGTATCAACGGTTCAAGTGAAACATGAAATGTAAAACTACATGTTACAGTAACAAACTTGGTTACCAAGGGCTCAGGACAAGGACAGCACACCAGGATTTCTATACCCAACCAAGCTATTACTGACCCATCAAGGTGAAAGATATTACAGACAGATATATATGTTCGAAAATACACAGGCTGGCAGTCTTTCGAAGCAAATACTGGCGAAGACTGTGAATGGAACACAGAGCCCCTGACTCTCAGATGTGGGAGGAGCAAAAATAGCCACAACTGCTTCAGGCTGAGGCCAAGGGGTCTCTCTCTCTCTCTCTCTCTCCCCGCTGCCTTTCTCTCTTGATGATTATATACTACTTGGAAACATGTAATTGTATGCTAGGTTATGTTTCCTGAAATAGAAGAGACGTACATCCAGGGAATTTCTTAAAGCCGTCTAAAATAAAATCTACTAAATCCTCTGAGCAAATCCAGGAGTAATTATGTTGCGAGGAGAACATCTTAAGGCAGAGGGCAGGTGGTGCCCAAGTCAAACCATTCCAAATGTGTCAACCTAACATTTCGTCTGAGTCAGGCATGGGTGGGGGGGCGGGAAGATAGGATAACCTGATGTGGCAAATGGTTTTCTCATTGTCATATTGCAAAGAAACACGTGTTTCTTTGAGTGTGAGGAAAGCACCGTTAAACATAAGGGGGTCAAGAGCAAACAGACTTCCAGGGTGATAGAAGGGGAAAGGGTAGGTGTTAGACCAGCAAGGAAATTGGGGTGGGTGGGGTGGAGGAGGGGAGATCAAGTCAAGTAAGTAACCAAGTAAAACCAAGGGATAAAATCCAGCATGTGGACCTAACATCAACTGTGAAGGAAGCAAACTCTCCCATTGAAAGGCAGAGACTGTTGTTGGGGTGAGGAGTCAATTCCAGCTTTGTGCCATGAACGGAGACGTCTCTGCTCCTGCCTGCAGCGCCCATCAGGGCACCTCCTCTATGGAAGATGCTCAAACAGTCTTTGAATGAGCAAGGAATGCATGGAACCAACTCAAACATTTCTGTTGAGGACCCCACCGCTTAGAGAGGCAAGGAAATAGAACTAGTACATTGTAGAAAGGTTTCCAGCCATAAGATTAATATGAAGATAGTTTCTGCTTAATCCTCCATTGGCAGGCTAATCCGATAGTTGGAAGATCCCACTGTCCTTAAGGTTGGATTAATGGAAATTGACTACCTGTTAAAGAGTGCTTTCCATCACCAATAACATCTCACAAGGTAGTTTTGTTTTGTTTCCTCAAAAGACAAGGACTGGACACGTGACTTCTTCTATACTCGCTGCAGCCCCGAGTCGGGTTACTTCAGCCCTGGCACATCCTGCTTCCCTAGCAGCCCCGTGTCATCCCGTTCAGGAGCCCTCACCAGCTCTGGGCCCCTTGGGGAGAAAGTCAGCCCCTCGTTCAGGGTCTCTCCGGAGGGATTCTCATGCTGGCTGGGTCCCCAAGAGCTGCTCCTTCCCCCGCCCCCCGGGGAGCCTGGGAGCAGCTGTGGTGCTGGCTCCAAGCCATGCGCAGTGCCCAGTGTGGCTGGTTGACCCCATAGCTGTGCGCCTGGTCTGCACTCACCCGGAAGCCTTCTGTTTGGGAAGGTTTGGGAAGGGAAAAGTGTGGCATCGGCCCTGTCCTCCATTGCCAGGCCCTGCCCTGGACCCTCTTCCTCCCATACAGGAGGGGACTGCCTGGCTCTCTCTCCCTTGTTCACCAGGGCCGGTGGCCTTGAGAGCTGGGCAGCATGTTCTGGCCCCCGCTGTCCCGATCGAGCCCAGCACGAGGCTCCAGGGAACACTTCTCACCCCTTGCGGGGGGCGAAAGTGCTCCCTCTGGCCCGGGCACGTGGGGGCCACGTGATGTCTAGGCCAGCCATGTAAGCCAGGGAGGACACAGCAGCGCGAGGCAGGAGTTCCCGTCTCCTGGCACCAGGCCACTTGCTGGTGGCTCCAGGGCGGCCTCATAAATGGCAGCACTTTGTGACTGACGTGCATCTGTGGTAGGAGAAGAGACAAACGGGCTATTTTTGCCTCTTTACTATTTCATTTTGGAGATGTTTCCCCAGTGCGCAGTTCTGGAAAAAATTTCCACATAAACAAATTATTAGCTTCACCAGCCCTCCTTGTAAATGCTTTCCCGTCTCCTCCAAAAACCATATCTATATGAAGCAGGGGGCAGTTTAGGATTTGAAGGGAGAGCAGGGCTGCCCAAAACTGCAGTCACACTAAGCACTGGGACGGGGTGATATCAGCTGCTCTGCCCCATGACATGCTCCCTGCTCTGCCACCCGATCATGTTCATGGTCCCCGTGGACATTTCCAAACAAAAGCAGATAATAATCATTCTCTCTATTTTCCAGAGGCCTCTTTATCCTTCTGGGACCAGACCCACTCCACGTTGCCACTTCCCAGGACACGGCTCTCTGGGGACCCTGGGCACGCATGGAGTGCCCACGGAACTCAGTCCCAGAACCAGCGGTGTCCTCTCAGAAGCCCTGTGTGTCTGGGGCAGCTCTGTGGGGACGGGGGGACCTTGTTGCTGGAATATTCTGTATCTGCTTAGCTTGATTTCATCAAATTTTGTCAAGTGGAGAAATGCTAATGAGGAAATGGAAAGTTACCCATGCAGCGGAATTTGTTAATTTGCTACCTTCAGCATGGCTTTGCCAGAGATGACAGAGAGGGGAGCTTCAAGTATTTGAAACAAGAAAAGAGGCAGTTCTGGTTTCAGAGCTCTGGAAGGTGCAGAGGACAGTATTACCCAAATGCCTGGGTCTTTGATGCATCACTTTGCTTATCTGGGGAAGGCTGTCTGGTTTACTTACTACATTTCCCCTTACGTCTGCTTTCCTTGCTTCTATCCCCTCCCCCCACACTTTTGCAACAGGTGAGCTGTAAACCCTCCCGTGGCCCTGTGGCTTTGTAAAGGTCAGTCTTGTTGTCTTGTGTGCATTTGTTTCAAAGTGCTGCGAATTGCATTGCTGGTGGGAACATCACATGGTAGAGAGCCTGTAGAACACAGTGGAACCATTCCAGCTATTTCTGGTAACATAAATTACCGTGGGATCTAGGTGTTCCATTGCCGAGGTATAGACACTTAAGAACCAGAAGAAGGGCCCCAACAGATATCTGTAAACCAATGATCCTAACAGCATTACTCACAATAGTCCACAGGTGGAAACAACCCAAATGTCGGTCAACAGATGAATAGACAAACCAAGCGTGATCTATCACAATGGAACGTTCTTATTCAATCTGAAAAAGAAAAAAGAGTCTGGTAGGCTACAACACAGATGAACCTTGAACACATGCTAAGGAGAATAGACTAGTTACAGGCAAATAAATACTGTATGGTTGCACTTCCGTGGGGTACCCAAGATAGACAAATTCAAACAGACAGAAAGCAGCATGGTGGCCCCCAGGTTCCGGGGGAAGAGGAATGGGCAGGTAGGGTTGAATGTGTGTAGAGCTCCTTTGGGAACAAGAGAAGGTTCTGGAGGTGAATGGCGGAGACAGTTGTGCAACACCATGAATGTGCCCAATGCCTCAGAGCCACACATGGTTAATTAAAATTATAAACTGCATTTTATTTATTTTACTATGGTAAGTTTTTTTTAAAACAAGATACTAAGGGCAAAATGCTATAAATCTTGGGGAGCCTGGGTTGGCTCAGTCGACTGATTTAACTGAAACTCAGTTTCAGCTCAGGTCATGATCTTGTGGTTCATGGGATCAAGCCCTGCCTCAGGCTCTGTGCTGACAGTGTAGAGCCTACTTGGGATTCTCTCCCTCTCTGACTCTTCTCCCACTTGTTAAAAAAAATTTTAAAGAGTCTCATGCTCTACTGACTGAGCTAGCTGGGCAGTTAAAAATTGTTTTTAAATGTTTATTTATTTTCAACAAAGAGAGACACAAAGAGTGTGAGCAGGGTGGAGGTGGGGCAGAGAGAGAGGGAGACACAGAATCTGAAGCAGGTTCCAGGCTCTGAGCTGTCAGCACAGAGTCGGACAAGGGGCTCGAACCCACAAACCGTGAGATCATGACCTGAGCCGAAATCAGGCACTCAACCAACTGAGCCACCCAGGCGCCCCCCTCCTCCCATGTGTGCTCTCTCTCTCTCTCTCCCTCTCTCAAATAAGTAAATAAACATTAAAAAAGATGCTTCCCTTGACCTCTGATGGAAATGTTTAAAAAAATGCTATAAATGGCATTCCCTCCTCACTCTACTCTACACATCTCTCCAGATTACAAAATATTCTCTAGTCTGTGGCCTCCAATGCCGCCTACTCACAGTTCCATGGTGTGTTATGTGGACATTCTACTCATCCTTCCCCAAAGCCCCATTGTTTATGATCTCTCTGGCTCCCTGTCACCACCCAGGATGCTGTAGGAACATTCTGGTGCAGGTCTTGGGTTTTCTATACCTTGTTTCCAGGAGCGGAATTGCTGGGCACACAGTATATACACCTGGATTTGCCCCGGCGGTGCCAGTATGATCCCCACAACATGGTGGGCTCCCAGGGAGCTGCCTCAGGGTAAGGCACTGTCTTTTTTTTCTACTCACCCCCAACACTTGTGGATCCTGCCTTCAAGTACTTGGCCAGTCTGCTGGATACAAAGTGAGATCTTCCTGCCTTAACTTCTAATCCTCTACTAATGAACCTGGGCATCTTTGTACATCTGCTCAGGCTTTTGGGTTTCTTCTCCCTGCGAATTGCTTCTTCATGTTCTCTGCCTCCCTATCTATAGTGATCTTTTTTCTTAATTTTTGATTTATAGGCATTTCTTGCATATTCTAGATAATATGGTCCCTTGTTGTTTTTAGATATATTGCAAATATATTATCTCAATCTGTTATCTGTTGCTAACTTTGTCCATGTGTTTTTCATTAAAATCAATCTATATTTAGTGTAATAAATCCAACCTATTTTCCCTTTGATTAGATCATTTGTTTCCAATCTGTCCTGCTCATGAAAATGCATTTTAACATATAAATCTTACTTTATGCACTATTCTAGATATGTCCATACATTTTAGAGTTTAATGTTTTACGTTGCCCAGTCCTGCATATTTCATGATTCCCTTTATAATTCTCATTTTAGCAAAACATGTAATGTTGAGATTCTCAAAACAAAGGGCCTTTGGGGGCGTGGTTTATAACTGACTTCTGGTTTTAGTCACGGTAGCGGGAGAACATAGTTGGAGGATGCAAGCTCTTCATTCAAGGTCTAACATGCAGTCCTGTCTGTGGCTCTTCCTCCGATCCCTCAGACCCAGAGTCCCTCAGCCATTCTATGCTGAAGGACCAGGGGTTTTGTTAGGTTGTCCTGTTTATTTTAATTTCCATTCTGACACAAACCACTATTCTGCAACATTCAATAAAACCAGATAGTGGGAAAATGGTCCTGTAATTGGATGGCTCAGCAATACCAAATTATTCTAAAAGTTTGTGAACACTCAGAAGTTTGGTATCTACCTCGCTTCAGATGGAAGAGAGCCGGTGACCCTCAGGCACCAGGTGGCCAGAAAGGCTAGGCTACCTCTCTTTGCCAAGCTTGGAACAGGCAAGATCACTTGAGCTTATGAATTGAGTTATTTTTTAATGTTTATTTATATATATAGAGAGAGAGAGAGTGAGAGAGACCATGAGGTCATGACCTGAGCTGAAATCAAGAATCAGACTCTTACCCAACTGAGCCACCAGGCATCCCATTAGTTGCATTATTCACATAGCCTCTCCATCTCTGCTTATTGTTTTCCTCTTTCAGATAAAGGGAGCGCACAAAATCTCCAGCCACTATTATTTATTAACTCAATTTGCCCATTGTTTTGCATATTTTAAGTATATATTTCTTTTTTTTTTTTTTTTAGTATTTTTATTTATTTCTAGGAGGGAGAGAGAGAGAGACAGCGTGAGCAGGGGAGGGTCAGAGAGAGAGGGAGACGCAGACTCTGAAACAGGCTCCAGGCTCTGAGCTGGCAGTCAGCACAGAGCCCGATGCGGGGCTCGAACCCACGAACCACGAGATCATGACCTAAGTGAAAGTCAGTCGCTTAACTGACTAAGCCACCCAGGCGCCCCTTAAGTATATATTTCTAAGGACATAGAGGTTCATGGTGGTTATATTACCATTTTTACAGTAGAACATCCCTCATTGTCCCCTAAGATGATATTGTCTGGATATTTGCTTAGTGAAGTATTAAAATTGTCATTACAACTTTTTCTATGGGTATCCTTTCCCTGGTATGTACTTTTCTTTCCATCTGTTTAACTTTTCTTGGTTCTTTGGGGGAAAAAAAGGATGATTATTTTTAAAAATCTAATCTGGAATTCTTGGTTTCTCTGTTGCTGAGTTTCATGCACTTTCATTGATGGCAGTTCCTGGCATATTAGGATTTTTCTACCCTCAACTCACGTTTCCAATTGACTATACTCGTTTAATTTTCATTCATCTCTCATGTTCTTTATTGGACAGACCACGTTTAAATTACAAGGTAGAATTATAGATTTTATTTTTTTACTCATAGTGGTTTCCTAAAATTAGAAACTCATAATTATGTTTATTAACTTTTATTGCTATGTCTGAATTGAGGCAAAATTAACTTACAATAAAATACGTCAGCTAAGTCTTTAGTGGGATGAGTCCTGGTAACTGCACACGACTCTGGGACCGCCAGCTCCAATGAGAGCATCCGCAGTACTCCAGGAACCTTCCAGCTCCCATCAAGCCCATGTCCACTCTCCCCTAGACTCGAAGATGTTCTCACCCTTAGTGCATGTGCCTGTGCTCGTATTTGGGATCAAACATGACACAGGTCTTAAGTGTGTGACTTCCGTCGTCTACTCTAGTTGTTCTGAGATCATTCTTACTCACAAATTATCTGTGTTTTATTCCCTGTTTTATTACAAAATAGCACTTCACTGTATGAATATATGAACATACCATGATTTTAAAAAATTCATTCTTCTTTCAGTGGATGCTGCGGCTATTTCCAGTTTGAGCTATCATGAATAAAGCTGCAATAAACATTCTTGTATGGTCTTTTGTTTTTTATGGTCATAAGTTTTCATCTCTCCTGAGTTAATAGCCTGCAGTGGAGCTGTGGGTCATGGGGTACGCACATGTACAATTTTTTATGAAACTGGCAGACAGTCCCCCAAAGTGTTTACCATTTTACAGTTCTCCTGGCGACACACATTTGGCCAGCAGCGCCACTCCCTTGTTGACATGCATGCTCTCAGTGTTTTTAGCCCATTTCAGCGGTAAGAAACAGTATCTTGTGACGATTGTCATTGTCAGCGCCTTGTGACTAATGATGCGCAGCATCTTTTTATGGGCTTGTTGGCCATCTGTATGTCTTTTTTTGTTACATGCCTGTTTAACTTGTTTGCTCAGTTTAAAAAATTAGACTTTTGATTGCTAAACTTTAAAAATTTTTACGTAGGGGCGTCTGGGTGGCTCAGTCAGTTAAGCGTCCGACTTCAGCTCGGGTCATTATCTCACGGTTTGTGGATTCGAGCCCCACGTCGGGCTCTGTGCTGACAGCTCAGAGCCTGGAGCCTGTTTCAGATTCTATATCTCCCTCTCTCTCTGACCCTCCCCTGCTCACACTGTCCATCTCTCTCTCATTCAGAAATAAATAAAACATTAATTTTTTTTTTTTACATACACACACCAGATGCTGGCACTACCAATATTTTCCCCACGTTTGTGATTTATTGATTTATAGTTTTATTAAAAATTTTTTTAATGTTTTATTTATTTCTAGGAGAGAGAGAGAGACAGCGTGAGCAGGGGAGGGTCAGAGAGAGAGGGAGTCACAGGCTGAAACAGGCTCCAGGCTCTGAGCTGGCAGTCAGCACAGAGCCCGACGCAGGGCTCGAACCCACGAACCGCGAGATCATGACCCAAGTCGGACGCTTAACCGACTAAGCCACCCAGGCACCCCTACTGATTTATAGTTTTAAACATCTCTTTGGATTATAAGATATTTTTTAATTTTGATGAAGTTGAAAGAATTATTTTTATTTTTGGACTTTCATGTCCTGTTCCAGAAATCTGTGGCTGCCTCAACCCTGTGAAAATGTTCTGTTGCGTTTTTTTTCCCCTAGAAACATTATGGGTTTTAATTTCACATTTAGTTCTATGATTAACATGTGTATGTGGATTGAGATGACAGGTTTCGTCATTTTTTTCCCGTAAGGCAGCGTCCGGGCCATATGACCGCGCATGTGCCTGTTTGTTCCGGCCTCCCGACTTTGTCCATTGATTTATTTGCCTCTCCTCCTGCCATTGTCAACCTGTCCTGTGGCTTTATAGTAGGTCTTAAAATCAGATGGTGCTAGTTCTCCAAATTTGCTCCTCTTTTCAAGATTGTTTCCATTGCTCTGCATTTTTTACATTTCCATCTAGATTTTAAAGGTTTTTTAAAAATTTTTATTTATTGAGAGAGAGAGAGAGAGAGAGAGAGAGAATGAACTGGGAAGGAGCAGAGAGAAGGAGAAAGAGAATCCCAAACAGGCTCCACACTCAGCACAGAGTCCGACCCAGGGCTCAAACCCACAAACAGAGAGATCCTGACTTGAGCTGAAATCAAGAGTCAGATGCTTAACCAACTGAGCCACCCAGGCACCCCTCTGTGCGGATTTTAGAATCAGCTTACCTATTTAAAGAAAGCCTTCTGGGATTCTGACAGCATTTGCATTGAATCTATAGATCAACCTGACAACACTGATGCCTTCCCAGATTTGTAACCACCTCTGTCTTTTGTCAAACATACCGAGAATCTTCAGGGATTCTTCTATCTTCCTGACAGCCTTTCCCTTTGGCTGCCCCATGTCCACTTTCTGAAGAATTTTTTGACTCTAGATCTGAGTGAGTATGGTTTATTTCCCCCTTTACCTTTGTTCTTTTTATATAAAGACTATATTAAGTCATTTGATCGCTCCTACGTTGCATACCTCTTGTAGAACTCTCATGGAAGCTTCTTATTTGTTTTTTTTTGTTTTTTTTTTTTTCCTAATCTGCTTTTCCTCCAAGAAAAGCAGGGTGGATGTTTCCATACCTAATCCTCTAAGACTTTGTGTGCTGGAGGCGATTTCAGATTTCTACCCCGTGGAAATAAGAGTTTGGTTGAACACATTATGATAGATTCCAAGGTTTTCTAACCTCTTGATTCGTTTAAAAATATGAGTCCATATCTTGCATCCTGTGTTGTTGTTGAGGAATCTGGTGACGGTTTGCATGTTTTCCTTTGTAGGCAATCTGCTCTTCTTCTCTTGATGATATTAGAATTTCCTCTTTCTTTGATATTCTTTTTTAAAAAATATTTATTTATTTTGAGACAGAGACAGAGAGAAAGGGAGAGAGAGAATCCCAAGCAGGCTCTGAGGAAGGCTCTGTGCTCTCGGTGCTGAGTGTGACACGGGGCTTGCCACAAACTCTGAGGTCATGACCTGAACTGAAATCAAGAGTTGGGTGCTCGGCCGACTGAGCCACCCAGGTGCTCCTCTTCTTCGATAATCTTACATTTCCTTACAGTGTGTCCCGACGGGGTTTTCCTCACCTAACCTGTTGCATCTCCTCTGAATCCATCCATGGGCTTTTTCCTCCTTATTTTGAAGAATTTTCCCTAATCCCCCCCCCCCCCCACACACACACACACACTTTTTGGACTTGTGCGGTGTTGGGTCTCTCTATCCCCCTCACCTCACGACTTTGGTTCATGTTTCCGCTTTCTGTTCTACAATCTGGGGCGATTCTCGGGCTGTGGTTCGGCTTCCCCCGCCCGAACCGTGTGCCCTCTCCCGCGGAGGGTGCTCTCCAGTTCAGTCCTCCGACTGTTCATCATGTCCACCTGTTGATAATTTCTGGTCTGGAGGTGGACTGCCTGAGTTCCCGTCTGGTTCTGCCTCTACCCATCTCCAAGTTACGTCATCCCCGTGCCACCAGCTCCTAATCTTTAAAATGAGTTGTTACAGTTACTGCCAGCTCCAGGAGTCACGGCGGGAATGAGGGAGACAGTGCAGGTTAAGGGGATAGGGCAGTCTCTGCAGAGACCCGAGGAGGCATGTGCTTGTTGTGATTACCTTTGAAAAGCTACTGATGAGGCGTGTCGGAAGCCCTCAGTCTGTCCCAGCCGCTGGCCCCCAGGTCCCGCGTGGTGCTCAGCAGGCAGGTGCTCCTCCCAGAAACTCTCTCCGTCCACTTACCATCGTCCGTGAGCACCTGTGCCGAGAGGTGACAGCTGCTCTGTCTGGTGGCGTGTGCAGCGGAGGGGACCTCTGTGACGGCCCTTGGTCTAAAGGCTGGTGAGAAGGTGAGCGTCAGGGCAGAAAGCCCTGAGTGGCAGGACCCACGAAGGCCCAGAGACTCCAGACGAAGGCATGTCCCTATTCATTGTGGGCTCACTCTCCCTCCTCCCATCCTTCCTTCCCTTCTTTCTCTTTCCTTCCCTGGGCTCTTCTGTTCCTAATTTCATATCTCTAGTATTACAGAATAACTGACTTGTTTTTCTCTTTTTTTGTACGACATCGGGAGCTGGATGTAATCATGTGTATATTCTTTAGTGAATTCCCTCTGATTAAGGGTCCATCCTGACTACCACAAAATGTGCAGCACTACTTTCTTAACTATATATTCACATTTTATTTTCCTCCCTTTTATAATCCTGTAAACAAAATGGAAGGCTTAAAGAAAGAGGAAAGTCCACAGACAGCGCGGTGCTCTTAAATGGAGAGAAGAAAACAATTCCACCGAGGCGCATTTAGAAGATGTAATCGGACCTTTCCCACATTTAGATGAAGGGTGCATACCTCCCAGCACTCCAGGTGATGACAGATAAAATCCTAAGAAACGAGTGACAACTTTTGAATTCATTATTTACAGTGTAGCTAATCTTTCTTTTGTGATAGGGAATCACTTGATGGAAGTTGAGTTTATAAACATTTTTCAAAGTCTGATCATTTCTGGCCTTTCCACTGATTGCATGTTTGCAATATATTGTTTTCCATTGGAATGTTACAATTGGAATGGAAACACATTTACCCCAGACACCCTCACACACCTGTTAGGAGAGGTTTGCCAGTTTCCATGATGTGTGCATCACTCTCTTGGAAGGGTTCGGAGGGGAGATCAAGTTTGGAAAATTAGGGGAGACTCTTGCCTCACTAAATTAAGACACGCTGGAGTCCGAGACTCTACCCTGAGTAGCAGTGAGAGGCCATCTTTGCCTGCTGAGACTTTCAGATCAATTCTGGTTTCATTTTATCTGATTAGGTCCCTATAATTTTAAAATTAAGGATATACACAGTACACTTCACGGGAAAGTGTCATAGCAGAATTGCAAACCCATCAACAAATATGAGTTGAGCCCCACTTTTTAAACAGAAACGTCAAATAGACCAAGTTCTATCAGTGAATGGTTCCTGCAACCTCACCGCCATTGAGGTGCTCCATGGGCCAGTCAACATCCTGATCTGGCCATGTGCTATCCTGAAAGGGCCCAGCCTCTGTGTCTCACATCCGTTTGGACCCCAAATTTCCAATGGCTCTTTGGACCTAGTAGAGACTTTCAAACTCATCTAACAAATCATTTACACGTGTTAAAAATGAAAAAATGGGGGGCGCCTGGGTGGCTCAGTCAGTTAAGCGGCGGACTTTGGCTCAGGTCATGATCTTGTGAGTTCGGATTCTGTGTCTCCCTCTATCTTTGCCTCTCCTTCACTCTCTCTCTGTCTCTCTCAAAAATAAATAAACATTTAAAAATTTTTAAAAAAATGAACAAAATGTATACAAGGTAAGAATCTATAGTGTTAGATTATCTATCTATCTATCTATCTATCTATCTATCTATCTATCCTTTAACGTCTGCTATAGAATTTGAGGAGCTATATGGGTTCCGTCTCAGAAATGAAACAATTAACTTAAAGGAATCAATTAAATTCTTGAAGAGATAAAGCTGAGTCCTGATAAGTACATGAAAAATCTTATTAAAATAATTAATAAAATAATTTATTTCTTACTATTTTCAGTAGCACCTCTGAGCACACAGGTTAAATTATAGCCACCTGGAAACATGTGTGATGAACAAAGGGTGCTGACCCGTCACGGCAGCGTCCACGCTTCTGTATATGGAATAAGGAATTGTGAATAAAATTGGAACACATGCAATTGTGCCCATAAACATCATTTCATGAAACACCATGTGCACCGTGGAATTTTGTAGACAAAAAAGCAGGCCGCAAACACGCTAGTGGGGCCTCCGGGCCAGGGCTGCTGTAATTAGTCGTTGGTGGAGGTGAGTCTGCAGCCCCACTCACACCCCTCCTGTGCATGCCGCACACACGGATTCCCCGCTCAAGCCGCTGTGCGCCTCTGTCTTCATGGCCCCATGTTTAACTCAGCACACTTTTCTGTTTGTGCTTCCCTTGAGAGAAAGTAGGACAAGTTTTGTTTCGACGGTGTCTTTACGCTTGGGGTGGGCGGGCTGTCTGTGAGATGTCAGTCCATCTCTGCAGGTGACTTTCTTCCTTTGTGACTGCCAAATGAGATTTGTGAGGAGCACTTACTCCGCGATGATTTCAGGCTTGGGTTCGCCTTGGACGCATGCAAATAGCTCAAAATGCTGAAATATTCAAATACATTCCACGGAAGCGTGACTGCAGCTTCGCGCGGGGCTGAGGCACCTGTGATATCTCGGATCTGCAAAACTCACGTCTTGAGCACCGTCATTAACCCTGGAATATTCTCAGCCAGCCAGCACAGCGTTCGTATTACATATTTATGGCATGCAATAAGCCTCTGCTCTGCCTTCAGTGCCGGGGGAGGAGGGAAAAACACACGTAAGTGGAGTGAGTCCACGCCAAGCAGTGGGTCAGGCGCAACTAACCTCATATAATCAGAAAAAGGTGGGATGTTTGGGATGCTTTCATTTCTGGCCCCCTCCTGTCCTTCTCATCCGTTTAGAGAGATTTCTCAACTCCAGTAGCCGGCACTGAGTGAACTTTATTGCTGATACAATGCGACCTTACTAGGTAATTAGCAAGCTCCATGCATGTTTCAGGGGGTGGAGAGGGGACTGTAATCTTTCAAGCATTGAAATATCTCTTTTCCCTTAAAGAAAATTTTAATGAAAGGTGCCATTAAAATGGAAGTCTTTTGTCCATCCTTAGAATGTGTCAGTGTGGGGCCGCTCCTAACATATTTAAATGCCATCCTGCAGACAGAGTGGCCCAGCTGCCAAAAGCTTGAGTCCATTGATTCTCCCCGCTTCTCCACAGGGACTAGAGGTGGCAACCTGCCTCCTGGGAATGGAGCTTGAATCCCAAAGTCATTTCCTGAGGTCTTGAAGCAGGTGAGTGTGTGAGCACAGCCTCATCGAGGAGTGCCAGGCCCAGACTTGGGCAACGTTCTCTTACAGAAACAGAGATGGCGTCCCCTAGATGCATGGATCGGAAAGTTGATTTCGGTCGATCGATGTCCAACATGGGTCATTAGAGAGAATCACGGTCACTAGAGAGAGTCACAACCCAATGGTTCTGATGTGGGAGTGGAGACTCTTCTTCATTTGTCAAGTGATGACATATTGAGAGCATTAGCTGTTGGTCTTAAGCTTTAAGAACCAAAAATTATATTATGTTCTTTATTCACTGTAGTAGGTATTTGACGATTTTACAAATATGTTTCTAAGTTACCTGATTCTACAGGGCTCCTGGGGGCTCAGGTGATTAAACATCCTTCCGGCTCTTGATTTCTGCTCAGGTCATGATCTCAAGGTTTGTGGGACCGAGCCCAGATTGGCCTCTGTGTTGACAGCACAGATCCTACTTGGGATTTTCTCTCCTCCTCTCTCTGCTCCTCCCCTCTACAACTCCCTCTCAATAAATAAATAAACATTAAAATAAATAAATCACCTTATCCTACGGTTTTAAATTACCTATCCTGGTAATTATAGCTATTCTGCTTGTGTGTCAAACTATTATTCAGGTTGAATCTGTTCTTGTCACTGAATAAAAGTATTCTTTGGATACACTTTAGACCATAAGTGGCAAAAAATGAAACAGTCTTCCAACCCAGTAAGTAGAAATTTCAGGCTCAAATTTTTCATTCACTTAAAAAAATGCTAAATATAACATGTGCTCAGTAAAGGGGACCGTGTGTGGTGACCCTCATGCCCAGAGAATATATTCTGCAGTGTTGCCAGGTGACTGGTGAGTTTTGCCACCCTGCTCATCCTTCACAGGTAGACATTTATAGAGCAGACACATGGGCCCCATGCCCGGGATTGCCCCAACCAGCATGTGTGAGGATCGGATGGCTATCAACCCACTCTCCCTGAAAGGATCCATTACCAGTCCTGCGGGCCTTTGGTTGAGGGCCCCATTGGGTTGGGATAAAGAGCACAGATGCTGGAAACAGACTAGAGTTTTCTGGATTTGAATCCCAGGACCTTCCCTCACCAGCTGTGTGACTTCCCTGTGCTTCAGTTTCCCCTGTGAAATGGTATTCTACCTAACTGTCTTGTTGTGAGGATTCAGGGCCTCAGTGCTTGGAAGGCACTTTTGGAGCATTACGTAAATATTTGGTAGAATAGACAAAATACAAATGTGAATAGATCTTTCCTTCATTGAGACGTTTCTGCTCATTTCAGAGCAATAGTCCACAGAAACAGGTAGCCTTTTGGGCTTAGGAGTCACTGTAGGGTTTCTGGACAGTGACATGGGGACATGAGTCCCAGGCATTCCCAAACACTGCCTCCTGGCGCACCTTGCACATGTCAGCACCTCCTCCTCAGCCCTCACAGCTGTGAACAGAACAGGAATGAAGCCCTCCGTCTCCCTCTACTTGATCCTCATGATTTTTCTTCCTTCTCCCTATACCTTAAGGTAAGACACTAAGTTCTGAAAATTGATGTGTGTCCTTAAGGATGTTTTTCACAGACTAGCAAGCCTGGAGAGCAGAAGTGTGTCACATGGGTTGGGATCACCCATCTTGGGACCTGTCACCTGTTGAGAGCCAGGTAGTAGAACTCAAGGATTCTGAAGAAAGGGGTGGGTTTTAGAGTTACCGAGTCAATCGTTTTTGTGTGGTTCAGGATGACCAGGCTTCTTTTTGGACTCCCCAGAACAGTGCGTGTGTGAAGCAGACCAGATGCAGAGTGGTTGGAATATAATGAATCCCCTTTGCATCCAGCATGTTGCGAGCAGGTGTGGGCTTGTCAGGCTGAACTTGGTTCTTATCTAAAGAATTAAAAGAATCTAGAACACTGAAGAGGACATCTGCTTTGTGGATGAGAAATAGCACAAAATAGAAAAGAAACAAAGGTGGTTAAGAGATTCAACCCCTACGTTCGTACTTGAAGGAGTTTTCCATAGCAATTGAGTCTTAGTCTGTATGTCTCTAGTGGGTGGAATTGGGGGTGGGGGAGGCAGCTGCGAGCTGCCTTCTTTCAGTGTCTTGAAGTGATACTGAATTGCTTGTTGGTGATTTTTCCCCTCCCCCGGCCACATTCTTGAGCATAAGGGCAGTAAATCCGCTTGAAGCTTGCAGACTGACTATTTTACTATTGAATATCCTACTGTCTGTTTATTTATTTATTTATCTTTTACAAATAGTTTATTGTCAAGTTGGTTTCCATATAACACCCAGTGCTCATCCCCACAAGTGCCCTCCTCCATGCACATCTCCCCCTTCCCCCCTTCCCCCATCAGTCCTCAGTTTGTTCTCAGCATTCAAGAGTGTCTCATGGTTTGCCTCTCTCCCTTTCCCTCACCATTTCTCCCCTTCTTCTCCCCCATGGTCCTCCATTAAGTTCCTCCTAATCCTCCTATACGTGCAAACATATGGTATCGGTCCTTCTCTGCCTGACTTATTTCGCTCAGCATAACACCCTCAAGGTCCATCCATGTTGCTACACAGGCCAGGTTTCATTGTTTCTCACTGCCATGTAGTATTCCATTGTGTAGATAAACCACATCTTCTTGATCCATTCGTCCGTTGATGGACACTTAGGCTCTTCCCATGTTTTGGCTATTGTGGAGAGTGCTGCTATGAACATTGGGGTACATGTGCCCCTATGCATCAGCATTTCTGTGTCCCTTGGGCAAATTCCTAGCAGTGCTATTACTGGGTCCTAGGGGAGTTCTATTGTTAGTTTCTTGAGGAACCTCCACTCTGTTTTCCAGAGGGGCTGCACCAGTTTACATTCCCACCAGCAGTGTAGGAGGGTGCCCGTTTCTCCACCTTCTCCTTGCCAGCATCGAGAGTTCTCTGATTTGCTCATTTTAGGCACTCTGACTGGTGTGAGGTGGTATCTCAGTGTGGTTTTGATTTGTATTTCCCTGATGAGGAGGGATGCTGACCATCATTTCATGTGTTTGTTGGCCATCTGGATGTCCTCTTTGGAGAAGTGTCTGTTCATATCTCCTGCCCATTTTCTCACTGGGTTGTTTGTTTTTCGGGTGTGGGGTTTGGTGAGTTCCTTATAGATTTTGGATATTAACCCTTTATCTGATATGTCATTTGCAACTATCTTTTCCCATTCTGTTGGTTGCCTATTAGTTTTGTGGGTTGCTTCCTTTGTTGTGCAGAAGCTTTTAATCTTGATGAGGTCCCAATAGTTTATTTTTGCTCTTGATTCCCTTGCTTTTGGGATGTGTCAAGTAAGAAGTTGCTGCGGTGGAGGTCAAAGAGGTTGTTTCCTGCTTTCTCCTCTAGGGTTTTGATAGTTTCCTGTCTTTGAAAAATAAAATCAAAATGGGAGATATCACCATCCCAGACTTTAACCTCTACTACAAAGCTGTCATCATCAAGACAGTATGATATTGGCACAAAAATAGACACATAGACCAATGGAATAGAATTGAAAACTCAGAGCTGGACCCAAAGGTATACAGCCAGCTAATCTTTGACAAAGCAGGAAAGAATATCCAATGGAAAAAACACAGCCTCTTTAACAGATGGTTTTGGGAGAACAGGACAGCAATATGCAGAAGAATGAAACTAGATCATTTTCTCACACCATACACAAAAATAAACTCAAAATAGATAAAGGTCCTACTGTCTGCTTAGAACATCACACGTTGGCTGTGTGCTTATAGTCAAGCAATGTGGGAGGCTTCATATTTCAGAGGACCAATCCACAACGTTTTGAGGTGAAGATATTGTTTACAAATGAAGATCATATTTGTAACCAGCGTAAAGTGGGAAGGTTCCTTTGAATCTTAGAATGTTCCAGAGAACAAATTCAACTCTTCAGGTGCACCAACCTTACAAGAGACGTGCACAGTGAGGGGCAGGGTTGTTGAGACTGAATTACAAGAAATGTTTTTCTCCTCAGGGAACTAATTGAAACCATCTTTCAAGAAAAGGGATTCAGGGCAAAGGAAATTGGAAAAGTCTCTCTCACGTGATGATGTGAAGGCAGGATTTCCCCATCCAAAGTATGGGATGAAAGACAGAGATCTGACGGAGTTGATTCAAAACTCTCCCAATCCATTCCAAGATAGGGTGACTTCCCCCAGAACTGGCAGGGGAGACATGACCGGAGTGTGAGCCCAACCCCTGCCTGGACTCCACTGTGGACTGGCCACCCAGATGGGTCTCAGGCTACCTGGGGGGCCCTACCCCTCCCAAGAGGACCAGAGGGAGAGAACACAGAACCTCACTCTCCTCTCTCGTGTTATGACTGTTGTTCTTGGATCAGTAAGAATAGGAGATGGGAATGTATCTCCTAAGAGATCTCTGCACCACCCTTTTGTCCTTAGTCCCAAATAAGCTGTCCCTTAACTACTTGCCTGTGTCAGAACCAGAATTCGAGTTTCTGAAATTCAAAACCAGCACAATATAATGTGTATTTATGTGATGCTTACTGTCCATACACGCTTTTGAGTCATTTTTACAAATATCAGACCTTGCACTTTCAAAGTAGTAGTGCCTTTCAATGCAACACTCTGGGGAGAAACTTCCCTCCAGTTTTATTGAGAATACACATTTAAGATGTCTAACACGATGGCTTGCTTTACATCTGGTGAAATGGTCATCACCACAGGCTTAGATAATATCTGCCCCAGACAGAATGCAAAGTAAAGAAAAAGCTAGTTTCTCCCTGTGAGGAGAACTCTTCAGATCTCCCCTCCTTCCCCTCCTCTGCACTGTCTGGCACAGTTGACTATGGTCATCCTGTGGTCCATGCATTACCTACTGTTGATTTATCTCATAACTGGAAGTTTGTACTTTGAGTGAATTTTGAGGGCATAACTTGTCTTTCCCCAAAAGATGAAACAAGGTACGGGTCCCAAGGGTTTCCTGAAAACCAGCAGGAAACCAAGATGATGTCATTTAGAATGGAAAACAAGTAGGGAGGAAACGGAAAAACAGCAGTCAAGTCCAGGGCAGGAGACGGGAGATAGGAGGGGCTGGAGGGGCAGGGGCCACACAGAATGTGTACTGGCCTGGGGTGAGAGGTGACCTGAGAGCGGGGAGGCACAGAGCTGGTGCCACCCCCACGGGAGACCACGTCTCTGAGGTGTGGGAGCTGCCCGCGGAAATGGCATTGAAACCTCCCTGTGAACACGAAGCATTTTATTTAGGAACAACTTTTTGAAAAATTGAGTTAACAGAATTCTCCAGTTTGGTTAGCACATCAGTCCGCAGGCTCACTCTACATGGCTCCTGCCATTCCCCCAAATCAAAACGTTATCTTCCTATAACGGACCTGGCAAACACATAGCTTACTTCCCGCACTTAATCTCATTGGACCCCAGCCTTTTCATCTTTAAAAACCAACCAAAAATAAGAACTTAACCACCCAATGGAAACAAGCAAGTAAGGGAAACCAATGACCATCGTTCAGCATTGGGTAAATAAGTTGAGATCACGATGTGCTCTTTACACTACCTGGCTCGAGGTAGGCTTGTCGCTATGTTTACTTTCTTTGGACGTGCGGCAGACTCTGGAGAGGATTCTAAATTACAAATTCTAAACATGTTTTGAACGACATCAGCGTTCATGGGAGGAAGTTGCCACGTGTGCTCATTTCCATGGGCCCTCGGCGTGGCTATGAACGCCGACCCGTCCTTGCTTCTATCCATCACACACAAGTATGTACCGAAGCGCCGTTTATGAAATGGCTGCGTTACATGGGTTAAAGTAATTAAATGAACTACATTAAGAAAGAAAAAGATGTGATCATAGATCTGGGTAGTTGACATAAACGGCTCAAAATTCAAAACCTTGAGAAAATCGTTTCAGCTTTAGATTTGACTTACCTTGAACATTATTCATCTCCATATAGTGAAAGTGAGTTGTAGCTAGTCTTTTCTGTTGATGAATAGAATAATAGATAAACAGGCACAGAAAAACAATTACATATATATTTATAAATCTGTAATAAGTATGAAAAACAAACATACTAAATTTTTAAGATTGGATTGAGACATACTGTACATAAAGCTAAAATTCCTTTAAAAAAAACAACAACAAATGTTTCCCTGTAATGCCTTAGGAGATTAAAAAACTCAGTCTGTGGTATTATGGCATTTCAATAAATGCAAAACAAACCACATGTAACTTTTATTTTTCAAATGTAAAAAAGCAATTTAGGTATTGTTTTTATAAGTACTTAACACCTCCCTCTGCTAACCCCTGGGTAAGCTTTATTGATCACACATTACCATAAGGTTCTAATATTGAGGAGTTTCACTTGACATGAAAACCCCCTGCATCCGCCAGTCCATAATTTACTGTCCTTACATGGTCGCTTTCCCACGGAAGCTGCCCGGACCCCTTCTAACCACTCGCCTGCAGGTCTGCCCCCAGAACAATGTGCTTCTAATGGTTCATGTCTCCTTCTTAGAGACTTTCTGGGTTATATTCTATTAAGATTTTACTCTTCTAATATTTTTAACTTTTCCATAAAGATGTGCAATAAACATAAGTAGTAATGGGAACGAGACCTGTCAGGGAGCCAAGAGCTCAGCATAATTTCTGCAAATATGAACGCTCTGGATGGAGATGAATGGGCTTATTTCCATATGGTTTATTGTTGCCTTTAGCCTCTGGTGTAATAGCAACTATTAGGATTTTAATATATGGATTGAAAGGCTATTTGCTTCAGATTTGATGAAATATTAACATTGCTTCTGAAATATGTTATAAATGTTGCGCTAACACGTCTTGACGAATGACATTAAGGAGAGTTTATACTTAGCAGTTCTATGCTCACTTCAGAGAGTTATTACCGTATGTCATGGAAACACTTTAGATTTATGTTTTAAAACCTGTAAAGACTTCTACTTAAATATGTTATTAATTTTTAAAGTTCTGTTTCGGAATAACCATATATTTGTAACTAGAAGGACTGTAAAAGAAATAAATTTGTACCCGAATTAGAGCAGTTTCTAAAGGAACCCGTGGTTTACTGAGAGGAAAGGCTTTATTTTTCTGCGTAAATCTTTGTTTGCGGCTCTGCTGAAGTCCGCACTGGGGAATTTCTGGTCCTCACTGCACCCCCACCCCCAGCCGGAAGCTTCTGACTGAGGATAATTTATTGCTGAGGAAGAAAGAGTAGAGACAGCTCCAAAAACAGAAGCTGGTGTTCTGGGCTGAGCTGTTTCTCCCCAAACACTGGGGTCTTAACCCCACGTCTCTGTGTGACTGTGCTTGGAAACAGGATCTTTAAGGAGGTAATTACGGTAGAATGAGGTCATGGACTTGGACCCTAATGCAATATGACAGGTGTCCTTAGCAGAGGCAGGGTGAGGACAGAGACGTACACTAAGGAGCAGACGTGTGAGGATACAGGGGAAAGGTGGCTGTCTACACCCAAGGGAGAGGCTTTAGGACAGCCCACCCTACTGATGCCTCCATCTTGAACTTCCAGACTCCGGAGCTGTGAGAAAACAGACTTCCATAGTTTAAGGCACCTGGGGTGTGCTACTTTGTTAATTGGATGTGATGTTTATACAAGCATGGCATCTTATAAAATAACATCAAAATCAAGGTGTTAGCGAAAGCATTCAAAGTCGGAACAAATAGGAGAGTTGGTGGCTACTGATGAAGGTCCTGGACAATATCTCGGCAATCTGAGCACAAGAGAGTCCGCAGACAGATGTGAAGGACCGAGGCCTACAGGGGCGGGTCCAGGCTTTGTGGGGTCAGGACTGATGCAGACCGGAGCCTCGTTAAGGAGAGAAGACAGCCCCGGAGTTTCTGTGTCAGGCTTTCGGAAGGGGCTGTGTTGTGGGGGCTGGTCCTTAGCTCACACACACCTTCTCCAGGCACAGGCTGTGGCCGGGCTCTCGAGCTGATCACTGGACCACCTTCCCTCCCTTCTCTTCCCTTGCAGGGTGACCTCCCGGGACTGACCTCCCCCCTCCAGCCTCCACTTCCAGAGGCATCTGCTCCTGCATTCTCCACTCCCCGCCACAGCCCTCCCATGGTCTCAGGGAGTCTTGCAGGAGACCCCTTGCCAAGTAAATCCTGTCTTACTGCATTTTCTTATCTGATCAAGGGCTTGTTTTCCATTTCCCTTCCCCTATTGGCAACTTCTTTAAGAGCATGTTCTCGTTGTCCTCCATTCTTGATTCCAGAGGATGCTAAAGGATTGTCCTTTGTGTGGTTATGACCTTGACTGAGGAGATGACAAAGCACATCCATTGCTTCCCAAATGGATGGTGTCTGTTTTAGGCACCTCCATGGCACGGAGTGAATGAGCCAGGGTGAAGGAAATCACCAAAGCGTACATGTGCCCATCTCAGTTCCCCCGGCTCTCACCTCCAACTTCTATTATGCATGTATTCTATTACAGTGCATTGGCTCATGTCTTGCGTTCTTTCATATCCATGAGCTCACGGAGACCCTTAGTGACTCCGTGACACAGGTGCTGAGTTCATCCCATTTTATAACTAAGGACCCCACAGGGCAGAAGGCAACGGGCTCCTTCCTCCAGGGTGGGGAGGTGAGCAGGGACAGAGCCCAGGCCGTCTGGGGTATGGTCCCTGACAATTCCACTCTCGACTGCCTCTCCTCAGGTTCATGCTTATTAACCCTCAAAGTGTCTGTCCCCTCACTTCTGGGGCACCCCTCCCCTTGCCCTCCTGGGCCTGAGGGGCAGCAGAATGGTGGGGAAGGGGTTGGCCTGGTGGCCTGACATGGGGGCCAGCACCTTTCTGGGAATCAGAAGGAAGGGCTGTGCTTAGCAGAGGGGCCAGGCTGGAGTCCATCATAGCCTCACCTCATGCCTGGGCCCCCTGGAGATGATCAGTTCATTCTGCGTGCAGCTGGACAAGATGGCGGGTTTCATCCTTGGGGGCACCCTGCCTTGTGTTTCTGGGACGACTTAGCCAGGTCTGGTGGTGATCGATTCCACCTCAGGACTGTGGCATGTGCCGGGCTCAGCGTGAAGTCCCCAGGTCTGGGCTCTATCTTAGGTGGCGAGGATCCCCACAAGGGTCCCGTGCATGTTCCCAGCCTCGCTGTGCATTCGCTGGAGGAGCTCCCGCATCAGCGCCACATGTAGGTCGGGGCATCCGGGAGCCTGGCCCCGATCCCACCTGGTGGGCAGCACTGGCAGCAGGCCATGTCCCTGTACGGTCATGCTCCCGGGATGGGGGGCAGAGGTCCTCTGTCCCCGGTTGTCCTTAGCCCACGCCACAGCAGCACGCTGGGCCAGGGCTCGGTACCCCCAGGTTCCGCTCAGGTAGTTCCTCCAACACTGGACAGAGAAAGGACCTGGCCTGGGAGGGTAGCCACCTTTCCAGAGACCTTGCCCGTGGCTGTAACGTGTGACCTTGTGCAGCACCTCAGGAGATATCACTGGCTGGAGCTGGCCAGCGATAGGCAACGAGGTGCCTTTAAAGTGAGAAACAGACAGAATTGCTGGAAGTTATTGCAGAATCAGCCCCCGAGTGGAGACAGTCAGCTTCCTGACCCCGGTGGGCACAAGTCCAAAGGGCGGCAGCCAGGGTGGGCTCAGCTGGTCAAGTCTGCCATGGGATCCTGGGACCCGGTTCTGGGCTTGGCAAGTCTGCCCATGCAAAGACCGGAGTTCTGTGTCAGAATGGCTCTGCCGGGGGCTGCCGGGAGCGGAAAAGAGAGGCGGTCTCCTTCTTGCCATGCTCTGGGGCTGGAGCAGCAGACGTGGGCCGGGAGAGGCGGGCTGTGCCTGTTATCAGGCTGTCGAGGGGGGTTACAGAGAAGGCGTCATCGTGAGGGCACTCTCCTCCTTCCTTCCGGGGCATAGCTGGTCTAGCAAGAAAAACACACACACACGCACACACGCACACACGCACGCACATGCACGCGTGCACAAATCCTTTGTTATTGAAGTAGCTCTTCCAACTACCCCTTGGCCATAATCAATGGAAATTCATTGCATAGACTGAATAGGACCCATCTTCTCTACACAGTGCTTCTCATTTATTCGCTCATTCATTCATTTGCCCACCCATCCATGCATTTCCTTGTCGGTGCCAGGTGGGTTGGTCCTAAATGCAGGGACATCGTGGGGTCACACCGTCCCTTCCTTCTGTGGCCCAGTGGGCTGAATGGGCACCTGAGTCTTGGGCAGAGCGACAGAAGCTGTCGTCAGTCAGCACAAAATTCTCTGACAAGGATACAGGCCACACACCGTGGGGCACACCTGTGCTGGCTTCCTGCATCCCCGCCATTCCATGGAACCCAGCCGCTTGCACCCCAAATGTGCCTGTGTCACCTCCCGAACTTCTCTGGGCGGGAGCTCCCACTGCCTTCCTGCTGCACAAAATCGTTTGCCACAAAAGGAGAATTTCTCCAAGAACATCGAGACCCTGTTTCTTTCTTGCCGTCATTTTGGATTGGCAGGAACCAGTAAAAACCTCAAGGTTTATACACCTGCTACTGGGAAATAGTGGTGTCAAAACAAAGCAAAGCAAGTCCTTTTATCTAACAGTTTAGCATGGATTTCTGAAGCCACATAAGTCTCAGAGAGCCTCCTTGTAATCGTCGTCCTCGGGTCTCTTGTATTAGCTTGTTCGAAGGGAGGTCACTTTCCAAACAGCTAACAATCTTGTACGTGGGAAATGTGGCGGAAACCTGCAGTTTCTTTTTTTTTTTTTTTTTAACTTTTTTTTTTGTTGAGAGCAAATGGTTGTGTTTGCTATGATCCTATTTGAGGCTGTATCAGCTGTATCACACATTGCTTCTAAGGAATATCATGAAGGTGTTCTAGAAATTATCTGACAAGAGTGTCTTGTTATCAGAGGCATCATCGCTAAAAGCAATCAGCAAGGGCTTCTGTGCCCTGGAGAAGGGGCGCCGTGGGGGGAGCCCCTGAGAAGACAGATGCCCCAGGAAAGAGAACCACAGTCATCCTATAAAATGCCACTTTGCCCATTCCCCTCCCTCCCTTCCCACCCCCCGGCCTGCATTTGGTCCTAGAAATGGTGATAATTTCCTTGCTGAATGCTAAAAAGAATGATACATTTTAATTCGATCACACTATAAAGGACGGAGCATTGCTTTCGTCAGGCAGAGGACGAGGCAAATATTACACACCTGGCGTAAACCTCTCAGGTAGCAAAGGCTCAATGAATAAAATGACTTGAAAGCATCTGACTTTTAAAAGATGAAGTGGTTTCCTAGAATAGTTTCTAATATCAGAATTACTGTGCATCATGTCCCCATTTCTCCTGAGCTCTTTGTTCTGAAGAAATATCTCCTCAGGATATTTAGGATCTGCACCCCAGAAACCAAAGCAGGGTGACAGTGAATGCTGCCTGTGGTCTGAAGCTTGGTCCCGACTTCTGCTTTTTTTTTTTTTATGTTTATTTATTTATTGTGAGACAGAGACAGAGAACATGAGCAGAGGAGACACAGAGAGGGAGACATAGAATCCGAAGCGGGATCCAGGCCCCAAGCTGTCACCACAGAGCCTGTCACGGGGCTTGAACCCACAAAGCATGAGATCATGACCTGAGATGCAGTCGGACGCTCAGCCACAGGCCCCCCAAGTTTCGCTTCTCAGCGCACACCATCTTGCACTCTGATTGTTGTTTTGTTTCCTCACGTCGATTTATCTGACACACACTTTCATCAAGTAGTCATTGACTCCTGAAATAGCCAAGGGCTGAAGGCAGGGACGCCTCTTTCCGTTGCCCCGTTGGCCGCAGTGACTGGATGGGAGGCCATCCCTGTGAACATGTACGGGAGGCAATTACTACCTTCAGGCTTGACTGATGCCTCATAATTTTGGTTGTGCCTCCTGTTATTTTCTCATACAACCGTCTCTTTATAAACACAGGGGTCTGGAGCAGAACGCCCTGCCCCCCCCCCCCCCCCCCCCCCCCCCCCCCCGAATGTGAGTTATCGTCTCTCTGCTACTTGCTACGGCTCACACATCAGCTCCAGGCTCTGCCGCTCATGAGTTCCTCCAGATTAGAAAAACATTTCCATGGATGGAAGTTGTTAGCTCCAATTGTGGCTGTTTCTCCACCTTGATGTTACGTGATTTGATTTTATTTTCTAAATGGCTGTTTATATTATGCATGAAATCGTTCTGCTTGCCTCTGGGGCTCCTGAGACAGGAAGGGAGCTAACTGCTTCTGTTGGGGTCACTGGTAAAGCCACCTATTGTCATGAAAGAATTAGGGATCATTTGGAAAATTGACCTCTAAGACTACTTGTGCACAGGGCAGATTTAGAACCATGTTGCCAAGCATTTATTATATCATAAAGTTAGGCATCTGTCCCTACTTAAATGTCACATTTTCGGTTGTTTAACACAAAGATTGCCCCTCTGCCAGGCTCTTGAAGATATAACCTGAGCGGCGCAGGCTTTGATGCTCTGAATCCTGAAGGTTTTTTTTCTTTCCTTTTTTGACTGTCACAACCAGTCACAGAGGAGCTCAGTCTGACAGATATAATGGAACGAGGGAAAAATGAGCACAACATGGAGAGCTGAGGGAAGTTCCAGGAGAGAGCCCAAAGTGATACAAGGTTTGAACATAAATCCCCTTGAGAGAAGCTTAAATGCATTTTGCCTTGGGAAAAAAAAAAAAAAAAAAAACGTATTTGAGGACGGACCTAATAATTGTGGCTGGGTCTGCACAACAGACTTCAGATGGTTGAGGTTTGAGGGGAAACAAAAATGAAATTGCCTGTTTAGTGATGTTTTAAACCACTAAGTGTTTGCTCTAGGCTTACACCAGACCACAGTCTCCACCTACCCCAAGCACGGCCCCTTCCCAGCCACTCGGTCAAGTCCGAGTCCCTGCCAGGGAGAGGGTTTTGCAGCAAAAAGGCAGCTCAAACTTGTTCCTCTGTAATTTTTCTCCTTTCAGCTAAAACACCCATGTCCACTGCTTTGTATTTTTAACTTGTGCCTGTGGCTCATGGCCAGCCGTGTTGGGCAAATGCTGTGTAGACCCCTTTATCACAACGGACATTTACAAGCAGGAAAGCTATGACCAAAAATATGACCGTGGGTATAGCCTGTGTGTGCTGCTGATGCAGCCATGTGCCGGGCCCCACACCCACCAAGCAGAGCTCCCCTCCAGCCTTCCCCAAGGCCCACAGAGGACCCCACAAATGTGGTTTTCCTATATGTTAACTAGTACGTTTTTTTTTTCTTTTTTTTTTTTCCTGTTGTATTTGACAGAAAGTGACACATGCAAGTTAGCAGTGTGTTTGTTCCTGGTGATGGCTCGGCAAGCTGATGCATCACTGAATGGATGGAAAACAGTCCTTGCTGACAGAGGACTGGTGGCCACCATGCGCCCTGTCCTCAAGATGCCCAGAATCTTCCGTATCCAGGTCGCGGAGACACGTGTTCAAAGAGCAGATTAATTCTCAAATATTCATTCAGCATGTAACACAAGCGGCGTGCTGTCCCAGGAACGGAGGATTCAGTGACAAATGAGAAATAGTCCCTACCCTCAATCAGCTGGACTTCGTGGAGAGAAAGGCCACAGGCAGTTGTCAAAGTCTGGAGGCTCGCTCCCTGGGCAGCTCAGTGAGACACGACCAAGAAGGTGAGGTTTCTCGGAGAAGGAGCTGAGGTGGTGCTAACAGGGGCTGGCAAGGCCGAGACTGCGTTGTCGGGCAGCGGGAGCCCCTGCAAGGTGCTCTGATGTCCTCGGGACATGGCCTCCTTTCTCGCACAAGGAGGCATCACAGGCTCCTTCCGTCCATGTCTTAGCTCAGCTCTGGAGTCGGGCGCTTCTCCAGGGGGCTCTGGTTCCTCCTGGTAGTGCGATCTGGTGCCAGATAAACTGGCTTTTGTCTCATGATTGAAAGTTTAAAATTGCTTGCATTCTTCAGAAGTGGAGGTATGGCCCCCGGAGTTGCCCGCTGTCCCATTTCAAGTGGGAACATGCGTCCTCCCGTCATGGAAAAACACAGGAGTTCAGTAGAAGGGGCTTGAATGCTCGGGCAGAAAACATTACGCCACCTTGGAGCGCGTCACTTCTGCACTGAATGGCGACTGCCTTTTAACAAAGTCGGTCCTTCCTGAGGTTTCCGCTTGTCAATTTACCCTAAGTATTTTAATTAGCTCTAACTAATAAAGCTTCAAGTTAAATAAGCATTTAGGAAATTAATTAATTTCCGCTGAAATAAGGAAGAGTCACACACTATTCCCCAGACAGATGTGTGCGTCTAGCAGAGCCGTCGGCCTGTCGGCTTACAGATAAGATCCCGGGTACCCGGCAGCATGGCCAGGCTGAGTCTCCATTCGGAAGCACGTGGCCAGAAGCTGAGGACTCCGGGCTCAGGTGGCTGAGGGCTCCGGGGACAGGTGGCTTTCCCTTCTGAGCATCGTCTGAAATGGGCCACAGGACCACCCTCTTGAGAGGCCACAGGACTGGTAGAGCCATGTTCCTGTCCGGCACATAGGAATGCAGAAAGGAATCAAGATGCTTCTGGAAACACAGAGAATGTGACAATGACTTGTAAGACCTGGGGTGCTTGTTCTACCCTTAAATGGCAACACGGCTACTGACCCATCACCAGGTCCCTGGGACTCGATTCCTTACGGGCTGTGTGTGCGCGTGTGCATGTGCATGCGTGGAATGGAATGTACTATGACCACTGACAGCTGTGATTCTGAAAAACTTCTAATCAGAATTGCACGGTGCACAGTTTGCTGGAGAGTGATCCAGAGTGAATGCAAATCACCGGGCTGTCGGCGGGTCGGAAGGAAACTCCCAGAGCAAACTATAATCTTCAGAAAGTCATGAAAGGTGGTAATTCTTAATTTTGCTTTGCCTGAAATACAGCCTGTATCAATTTCTTTCTTTTTTTTACTCTCTCTTTCAGAGGTGATTTTTGGGGGTGTTGTAAGAAATCCACAGGAGCAGCAGTGGATATTGAAATCTCTTTTTTCTTCATAAAGCAGCAGAGCTACTGGCAGCTGTAGAAAGCAAAATCTCGTTTCCCCCTAGAAAAAGGGGTCCCTAGAGTGATGTGGAGGAATATTTGGCAGAAAAATGTCTCAGCCAATCTTTGATGCCTCTGCTCTGTATCGGTCTCTTTCTTGTTTCTGCTAGCACTAAATCCCTAAATAAGATTTTCCCTACATCTTCGAGTCAAAGGTTATTGGAAAAAATCTGTCTTTAAGGCCGCCATTTTGTCTCCCTAATCAATTAATCTTCACACCACAATTGAAAAAAAAATTCCTATCTTGTGTGCTAAACCCTAGGGAGGAGGGAAACATCTTATGTCTCCCTTGATGAGCTGACTCTCCAGCATCTCTGGCCCTGGGTGTCTACCCTCAGCTTCTGTCAGTGACAATAGGTAATTTATGGAATGTGAGCCATGCCCAAGGCCATGTCTGTTAGTGGGATGTGTCCGACTCTATTGCCTGCATTCCAGATGTCTCAATGGTCTGTGGTCCCTGTGGGGTGAGGTGGCATCAAGCAAGTACCAAGCTGGGACTCATTAATTTAAGATTAATTAAGAGAACTTTGAGGTTTGTATCTTCATTTCTTATGTCTTTCAGAGCATTAAATAGAGCATGTTGTTTTTTTATTAGTTTTTTCACTCTCAACATTGCTGTAGTACTTCTTTTGGTAGAAGAACATTTTAAAAGGGCAAGTTAAAGGCATGTTAGAATAAAAACCCAGAGAGCCGATGTTCCTGGCTGTGTAATCACCTGTAATGCTGACAAACCAAGGCTGGAGGCCAGCATGGAGGACGCGGGCCACTGGCATCTGAAGTCCTTTTCAGACCATGTAAGATCGTAAGAGGAGGAGCAAACGAGTGTTTGAGTTCAATTTATGTTTTAGAATATTTGTCCCACTGATATAATACATAAGCTACATGCTCTATTTTCAGATACTTGTAGACACTAAACTTCTGAAATAAGTTGCGATTCATTCGGCAAGTATTTTTGAGTACTCAGTGTGTGGCCGGGAATGTTCTGGACACTGGAAATATGCCAGTAAAGATAGAGATCCTTGCCAAATAGATGCGATGAGAAATAAATTGTGCATTCTGTTTGAAGGTGCCTTGGAAGATGGGGGGAAGGGGTGGAGGGTATGAAGGATGGAGGACCTGCCCGCAAGAAGCTGGCTGGCTGAACATCACTGAGAAGGGAAATTGCACAAAGATGAGCGAAATGAGGAAATAGGACCCAGGGACACTGTGGGTAAGCATCTGCAGTCATTGCATGCAGGTCAAGGGAAGAGCCGAGCAAAGGCCAAGGAAGGAGGGCCCCTGGTGTGTGGGGACAGCAGGCAACTCTGTAGATGCCACAGAGGCACAGGCTAGAGAGGACACCGCAGAGCACCTGGGACTTGGGGACACTTTGAAGGCTGGACGGCGCTGAGTGGGAGGGGCCCAGACTGAGGTTGGAGTGGAGACAGACAGGCCTGACTCAAGTTCTGAAATGGATTGGGCTTGTTGCTGGGCTGGATGTGGACTGCAGAGCCTGAGAGAGAAGCAGAGAGACCTGCAGGTGGCTGCTGAGTGGACAGGTAGGGATGGTGGCCACCTGGGGCTACGGGGCTGCAGGGGGACTGAGGAGAAGTGACTGTGAGCTGGACCTGGACAGTTGAGGCAGAGAGGTTTTCGAACCAATAAGCCATGAGGTGTGAGAGAAAAGGAAAAGTCAAGATCGATTCCAAAGGTTTTGGCCTGAGTTTATGCCAATGAGTCAGAAAGATGGCGGATCTAGTGGGTTTGGGTCTGACTTTCAGAATTCGACTCGGAACAACTCCTTGGACATCTGAGTGGAGATGTAGAGGTCAAGGTGGGGATGGGGGATGGATGGACAGATGGAGACTTGAGGACGGTGCAGGCAGGGATACACAGGTGGGATCTGCTGGAGTAGAGGCAATATTTAAAATCAGGAGATACAAGTTTGGAGAAGAGAAGATATAATGTCAAGACCTTGGAGAAGATTGACATTAAGAAAAAGATGACCCATGCTCAAGAGTTATATAATATCTTGGGGCACCTGGGTGGCTCAGTTGGTTAAGCATCCGACTTTGGCTCAGGTCATGATCTCGTGGTTCATGGTTCAAGCCCCTCATCGGGCTCTGTGCTGACAGCTCAGAGTTTGGAGGCTGCTTTGGATTCTGTGTCTCCCTCTCTCTCTGCCCCTCCCCTACTCGTGATCTGTCTCTCTCTCTCCCCAAAATAAATAAACATGAATAAAGATGTAAAGAGAGTATTTAATCTCTCTATTCGCTGTTCAATATTCTAATAAAACAATACTGGACAAGGTTTTACATTTTTTAACATGTTAAAGTTTTCAGGAAAGAGCAAACACCCAAAGGAAGAATAAATTCCTCAATAAGAAGGATATGGTGGATACTTGCCCTCTAGATATCATAGCTTATTATGAAGTGCCAATAATTACATGGATAATTGCTGCAGACGTAGATGAATCCAGCAACACAGCACAGGAGAAAGCCTGTTACCAGTCCTGCCATGTATGAAAGCTTGATATTGACTACAGCCTTTTGAGTCATAATGTATAATATTATATCTCTATTTTGTGCCACATAAATACCAGTTTCTTATGCGTTGTTGATTGTTCTGTGTTTTCAGTTTGGGATGTTGTCAGTGACTTTCCTTCTGGAAAATTAGGATTGAGATTCTTTTTCTTCCTCTGAGCCCCTCTTCCTACCCCAGGGAACCTCACACTTTCTTCCCACATCACCATCCAGCCAGTACTTGTGAACAATACTTAGGGCTGAATCATTATTAAAATGATATAACAGTACTTAAAGCTGGGTCATGTCGTATGTGGTTGCTTTTTCTTTCCTAGACAGTTGTGTTTTCAGTTAAAATCCTCTTGTTTTTCAATTCGTTTACTTCACTGGGTAGTGATTGCTAACCCACCTCCAAACTGCACTGCCCATCGGAACTTCTCTCCACGTATAGGAACACCTGAGCCTTCGGGCGATTAATCATCACCTCTTGAAGAGCCCCCTTCCGAGACCTCCCTCTGCTCCTCAGGACCACAGGGGCCCCTGGGCTTCTCCACAGGGTCTGCCTCTCACACCCTGCTTGGCTCCTCTGCCTTTCTCTTGTGTTGGACCCCATTTCTCTGGCTTCTGTGTGAACCTCTTTCTTGGTTTACTGCTTCACTTTTTTGGTGCAAATTTTCCAGCATCATTCTTTTGTCTTTTTTTTTTTAATTTTAAGTTTATTTCTTTGTTTTGAGAGAGATAGAGTGAGCAGAGGAGGGGCAGAGAGTGAGAGAGAGAATCCCAAGCAGGTTCCGAGCTGTCAGCACAGAGCCTGATGTGGGGCTCGACCTCACACATTTTGAGATCATGACCTGAGCCAAAACCAAAGTCAAATGCTTAACCGGCTGAGCCACCCAGGTGCCCCAAATTTTCCAGAATCTCTCTGATTAGGAAGGAATGATATTTGAGATCTAGAATGCCTGGAAGTGTCTTTTGGCTCTCCTGTTTACTTGTGGATAGTTTTTCTTGAAATATAATAATATATTTTTTAAAATGTGTATTTATTTATTTTGATAGAGAGAGAGAAGCAAGCATGAGCACTATACTTCTAGATGGAACATCACATCACCTTAGAATGTGGTGGCATATTTTCTATCAGTGCCGCTGAGAAGCCCAGAGCAATCCTTCTTCATGTGTATCCACATGTGACCTGTTTTTATATTTTCCCCTCTGGAAAGTTCTCTGAGAGCTGGTCCATAACCAGTGCTCCGAATTCCACAATGCTAGGTGCAGGCAGACCTATGCAGGATGCTCCTTTTACACATGGACTTCCTGGCCTTCAGCTTTGGGGGATTTTCTGGAATTATATTGGTGATTATTTTATTCTTTCCATTCTCCTTTTTTCCTGTTCTTCCTGCTATTTAGATATCAGACCTTGAGAATGTTACTGCCATCTTCATTTTCTTCTTCATTTTTTCCTCGTACATTTCACTCAACTTTATCTTTCAAGCTTATTTTATTTTCAATTTTTACTTTCATATTTTTAATTTAGTCATTTTTTCCCATCTACTCCAGATGGATTTCTTTTTATTGCTCTCTCTTATTATTTCAAGCACATAGGGCTTCTCTGTCTCTATGAGGACATCACTAACCTGTTTGTGGAGATGTTATCTTCCTGCAATTTGTCTTTGTTTGTGGTTTCACTGCACACACACACACACACTCACAGGAAACATATATGTGTGTCTTTTTCTCACATTGCAGGCATTCTTCTGAAGCTCAGTGATCCTGGTTCTCCACTCTGCTTTAGGAGGGAAGAGTGAATGATTCTGTAGTTCTGTTGGAAGGTTTTGGGTGTGGGTCGGGTGGGCTGATCTGGCTGGGCTGTGACTGTGGGGGCTCCTTTCCTCTAGGGTTGGTCAGCTTGCTCAGAAAACTATCTTCCAGTCTCCCCACCCCTGGCCCACGTGAGTCTGGCCACTCATAGTTAATCTGGGAGAGGCTGGGGGTCTCATTGTTACATAGGCTTCCACTCCATCCTGCTGATTCAGCACGGCACCCAATCTCCCTCATGGAGAATACACCTCCTGGCTCCCGCTGGGGTCAGCAGAGCTCACCTCCACTGCTTTCTGGAGAAGGCCATCTGGGAATCCAATCAGTCCCCGACCATGTGTCCATCCTTCCTGTATCCTCCAGTCTGCCCTCAACCACTTCTGGGAAAACATGGCGGCTCCAGGGGACCTCAGAGGGGCCTCGCTGTGTCGCCCGTCAGCCAGCACCTCCCAGCTCACCCACCATGCACTTAGAACTTAGCCGACTATGCTGCATCGATGTCTGCTAATATTTTTCTTAGTCCCCATAATTTTTCATTTTTGTCTCATTTCCATTTGCTTTGTCCTTCTATGCATCTCTTAAAAAATCCCTTAAGCATCATTATGGGGAGATTGAGGGTGGAGTCTGGCTCCTTATTTTCAATGAGATGTTCTTCTACCCACTTTGCTTTATGATCACAGCAGGCAAAGGTATATAGGATCACGTTTTCACTTTTTAATATTAATGAGCAATTATCTTTTTTTTTTTTTTACAAATAGTTTATTGTCAAATAGTTTCCACATAACACTCAGTGCTCATCCCCAAAGTGCCCTCCTCCATGCCCATCCCCCCCTCCCCCCCACACCCATCAGTCCTCAGTTTTTGTCAGCATTCAAGAGTCTCTCATGGTTTGCCTCTCTCCCTTTCCCCCACCATTTCCGCCCTTCTTCTCCCCCTTGTTCCTCCGTCAAGTTCCTCCTAATCCTCCTATACGTGCAAACATATGATATATGTCCTTCTCTGCCTGACTTATTTCGCTCAGCATAACCCCCTCAAAGTCCATCCATGTTGCTACACATGGCCAGATTTCATTGTTTCTCATTGCCATGAAGTATTCCATGGTATAGATAAACCACATCTTCTTGATCCATTCATCTGTTGATGGACACTTAGGCTCTTTCCATGTTTTAGCTATTGTGGAGAGTGCTGCTATGAACATTGGGGTACATGTGAATGAGCAATTATCTTAAAGCGATTCTGCTGCAGACGTCTAGAAGGCATGTGGCCAGTAAACAGGATTCTCAGAGTTAGACCAGAAGGATGGGAGTGAGACAAGAGAATGGCGCTCGGCAGCTGGCAGCTGACTCTCAGGGAGGGAAAACAATGGGACTGCCCGTCGTTGGGGGGTGGAGAGACCCACTCACCCCCATGTCCTCCTCCACCACAGCTCCCCCGGAAATGTTGAGATCCTCATACTCATGCTTAATTCTCAGACTCCTAACTCTTGCTTGTTGGAGTTCAAAGGTGCCTTTGCTTGTACCTTCTCCTCTTCCTGCCTTCCTGACATGAAAACCCACACCGAGCACATTTGGGCATCCTTCTCAGAGCTGTTCTGAAAACAGTCTATGTGATTCTAAAGAATTCTGATGATCTCAAAATCTTTCCTTATGTCAAGCCAACATTTGCTTTCCCGTTAACTTTCACTTAGTGGTGATAATTTTCCTTTTAGGAACAATACAGAGTGAGTCCACTCTGCTCCTCCCTCTGAAAATATTTTTCCATCATGCCAGAAGTCAGACATTGACTTTGTTAATGAATTCCTGACATGTGAAGGCTGTGGAATTGGATCAGACACCTAACTTTGTGTATCTCCGTTTTCTCCCCACTTGAAGAGGGAGATCACACCCTCTAGTGTTTTAAAATAACAACCTGTTCGGGCAACTGTAACACTGTTTGAAAGGAGACTCACTGTTAGGAAGTACAATTATCAGGAAGCCGCTTCAAGGCTGCTCAGTCCTCTGGCCAGCTGCTCTTCAACGTTCCCACTCACCATCATCCTCGGTGGGTTTTATGGTGAGTACAAACCTGTCCAGACACTGTCTGACGGGTGTAGATTTCTATGGGCTCCTTTTCCCAAGTCCTTCCAGGAAATCTCCTGCCCTCGGAAAGCCAGGCACACCTGTCAGTCCTCACTCTTCCCTGGCAGGTACCCGGCCGTACTCCAGTCACCCAGAACAGTCTCGCAGGTCGGCTTACACATCCTTGCTCTTTCTGCTGCCCCCTGTGACCTGAGATGCAGACCAGGCCCCGTGTCTCCAGAAAGTCCTCATCCTCCACACATACCCATCTGCCTCCCGAGCAGCCCCATCACGTTGCAGGAGGGTTTAGGTGTTTTTCTCTTGAGGGCACAGACTAAGCCACGTCTGTGGTTATATATATTCAAACTATGGGCTTAATAGTTGTGACGGTTAATCTTAGGTATTAATTTGACCAGGCCATGGGGTGACAGATACTTCATCAAGCATCATCTTGGGCATGTCTGTGAGGGTATTTCACAGACATTTAAATTGGTAGGTGAATAAAGCAGATGATCCTCTCCGGTGTGCTGGGCCTCATCCAATCAGTTGAAGGGATGAGTAGAAACAAAAGGCTGCATTTAAAACAGAATTAATCCCAATTCTTCTCAAGCTATTCCAAAAATTAGAAGTCGAAGGAAAACTCCCGGACTCATTTTATGAAGCCAGCATCACTCTGATTCCCAAGCCAGACAGAGATCCAGCAAAAAAAGAGAACTATAGGCCAATATCCTTGATGAATATGGATGCAAAAATTCTCAACAAGATCCTTGCAAATCGAATCCAGCAGCATATCAAAAGAATCATCCACCAAGATCAAGTGGGATTCATTCCTGGGT